>NC_041383.1:722722776-722805363 GCF_002162155.2 Triticum dicoccoides
GTCGACATCGAACCGAGCTTGCGCGTTAAAGGGGGGGGGTACCTGAGCATCGCGACTCAGGGCTCCTACCGGCTCTCCAGCCCTCACCCTCTGGTTTTGTCCACGGCATCGCGCCCTGGCAAACCAGCGACGCCTGAGACCCGCTCGAGGGCCGGGACCCGAGGACGTAGATCGTCGACATCTAACCAAGCTTGCACGTTAAAGGGGGGGTACCTGAGCATCGCGACTCAGGTCTCCTATCGGCTCTCCAGCCCTCACCCTCTGGTTTTGTCCACGGCATCGCGCCCTGGCAAACCAGCGACAACTGAGACTCGCTCGAGGGCCGGGACCCGAGGACGTAGAGCATCGACATCTGGCCAAATTTGCAGGAACACATCACAAGTTAAGGCCTAGTGCCAGGCGCAACCCGCCTTGAGGTAGGGCCCCGTGAGTCCCGCGCTGGCTCACGGGTGCCCAGATACACCTCCTCATTCCCTACCATGCCGGCCACGTGTCAGGGCGGGGCTGTACACGCCCCGGGGGCTCCTCCCGGCGGGGAGCCCCCTCCCACGCACCAGTGGAAGCACCATGCTTCGCGCTAGCTGACGACACTGCCGAGGAGCGGCTATGTCTGTACACATACAGAAGCGCTATGCTCCGCGCTGGTGATAAACAACTGAGGGCGGCCCCCGGCCGCATCAACCTCAGGGAGCCCCGAGCTTAGTGTCTAGCCTCATCGCAACGCCTCCCCTCGGGAGCGCCGCGCAAGGGGGCTGGGCACGGGGGCTGCGCCTGGGTCACGCCCAGGCGTACGCCACCCAGCCAGGCCCTTCGGGCCTGGTTCGTTGCGTGTCTCTCCCCGAGCGGAGCCAAGGTACGAAGGCCGTTTGAGCGTCAAGGGGGACTCCTGAGCATCGCGACTCAGGAGCCTAACTGGTCACGTAGCCGCTCACTTCTTAGTTCCGAAAGGCTAACGGCGGTTGAGGTATGCGCGGGGCCGGGCTCTGCAGACGTAGAATGGTAGATTCACCCACACATCTCACATCCCTACTTGCTGTTCGAGCACCAAGGGAGACTCCTGAGCATTGCGACTCAGGAGCCTAACTTGTCACATAGCCCCTCACTCCTTGGTCCCGTCCTGGTTTCCGGTCGGGGCTAACGACGGCTGAGGTATGCGCGGGGCCGGGCTCTGCCGGCGTAGAACATAAGCAAGTAGGAAGAGCGCAAATTTCAAGGAATTCAAAAGCAAATATTACAGTCCATAACTGTTATCACGACATCAAACACAAGTTTAAACACCTCCCCGAGGCATCGTGCATGTTGCAGGAACTGAAAGCAGAACAGGAGCCACATCGGAGTCATTCGTTGGCGGCGGAGCTGCGTGGAGCAGGTTCGCCTTGTGGGGCCACAGGACCGGCAGCGCCTCGCTTCGGCTTGGTGCTGAAAGCCCGGAACTTTGACAGCCGAGCCTCCGCACGACCCTTCACGGCCTCAGCAGCGGCAGCAGCAAGCTCGCCGCTCGCTGGCTCCAGCAGGCTGTTGAGGTCGACATTGGGATCGCGGAGGTAGACGTGGGTAAGGACCCGCGTCAGCGCTGCAGAAGACAGGACGCGCGCCTCGGCCTCAGCCGTAGGACCAAGGCCAAGGGTGACATCTTCAAGAGCACGGACCATGAAGGGGAGCAGCTTGGCGGGGCCGTCCTCGGCGCCAGCCAGCGGGCTTTCCAGGCCGCTGTCGTAGAGCGACTTCAGCAAGCCACGAACCTTCACCTCCGTCTTCGTGAAGGCCTCGCGGTCCTCGGCAAGGACCCGCGCCTTGTCTTCCAGCTCGACCTTCCACGCCTCCAACTCCTGCTCCAGTGCGCCCAGGCGGTCACGTCACTTGTTGAGTTTGGCGTCTCGGTCCTTGATGGCCGCCTCGCGAGCCTTCAGGCCTTCTTCCTTCTCTTGGTGGATGCGCACCTCCTTGGCGAGCTGGTCCCATAGGCCCTGCAGTTCGCTCTCCAGCGCCTTGCAACGGCCTTGGGCATCGGCCGCCTTCCCCAACGCAGCGTCGCGAGCGGCCTTCACCTCGAGGACGGCCCGCTTCTCCTCGTCGCAGGCTGTCGAGGCCTGAACCAGCGCAGCTCGAATCGAAGCGTCAGAGCGAATCCAGCCGGAAGCCAGCTCCAAGCGCCCGACCACCAAGCGAGGGTCGGCGCCCAGAAAATCTTGCCGCAGCCGGTCCAGTTCGGCAGCAGCGTGATCCAAGACGGTGGAAGGGGTCGGAGAGACAGCAGTTGGTGGAGTAGGAGGAGAGGACGACAACGTAACCACAGGACCCCGAGGCAGGACCTGCTGCGCCCCAACAACTGTGGCGAAAGCATCAGGCAGGGATACCTCACGAGTCGCTTGGGCCATGGGGGCTGAGCTTGCCCCAGCCAGCTCCACCAGGCCTCGCGAGGACGACCGGGCAGAAGAGGCCCGTGCCTTGCAGCCACCTCCCTTCGTGGGCAGAGGTGCTGCCCCAGATGGAGCCTCAGGAGCCCCCTTCGGTTTCTTCGCCGCAGGCGCTAGCCTAGCCAAGAGATACAGACATCAAGCCTCAATGACAAAGCAAGGAACAAGACAAGAATCGAGCACTTACTCGTCGCCGCTCGTGAGCTCGAGCAACCTCCGGCCGTACTTGAAGCCCGAGAGCCGGCTGCTGGAATCAGCCTCGCGAGGTTCGGAAGCAGGAGGCACGTCTGCAGATCACCTTGGAGCCAGGGCAGACCCAAGGGGGATCATCCCAGACCTGGACTTCTTCGAGATCGGGGGCAAGCTTCCGCCGCCCCGCTCGTCATCATCCTCGTCGTCGCTTGGCGAAAGGCGGAGAGCGCGGGACCTGCGCCGGGGGAGAGGCGCTCTCGACTCCCCGTCGGTAGCCTTGGAGTCAGGCCCCCCTTCCCGCTCCTCTTCTTCCTCCTCTTCGCTGGAGTCGCCGGAGGACACGTTCACCGTCGCATGGGCCGCCGGGTCCTCAGGAGCCACCGCGGGCACGGGCCCGTCCCCATTAAAGACGGGCATGGAGTCAACCACCTTCTCCCAATCATCTCGGAGAAACAGGGGTACAGGGGCGCCCTCCAGCCTCGCCACGTCCCCTCCGACCAAAGATTGGAGGACCGCAGCCAGATCTTCGTCGGCCAAAACTTCGGGGCTCAGGCGGGGCCTCCACAGTGGGAGCGAATACTTGCGAAGTGGGGCCACCTGATGCTCCAGGAACTCCCTCAGGAGCGACGCGCCAGTCAACTTCACCGTCATCATGTTCCCCGGCCTCAGATCCGCATCCATCTTCTCCAACACCGGCTTCGTGTGGGGGTCCACGAGTTCCGCGCGAGACCAATCATCGAAGCTCGTGGGCTGCTCCGTGGGCAGGACCAGCCGAGGATGGATGCGCCCAGCATCCACCATGACCCACTTGCTCCTGAAGCCCTCAATCCTCTTCCCGGGCTTCGAGATGGCGTTGGAGCTGCCATACGCCACGAAGCTCGCGCACGCGGAGAGAGGACCGCGAGAGAGCCGGAGGGATAAGTAGTGGTGCAGCAAGGCCACCGAAGGCTGCACCCCGACATGAGCCTTGCAATAGTATGCGAAGATCGCCAGAAGAAGGACGGAGTTGGGGTGGAGGTCCAGAGCTTGCAGGTCGTAATGGCGGAGTACAGAGAAGAAGAACTCAGAGAAAGGAGGTACCATACCGGAAGCAATGGCGCTTACGAAGAGCAGGTAGAAGGTGCTCCCTTGGGCCTCAGGAGGCGCGGAGCCGGCCTTGAACACCTGCGCCCGTCGATGCCTTGCGACGCCACCATCCGGTGCATCCGGGCAAGGCTCGCCTCCGACACGTTTGGCGAGTCCAAGGCAGGCGAATACCAAGCTTCGGCCGGGGTTTGGCGAGGCGCCATGACTTGCTAAGGTGCATGGTTTAAGTAGATCTAAAGATTTCGGAGGCAGAGAGGAAGGACACAAGAAAGGGGATCTCGGCAATGACCGGAGGAAGCAAGGGAAGCAAAGCCTAGGCAGACGCCGCTCTTTTGATGCACGCGGTTGCTGAGGCACCCACGTCCAACCAACGGCCATGCGGCGCCCGAGGCCGCAGGCTGTTAGGGCCTGCGGCGCTTCGCACTTGCCCCTTCGCCTCTCTGCTCAGCCAAGTCCGGGCGCGCCTTGGGCCCAGGGGCTACTGTCGGTGTTCTGGGAACGGGGGTCCCCAGACTTGCCTGCCTGCGGCCTGCGGTGTGGCTCAAGGGGCGGCCCAGCATGGCCCATCTTCATCAGCACGAGTTCAAGACCCTCGCGAGGGGCCAAGCCTCGCGGGGCGGACGACAGGAGGCTTCCTCAGGCACGGCCTCGTCAGGCTGGCTCGCGAGGAGGCGAAGAGATCAAGGTGGGGTACTTCGCGAGGCGCCCATGACGCAAGCCATGACGACCAAGAGCGCAAGGCGGGCGCCAGCCCGCGCAGTGTCCTTCTTTCCTCTTTGGTGCAAAGGGAGCAAGCGCAGGCGAGAGCATCAAGCAAAGGCATCCATTTTGGTGCAACAAGACCAAGACCAGCAGAACGGCAGGATGGAAGTCATTGTGGAGCCCAAGCCGGTGTCACCACCAGAGCCTTTGGCAGGCGAGGACCAACTTTAGTCAGGATAAGTGTACTAGATGTTCCCCTTCAAAATGGCCAATTGTTGGCGCCCTTCCTGCTCAATATTTGGGAAGAGGCGCTGGGCCTTTGCCTATAAATAGGACTAGCCACCACAAGGTAGAGGCATCTAGAAATCAAGGGGATCCTCACCTAGAAACCGGTAGAGAGAGCGACTGAACTCCCCCTAGCAGTTCATCGCACCAGCCAAGAACAGACCCTCGCGAGGCTGTTCTTCCTTGTACTGTTCATCATCAGCCCAAGAGGCAATCCACCACACCACACACTGGAGTAGGGTATTACACCACAATGGTGGCCTGAACCAGTATAAACTCCATGTCTCTTGTGTTGTTCCTTTTGATTACTTAGTTCATAGCGAGGCGGTGAGGTGCAGGTAGGCAGAGGGCTAAATCTCCGCGCGCACCCTAGTGTTCGAATCTAGAGGGTCTACCAGAACCCGAAATCCGACAAAAACCACAACTTAGGTACTGTAATTAACTCATACTAAATTCATATTGGTGTAATATATACTGTATTCCAACTTCTCTATGGTTCATACCACTTAATACTAGCCATAGATGCATCAAAATAAGCAAACAACACACGAAAAACAGAATCTGTCAAAAACAGAACAGTCTGTAGTAATTTGTATCAAACGTATACTTATGGAACTCCAAAAATCCTACCAAATTAGTAAGTCCTAAGCAACCTGTGTACCAATACAGAGCAAAAAAAATCAGTTCAAAAGCACGTTTCTGTGAATTAACAAAACTAAATTACTGGGTGCAAAAGTTTCTGATTCTCAGCAGGATCAACACAACTATCACCGTAAGCTATCCTAAAGGTCTTACTTGGCACTTTATTGAAACAAAAGCTATAAAACATGATTACTACAGTAGCATAATCATGTGAACACACAAGAACAGTAAGGATAAATATTGGGTTGTCTCCCAACAAGCGTTTTTCTTTAATGCCTTTCTAGCTAGGCATGATGATGACAATGATGCTCACATAAAAGATAAGAATTGAAACATAAAGAGAGCATCATGAAGCATATGACTAGTACATTTAAGTCTAACACACTTCCTATGCATAGGAATTTTGTGAGCAAACAACTTATGGTAACAATAATCAACTAGCATAGAAAGGTAAAACAAGCATAACTTCAAGACTTTAAGCACATAGAGAGGAAACTTGACATTATTGCAATTCGTACAAGCATATGTTCCTCCCCCATAATAATTTTCAGTAGCATCATGAATGATCTCAACAATATAACCAGCACCTAAAGCATTCTTTTCATGATCTACAAGCATAAAAAATTTACTACTCTCCATATAAGCAAAATTCTTCTCATTCGGAATAGTGGGAGTATCATAAGAGACTTGAACACTAAAACTTGTTTCCACATTAAAAGAGTAATGTTCAGAAAAAGGGCAAACATAATCATGACAAGTTTATAAATGTAATCATCACTACTTTTTATAGCATAAGTTTCAACACAATAATCATCATAAGTAGCAACTTCGTTCTCATCATAATCGATTGAAAGCTCTTCCAAGGTAGTGGAATCATCACTAAATAAAGTTGACACTCTTCCAAATCCACTTTCATATTCATCACAATAAGATTCAATATCCTCCAAAATAGTGGGATCACTACTTCCTAAAGTTGACACTCTTCCAAACTCACTTTCATCAATATAATCATCATATGTAAGAGGCATGCTATCATCATAACAACTTTGCATATTAAAACTTGGGATGCTAAAAATATCATCTTCATTAAACGTAGCATCCCCAAGCTTGGGACGAACATTAATTTCAGCAAATATATTCTCAAATATGTAATCCTCATCAAACATAGCTTCCCCAAGCTTGGGCCTTTTCATATCATTAGCATCATGGATATTCAAGGAATTCATACTAACAACATTGCAATCATGCTCATCATACAAAGATTTAGTACCAAACATTTTATAGACTTCTTCTTCTAGCACTTGAGCACAATTTTCCTTTTCATCATACTCACGAAAGATATTAAAAAGATGAAGCGTATGAGACACACTCAATTCCATTTTTTTGTAGTTTTCTTTTATAAACTAAACTAGTGATAAAACAAGAAACAAAAAGATTCGATTGCAAGATCTAAAGATATACCTTCAAGCACTCACCTCCCCGGCAACGGCGCCAAAAAGAGCTTGATGTCTACTACACAACCTTCTTCTTGTAGACGTTGTTGGGCCTGCAAGTGCACTGGTTTGTAGGACAGTAGCAAATTTCCCTCAAGTGGATGACCTAAGGTTTATCAATCCGTGAGAGGCATAGGATGAAGATGGTCTCTCTCAAACAACCCTGCAACCAAATAACAAAAAGTCTCTTGTGTCCCCAACACATCCAATACAATGGTAAATTGTATAGGTGCACTAGTTCGGCGAAGAGATGGTGATACAAGTGCAATATGGATGGTGGATATAGGTTTTTGTAATCTGACAATATAAAAACAGCAAGGTAACTAATGATAAAAGTGAGCGTAAACGGTATTGCAATGCTAGGAAACAAGGCATAGGGTTCATACTTTCACTAGTGCAAGTTCTCTCAACAATAATAACATAGATAGATCATATAACAATCCCTCAATATGCAACAAAGAGTCACTCCAAAGCCACTAATAGCGGAGAACAAATGAAGAGATTATGGTAGGGTACTAAACCACCTCAAAGTTATCCTTTCTGCTCGATCTATTTAAGAGTTCGTAGTAAAGTAACAAGAGGCTATTCTTTCCGTTCAATCTATCATAGAGTTCATACTAGAATAACACCTTAAGACACAAATCAACCAAAACCCTAATGTCACCTAGATACTCTAATGTCACCTCAAGTATCTGTGGGCATGATTATACGATATGCATCACACAATCTCAGATTCATCTATTCAACCAACACAAAGTACTTCAAAGAGTGCCCCAAAGTTTCTACCGGAGAGTCAAGATGAAAACGTGTGCCAACCCCTATGCATAGGTTCATGGGCGGAACCCGCAAGTTGATCACCAAAGCATACATCAAGTGGATCACGTGATATTCCATTGTCACCACAGATAAGCACGGCAAGACATACATCAAGTGTTCTCAAATCCTTAAAGACTCAATCCGAAAAGATAACTTCAAAGGGAAACTCAATTCATCACAAGAGAGTAGAGGGGGAGAAACATCATAAGATCCAACTATAATAGCAAAGCTCGCGATACATCAAGATCGTGCCATAGAGAGAACACGAGAGAGAGAGAGATCAAACACATAGCTACTGGTACATACCCTCTGCCCCGAGGGTGAACTACTCCCTCCTCATCAAGGAGAGCGCTGGGGTGATGAAGATGGCCACCGGTGAGGGATTCCCCCCTCCGTCAGGGTGCCCGGAACGGGCTCCCGAGAGGGTTTTGGGGTCTACAGAGGCTTGCGGCGGCGGAACTCCCGATCTATCTTCGTCTTCGATGTTTTTAGGGTACGTCGACTTATATAGGTGAAAGAAGTCGGTCGGGGGAGCCTCGAGGGGCCCAGGAGACAGGGGGCGCGCCCAGGGGGTGGGCGCGACCTCCTATCTCCTGGCTTCCTCGGACCTTCCCTGGCTTGAACTCCAAGTCTCCCGGATCATATCCTTTCCAAAATTAACGCTCCCGGAGGTTTCATTCCGTTTGGACTCCATTTGATATTCCTTTTCTTCGAAATACTAAAACAGGCAATAAAATAGCAACATGAGCTGGGCCTCCGGTTAATAGGTAATAAAACATATAATAAAATAGCATGAATGCTTCATAAATTATAGGTACGTTGGAGACGTATCACTCCCTCACCTGGCACAATACTAAATATTCTGGCGCTAATTCACTTCTTTTTAATAGATAGGCAAGATTGTTGTTCCGACCAAGCCTGTCGTGGACGAACTATGGTTTTTAGAAGGTCATCGGCGTGGTCGTGATTCCGGCGGCGTTAGCTCCTCTGCGGGTGCTCTACACCATAGTTGTTGTCTGCCAGTTCCAGTTACAACGGAAGGAAGCTCGGCGGTGGGCCTATTCATCCATAAGCTCGCGATGGTGCCAGAAAGAATATGCGGCGATTCCAGCAGTCATCAAAGAACTCACACTTATTTCTCCCGATGCACTCGTACTTAAACGAACGATCATGATACTCAATAGCTTTTCCAATGGTGTTGAAGAGACTTTGATGCATTCAAAATCGCCATGTAAAACTTCTTCATATAGATTGGATTGGGCGCAAAGTAATTCTTGACAATCTTGGCATGGCCTTCTGCTGTACCACAATTGATATACGAGCGACTAAACGGTGATCCTGGTCTCAGTTGCTAAGAGTCATCATGAACGATCACGAGAATGGCCATCCCAAAATCATCTCCATCTTCTTCCCCTTCCTCAGGTGAAGAGGCATCGAAGAATATCTCCCTTAACCTCTTCATCTACTAATTGCAATATTTCGTGTTGAATTTTATTGCAAATGTGTAAAACAACAATGAAGAAAACAAAAAAAATACCTAGGCAATTTGTCACTTTGCTAGCACAGGAGCAGAAAGCTGTTGCAGGCGACGGTGCGGCAATGAGTAGGCTGCTGGTGGACATAGGGACTAAGGGGATGGCCTGAAGGCTTCAAGGAGCATGATTCTCCTCCAAGCTGTGCTCACTCGTCGCCGACCAAGCCCGTCGCCAACCAACTCTGGTTTTTAGAAGGTCATCCGGCGTTGTCGTGATTCCGGCGGCATTAGCTCCTCTGCGGGTGCTCTACGCCATCGTTGTTGTCCGCCAGTTCCATTTCCAACAGAAGGAAGCTCGGCGGTGGCCCTATTCATCGAAAAGCTCGTGATGGTGGCAGAAAGGATATGCGGCGATTCCAACAGTGGTGTCGTCCGACGAGGGAATCTAAATGGGCCAAGAGGTGGCAGAGTTATGCAGTGTTGACGACCATGTGCATCAGTGATGAAGTTGGTGGTCCTCCTCCTGGCGATCAGCCAGCTCATCCACATAGCAACGCCAACGGAGGTGTTGAGTATCGTGATTATTTGGGAAACATAGGATAGACTAGGATTCTAGCTTATCTTGTACTCCAAGGTGATATATATATATATGCTCATGAGGCTCAAGCAACAAACAATCCATTCCACCAATCTTCCTCTCTGTTCCCTCTTCATGGTATCGGCCTACCCCGATCCAAAACCCTAGCCGCCGTCACCGCTTCCTCACTGTGCCGCCCCCAAAACGGTCGATCTCCATGATCGCCACCGGGGGACGCGCCGCCCGTACCTATGGTTCTTCCGCCGGCTGTGTTGATCGGCTGCCCTTGGGAGTCTTTTTCCTGGTCCTTGATATGAGTTTTTCGCTATCACGTCGGTCGTCTTGATCGATGCTTCTTTCTTGTTTTTCTGATCTAAGATCAGTTTGCATCATCTATCATCACATGTTGTCCTCGCGCGCCTCTGCTCTGACACCGGAGGAACTACCCAGCCTCCTCACCGACTAGGCGGCCTTGCGCGACGCGGCGGCCCGGCGACCATCGTCTGCACATCTATCCGCCCGTTGTTCTGTGTTGCCCATTGTCGCATTCATCCAATCAGCATTACCACACCTCCATCCCGCTCGGCTGCATCAGGCCTCTGGGCCCTAGCGCCATATGTGTTGCTATCATTGTGACTGCGTGGAAGTTGAGTATCGTGATTATTTAAAAAACATAGGAACCTTGTTTTATATCTCGTATATATTTTGCCTCGCCTGCAAAAGGTGGTCAAAGTGTGGAAGTGAAAGCACTTTACATATTTCTGGACCTGCCAAATTGCTTATCAAGTTTATGAACTCTAATGGTAGTAGCACTTCTACGTAAGTTGAAAAGTGGGAGATGGTCCAAGAAGCTTTGACCTTAACGGCTTTAACCATCTCTAACCCGTCCCTTATAATTTAGCTCTTTATACTACCTTTATCTTTTAACTCCTTATATTTGGTTTGCTAAAAATAAAAGCGATTCCCAGCCGATCCACTAAGCTTAACTTCCTAAA
Organism: Triticum dicoccoides; assembly: GCF_002162155.2. Taxonomy (NCBI): domain Eukaryota; kingdom Viridiplantae; phylum Streptophyta; class Magnoliopsida; order Poales; family Poaceae; genus Triticum; species Triticum dicoccoides. The sequence continues at coordinate 722,733,456 of NC_041383.1, forward strand.
AAAACGCCAAATCGGTCTAGTTTTAGTTTACATTTCAACTACATATTTATACGCAGATTAAATCCAACATCACAATTAGGGTTCACATAATTCGTGATACTACAAATTCAAAGTTTCCAAACCAGCAGCCGGATGAGCCAATTCCTTAGATGAAACCACCAGCCGGGGTGGTCAAATTAAATGTGGATGGCTCCTTCATCCCCACGACAGGGGCGGCAGGCGCCAGAATGATACTGAGAGACTGTATGGGCCAGATAATTTTCTCGTCTTGCCGCGTCCTCCATCACTGCAGTTCGGCGCTAAAAGCTGAGATGAGCGCATGTCTAGGAGGAATTAATCTGGCGATGCAGTGGAGTGCACACGAGTTTGTGGTGGAGCCTGATTCAGCGGTGCTCGTTGCTATGGTTAATAGTCCCAGACGGGATGGCTCTGCTCTCTACCAGTTTGTGGGTGAGATCAAGCATCGTATGGCTTCAGACCGGTGTATAAGCCTGAAAACATACCCCGAGCGCAGAACCATGCAAGCCACCTGCTTGCAAAATTCGACCATGAAGAGAGTCGTACTGTGGTATGGTTAGGAGCAGGTCCTGAGTCTATTCTAGACCTCATCCTTAGGGATTGTAACATTTCCTATACTTAATTAATACAATCCCCTTTACCCCGGAAAAAAAGTTTCCAAACCAGATTATTCAAAGTCAAACATAGAAAGGAAGTTCCAAGTGTTCACTGGTGGAAATTCAAGTTACAAGACGATCTTAAACTACTCGAGCACATGATCAAGACAAAGTACTTGGGCGCTTTACAAGGGTGGATCCGTGATCATCTAGGATCAGAAAAGTTGGGTGGGCCTGACTAAGGAGAGGATTTTTTTTCCAAATTATGAATCATAAGGACCTGTCACAAGATTGAGCTAGAAGATATGCCATCTCCTTTTCTTTTAAAGACCAAATCAATGCTTCTTTCAGTCTGATTTTCCTTGCCCATGACTACATATATTGCAATTTGCATATGATCAAATCATCAGGCTATTATTTATCACTACTTCACTAGCAGGACTGATCACCGGATGTATGAAACTAAACAAAATCTCCAAATAAAAGAATCAGGCTATTGCTTATCAAATTGCCCATGTAATGTACGTCTGTACCTGTGTGTGATGCGGCAGGGACAGGGGGCTAAGTCATGGGAGCTCGCTCAGGAGTCAGGTCATGTGCTACCCTATTTGGAGTTGGAGGAGATTAGGAGAACTCCTCCCGCGCCTCCCACCCGGAGTTGAGTGTCAAGTGCACCATCCGTGTTGATTTTGATCCACCTGGGCTGGGTGGCTTCCACTTCTGAATCCTCGTGCTTTGTCGTTGGATCAGAGGCATGTCGAGTATAGCTAGTTCATCTCGAGCCCATTTGATTGCTTGGGCGGGGTCATAACCTTCCTCATCGTGTGTCCAGCTGTTCCCAGAGGTCCAGATCGAATGAATTAATGCAATGATCTTGCATCTGTCCAAGTCTGAGAAGCTAGTGTCAACCACTAAGTCTCGCGCCCATGTGTCAGGATGCAGCCCTGGAAGTTTGAGACCAATGACTTCCTTTGCTGCAGACCAGAAAGCTCGCGCGTGTGAGCAATGAACCAATGCATGGAAGAGGTCTTTATCCATTGCTTTGCACAATTCGCACAAAGAGTTAGTGCGGATATGACGGTATTTCATGTTGGCGTAATCAGGAAGTATCCCTCTGAGAACTCTCCACATGAAAACATGAACTCTTGGGATCACCTTGAGTTTCCATAGAGCAGCACACAACTGTTTTTGAGAAGTTGAAGTTCCCTCTACCGTCCCTTCCTCTAGAGCTCGATGCTCATTCTGAGTCACAAGAGCACGGTAGGCTGATTTTACAGTGTACTCTTCAGATCTTTCAAAGGCCCATGCCAAGAAATCTTCTCCACCGTTGCGCCGAATAGGGATGTTTAATATGGCCTCTGCATCAGGTGCAAGAAAGTTCTGTCGTACTTTTTTACAATCCCAGGTCCCTGTAGTAGAATCAGGAAGCTCCGAGACACGCTCGACTGGATCATTCCCTAGCCGCCCCATGGGCTTGAGGGAAGTGTAAGTGGGGATCCAGGGATCATTATAGATAGAGATTGATTCATCATTTCCAACATGCTTGATCAATCCCGCTTGCAGTGTCGTTCTTCCCGCAATAATAGCTTTCCATGTCGCTGATGAGGAGGATGGGGCATTGGCCTGCATGAAGTCACAGTGTGGGAAATATTTCCCCTTGAGGACACAAGAGCAAAGGGAGTTGGGGTGGGTTATTAGCTGCCAGCCATGCTTCCCGAGAAGCGCCAGATTGAATTTCTCGAGCTCTCTAAAACCCATGTCTCCCTAAACCTTTGGTACTGACAGTTTCTCACATGATAGCCAATGCAAGGATCGCCTATCGATGGAGTTGCTCCACCAATATTTTCCCATTGAAGATGTAAGTTGTTTGCAAGCTTTTTCGTTAATAGAAAACATGCCATACTGAAGGTGGGGATGGCTTGAATTACTTATTTCAGTAGTATCTCTCTTCCTGCGCATGCAAGGAAGTGCTCTGACCAGCCTTGTATATTTTCGTGGCTTCTCTCACCGATGTGGTCAAAGGAGCCGCTGGTTATGCGTCCTACCGTTGTTGGTAGACCGAGGTATCGTTCCATGATAGCTTCATAAAGAATTCCCAGTTCTTGCTTTACTATATCACGAGCAGGCTGACTTGCATTCAGACTGAAGTAAACTGAACTTTTGGCTTTGTTCACTGCATGTCCGGAGCATTCTGCGCAAATCCGCATGATCTCGTTCAATCTTCACGCAATCTGAAGATTTGCGCCAAGAAATATGAGGTTGTTGTCCATGAGCAGTAGGTGGTTAACCCATGGAGAGCGTACACTCACGCGAATCCCACGATCAATATGGGGGCCACCATGATTGTTCATCAGCGAATTAAAACCTTCTGCACAAATTAGGAATAGAAGGGGGACATGGGACACCCTTGCCGTAATCCTTTTTCCGGCTGAAAGAATGGTAGGAGTGCTCCGTCAACCTTTACAGAGAAGCGGACTGATGATACACATTTCATAACTAGTCTGACGAATTTCTCACAAAAGCCCAGCTTGGTCATTATCGCTTCTAGGTAGTGACACTCCACCATGTCAAATGCTTTGAGCATGTACAAGTTAACTGCACATGAAGAATTCTTGCCTTTTCTTTTCTTCTTCATTGCATGGATACTTTTGTATGCCACCAGAACGTTACCAGTGATGAGACGTCCTGGGACAAAGGCGCTTTGCTCATCGCCTATAACCTCATCCATCAAGCTTATCATTCGGTTGGTATTTGCTTTTGCAGCAATTTTATAAAGAACAGGACAGAGAGCTATACGGCATAACTAGGATATTTTCTAGGGGTTACGTACCTTGGGGATTAGAGTTATGGCAGTGTAATTTAGTCCCCTGGGAAGTTCACCTCCATTCAAGAATTCTAGTATGGCCATTGTTATGTCGTCACCAAGGATGTCCTAGTGCCTTTGGAAGAATCCGACAGTGAATCCATTGACACTCGGCGCCTTGGATGGGGCCATCTGGAACAGAGCTGTCCGCACCTCATCAGCAGTTAAGTCCTTCTCTAACGCTTCGTTCATTGCAGCTGTTACTCGAGGTGTGACAAATTGAAGTAAATCTGCCATGTCTCTGTAACCTTGAGAGGTGTACATATTCGTGTAGAACCTTTGGATCTTGTCGGCCATCTCTTCATGATCTGAACATATATGACCATCTTCTCTTTCCAAAGTGGTGATCCAATTTATCCTTCTCCTGTGTGATGCTCGGGCATGAAAAACTTTTGTATTCCTGTCGCCAACCCGGATAGTTTGGACCCTGGATCTTTGTTTGATCCAGATTTCTTCTTGCTGCAGCGCTTCTCGGAGCTGAGAAGCCACGAAGAGTTCTTCTTCTGTCAGGCCTCTACCAACAGAAGCAGTTCTAAGCCGTCCCAAGGTTTTCTTCTTGCATGAGCTATATGAATGTGAAGAAATATATTACAGGGAGCGGTCAAGGGTAGACTGGCTACAGTATGGGGATCAGAATACTCAGTATTTTCATAACAGAGCCTCAAACAGGAAATGTAAAAATATTGTTAAGGATTTATGTAGAGAGGATGGTGGGTCCAAGTGCAATGATGATGATGGTATGCGTACTATAAAGTACTGGGCCCATGATGAATGTATTTACCAAAGCACCTCAATGGTCTCGAGACACAAATGAAACGCGTCTACGTGAGTAGAGACGTGATATGAGCATGTCTAACATAACGTCTCTATCTTTGTAGACATGATGTTGAACCTTCCTAAATACGCTCAGCGAGCGTGTCTATATGCATGGTTTGAGACGGTCCGTGGGAAGACGCTCCAAATACGCTTTACTAAAACTATACAGTTGCCTAGAGGTGAAATAACACGTCCCTAGGTATGGAATTCGACGTCTCTACTCGCAGTTTTTGTTGTACTATTTTTGTTGTTATAGTTGTCGCAGTTGCAAGTCTCCATCGACTCACAATGAAGGTTTTTTATCCTCCATTGACTCGCATTTGGCCATGATGCACAAACTAGCCTTTTTGCGTCCAAATCAAGTGTTTATTATCCTTTCACAAGTTTGGCAAAAACACACAAATTTTAAACCGATTAACATTGTATTGCAATTTTAATGTAGAACAACTTAACATTTATCCAAATCGGGCTCTATAACCTGCTTCTAATCTTTCTTTCTAGCTGCTCACTTTTTTTACTGGAGGGCTTTTTCTGCAAAAAAAAAAAAAATCCAACTGCAACGGATATTTTTTATTTTACTAGTAAAAAGGCCCGTGCATTGCAACGGGAGAAAAAAAATACCAAACGCTCTTCTATACCTACTAATAAAAGAAATAGATATTCTTAGTCTGTCATGTTATTTTGGAGAAAACCCCATGATGTTTCTGACATTAAACCCGCAGTATATATCAAATGTTTTTTAAAATACTCATATCTTTTAAACCGTAACTCCAAATTTAACATATTATATATGAATTTGATTAGAAAATTATGTCGAATCTAAATATGATGTTATTTTAACTGTTAACAATTAAAAAAAATACTACCTAGGCTGCAATGTTAATCAACAATGCATTATCCGTCTTTTTTCATATTGGTACTAATTCAGATTGGGGATGAACACCTCAGCAAAATCAAGATTGGACTTGGACATCAAATAGAAGATAAATTTGTAAGAGACACCAATAAAGAAGGACATGCATGACAAGAAATAAAAGAACCAAATAAAGATGTGATGTCCGCTATAAAATAAAGAAAAGAGAAAATGTAGAGGAGATCCGATAAAGATGAGATGTTGCGCTATCCTCCAATATATAAGAAGAAAAAAGAGTAGACATGCATGAAAAGGATAAAAAGGAGGACACATTTGATATGTACTGCGAGTTTAATGTCACAAACATAAGGGGGGTTTCTACAAAATAGCATGACAGACTAAGAATACCTATTTCTTTTATTAGTAGGTATAGATTCAGCACAAAAGCCGCCGCTAAGGAGAGGCAACCCAACGCCGCCACAAAGATCCCGAACGAGCAGTGCCCTGCACAGGCCGGCTACATCCGCATCAAGTGCACAACCCCTGCCCCCTTTGTCTCGCGGACGATGGCAGATTCATGGCCCGCAGCCAGATCCAGACTCCAGAGTACCGCCTGTATGACCAGGGCAGAATCACCACCATAGTTATATTCCTCCATGCCTTGGTGATGGGCGACCAAGCCAATGAGCAGAGTCTGGCAGGGAGGGCTGATGAGCTACGGGAGCAAGTGAGGGCAGGAGGCGGGACACGACAACAGCGTTCTGTTCGGGGGTTCTTCGATCTGGTGACACTAGAGCACAGGCACGGGAAAGATCGCCTCCGCCCATCCATTGCGGCCGGCGAGCCGCCTGCAGACTCTCAATCAGCTAAGCAGCAGTACCTTTATCTCCCACCTCTAATATTTTTTAGCCATTTGTGGTAGATGCATCTTGTTTCCCTATTGCAACCAGGCAAAAGGGCCAAGGACCAAGGCGTTTGTGCAAGTTCTCAAGTACTCCAGTGGTGGAATCCTGAGGTGATTCCTTCACTTTAATCAGTTCATACGAAAACCACATATTACCCCCATCTAATACCAGCCAGCAAAAGTGTAGAAGATAAAGCACCTCTGTAAAGTGTAGGCCGCTCCAAATGATCCCATCTTGGTACGCATTAATTACTTATAGTTAATTACTCCCCACATTGTCGGTCACAGAATAATAAAATCTACAAATGTTTTCATTCCACACAAAAAATGTGTATATGCAGGGGTTTTATAACCTTAGGAGCCATGATGTTTTGTCTGCTCAGTGGATGATGCGCAACAAGGACCACATGTGACACATCAGTCAGTTCATCCGTATATATGTTCACCCTCTCCTATAGCATCTCTTCACCAAGAATCTTGAGCTCGGGCCTAGGGGATTGCTGGCAGGGCCAGCCCTAGGCCATGGCAAAAGGTGCAGCGGCCTAGGGCCCATCTTAAATAAGGGCCTGGGCAAAAGCAAATTAATTTTTTTTAAATGTATTTGCATAACAAAAAAACACGGACAGGGGGCATATGCCCCCCTCCTCGACACACTTCACCACCATGTTGTATTTGTTCAATAGATATTTATAGTTGAGTACATCATTTGCATCATACAATCACATATAAATGGATGGTCTGGTGGCTCAAACTTGGCATGGCTGATATTTGACAACATTTGTCCACCCATGAACTATGTCGTGCGATGTGACAAATAAAGTGCCTCAGTGTTGGAGACACAAACTCTTCCTACTTTTTTTCTTAATTAACTTCTAAGAGTCTACCTAAACGCCTAGACATTGGACATGACCTAAGTGTGCATGTAGCAATAGGAATGGACGACAGTCTGGTATTGGGATTCACACACGTGAGGAATAAATAGAGCCCTCACAGTGACATTAGTGTTATGTCACGCCATGGACTCGTAGGTTATCCCTAGCAACCGATCGTTTTCCGTGTTGGTCCGACGTCGCGTAGCTCGGGTTGGTTAGTTGAGAATAGATTCACCGCCCGCGTGACTTGTGAAAACATGGGAGGCGATTTGGGGAATGTGGATCCACCGACCGTCGTGTCTTCACTGATTGCTTCTTTTGATTGAGGGTTAGGGTGATGAGGGAGGGCTCCCGATTTGATGGATCTGTGGTATCTCGGTGTGGGGCATGGAAAGGGGGAGGTATTCGTGAGGCTTAATTTGCCAGCTTTGGTTGGTTCCTTCGACAAATGAGAGGGAGAAGGGAAGAAATGAAGTGCGGTCCCCAAAGGAGCAATTGAGTCTTGTCACTACTACCCTCGTGGAAACTGTGAACTATTTGAAACAAATGAGAAGAAGGATCAGAACAAGGCAATATTTATGGTAAGAAGGCTTAGGGTAAGCAAGAATTAAAGATGATGTTTGTGTCCGTCTACAACATATACTAAATGAGTTGACTAACGAGAACACATGAAGATAAACGTGTTAGGGCAATAAGCCACTGACATTTCTGAAAAAATAACGTGTAGTTAGCATAAGTGCAATTAACTACCCTGGTTGTTATTGGTGTGATAAGTGCTACGTCTTGAGATTGCGTTGGTTTTCCTTGAAGAGGAAAGGGTGATGCAGCAATAGTAGCGTAAGTATTTCCCTCAGTTTTTGAGAACCAAGGTATCAATTCAGTAGGAGGCTCCTCAAAAGTCTCACACACCTACACAAACAAACAAAAAACTCGCAACCAACGCAATAAAGGGGTTGTCAATCCCTTCACGGCCACTTGCGAGAGTGAAATCTGATAGAGATAGTATGATAAGATAAATATATTTTTGGTCTTTTATAATATAGATGCAAAAAGTAAAGATGCAAATAAAAGTAGATTGAAAGCTTATACGATAAAAGATAGACCCAGGGGCCATAGGTTTCACTAGTGGCTTCTCTCAAGATAGCATAAGTATTACGGTGGGTGAACAAATTACTGTCGAGCAATTGATAGAAAAGCGAATAATTATGAGATTATCTAGGCATGATCATGTATATAGGCATCACGTCCGTGACAAGTAGATCGACTCCTGCCTGCATCTACTACTATTTCTCCACACATCAATCGCTATCCAGCATGCATCTAGAGTATTAAGTTCATAAGAACAGAGTAACGCATTAAGAAAGATGACATGATGTAGAGGGATAAACTAAATCAATATGATATAACCACATCTTTTTATCCTCGATGGCAACAATACAATACGTGCCTTGCAACCCCTGCTATCACTGGGTAAGGACACCGCAAGATTGAACCCAAAGCTAAGCACTTCTCCCATGGCAAGAAAGATCAATCTAGTAGGCCAAACCAAACTGATAATTCGAAGAAACTTGCAAAGATAACTCAATCATACATAAAATAATTCAGAGAAGATTCAAATATTTCTCATAGATAAAATTGATCATAAACCCACAATTCATCGGATCTCAACAAACACACCGCAAAAAGAGTTTACATCGAGTAGATCTCCACAAGAGAGGGGGAGAACATTGTATTGCGATCCAAAAGGAGAGAAGAAGCCATCTAGCTAATAACTATGGACCCAAAGGTCTGTGGTAAACTACTCACAACTCATCGGAGGGGCTATGGTGTTGATGTAGAAGCCCTCCATGGTCGATTCCCCCTCCAGCGGAGCGCCCGCGAAGGCTCCAAGATGGGATCTCGCGGATACAGAAGGTTACGGTGGTGGAAATTGTTTTTCGTTGGCTCCCTGGATGTTTTTGGGGTACGTAAGTATATATAGGAGGAAGAAGTACGTCGGTGGCCGCTCAAGGGGCCCAGGAGACAGGGGCGCGCCCTCCTATCTCCTGGCCGCCTCGATTGCTTCTCGACTTGCACTCCAAGTCCTCTGGATCACGTTCGTTCCAAAAATCACGCTCCCGAAGGTTTCATTCCATTTGGACTCCGTTTGATATTCCTTTTCTTCGAAATACTGAAATAGGCAAAAAAACGGCAATACGGGCTGGGCCTCCGGTTAGTAGGTTAGTACCAAAAATGATATAAATGTGTAAAATAAAGCCCATAAACATCCAAAAGGGGTAATATAATAGCATGGAACAATCAAAAATTATAGATACGTTGGAGACGTATCAAGCATCCCCAAGCTTAATTCCTGCTCGTCCTCGAGTAGGTAAATGATAAAAACAGAATTTTTGATGTGGAATTCTACCTAGCATAATTCTCAATGTAATTTTCTTTATTGTGGCATGAATGTTCAGATCCAAATGATTCAAAATAAAAGTTCATATTGACATAAGAAATAGTAATACTTCAAGCATACTAATCAAAGCAATCATGTCTTCTCAAAATAACATGGCTAAAGAAACTTATCCCTACAAAATTATATAGTCTGGCTGTTGCTCTATCTTCATCACACAAAGTATTTAATCATGCACAACCCCGATGACAAGCCAAGAAATTGTTTCATAATTTAGTAATCTCAAACTTTTTCAACTTTCACGCAATACATGAGCGTGAGCCATGGACATAGCACTATATGTGGAATAGAATGGTGGTTGTGGAGAAGACAAAAAAGGAGAAGATAGTCTCACATCAACTAGGTATATCAACGGGCTATGGAGATTCCCATTAATAGATATCAATGTGAGTGAGTAGGGATTGCCATGCAACGGATGCACTAGAGCTATAAATGTATGAAAGCTCAACAAAAGAAACTTAGTGGGTGTGCATCCAACTCGCTTGCTCATGAAGACCTAGGTCATTTTGAGAAGCCCATCGTTGGAATATACAAGCCAAGTTCTATAATGAAAAATTCCCACTAGTATATGAAAGTGACAATCATAGGAGACTCTCTATCATGAAGATCATGGTGCTATTTTGAAGCAAAAGTGTGGTAAAAGGACAGTAGCATTGTCCCTTCTCTCTTTTTCTCTCATTTTTTTTCCTTTTCTTCTCTTTTTTTCCTTTTTTTCTTTCTTTTTTTTCTTTTCTTTGGCCTTTTTTTTTTCTTTTGGCCTTTCTATTTTTTTTCCTTTTTTTTGTAAAGTCTGAAGTCTCATCCCGACTTGTGGGGGAATTATAGTCTCCATCATCCTTTCCTCACTGGGACAATGCTCTAATAATGGAGATCATCACACTTTTATTTACTTACAACTCAAGAATTACAACTCAAAACTTAGAACAAGATATGACTCTATATGAATGCCTCCGGCGGTGTACCGGGATATGCAATGAACCAAGGGCGACATGTATGAAAATTATTAAGGTGGCTTGCCACAAATACGATGTCAACTACATGATCATGCAAAGAGCAATATGACAATGATGATGTGTGTCATATAAACGGAATGATGGAAAGTTGCATGGCAATATATCTCGGAATGGCTATGGAAATGCCATAATAGGTAGGTATGGTGGCTGTTTTGAGGAAGGTATATGGTGGGTGTATGGTACCGATGAAAGTTGCGTGGTACAAGAGAGGCTACCAACGGTGGAAGGGTGAGAGTGCGTATAATCCATGGACTCAACATTAGTCAAAATAACTCATATACTTATTGCAAAAATCTACAAGTCATCAAAAACAAAGTATTACGTGCATGCTCCTAGGGGGATAGATTGGTAGGAAAAGACCATCGCTCGTCCCCGACCGCCACTCAGAAGGAAGACAATCAATAAATAAAATTGTGTTCCAACTTCATCACGAAGTAGTTCACCATATGTTCATGCTACGGGAATCACAAACTTCAACACAAGCATTCTTTACATTCATAATCACCCAACTAGCATGACTTTAATATCACTACCTCCATATCTCAAAACAATTATCAAGTATCAAATTGATCATAGCATCCAATTCACTTCCTATGATAGTTTTTATTATACCCAACTTGGATGCCTACCATTCTAGGACCAATTTTATAACCATAGCAAATACCATGCTGTTCTAAAAGACTCTCAAAATAATATAAGTGAAGCATGAGAGACTAGCAATTTCTACAAAATTAAGCCACCGCCGTGCTCTAAAAGATATAAGTGAATCACTAGAGCAAAAACTATCAAGCTCGAAAGATATAAGTGAAGCACATAGAGTATTCTAATAAATTCCAATCAAGTAGGCTTCTCCCAAAAGGTGTGTACAACAAGGATTATTGGGGTAAACTAAAAATCAAATACTAATATAATACACGGCACTCCAAGCAAAACACATATCATGTGGCGAATAAAAATATAGCTCCAAGTAAAGTTACTAATGAACGAAGACGAAAGTGGGGATGCCTTCCCGGGGCATCCCCAAGCTTAGGCTTTTGGCTATTCTTGAATATCTTGGGGTGCCTTGGGCATCCCCAAGCTTAGGCTTTTGCCACTCGTTATTCCATAGTCCATGAAATCTTTACCCAAAACTTGAAAACTTCACAACACAAAACTCAACAGGAAATCTTATAAGCTCCGTTAGTGAAAGAAAACAAAACCACCACATAAGGTACTGTAATGAATTCATTCTTTATTTATATTGGTGTTAAACCTACTGTATTCCAACTTCTCTATGGTTTATAACTATTTTACTAGCCATAGATGCATCAAAATAAGATAACAACACACACAAAACAGAATCTGTCAAAAACAGAATAGTCTGTAGCAATCTGTAACTAACGCAAACTTCTGGAACTCTAAAAATCCTACCAAAATAGGAAGTCCTGGACAATTTGTCTATTGATCAGCATCAAAAAGAATCAACACAAAAGTACGTTTCTGTGATTTAAAAAAACTAATTTCGTGCATGCAAAGTTTCTGTTTTTCAGCAGAATCAAATTAACTATCGCCATAGGTTATCCTATAGGTTCTACTTGGCAAAAACACTAATTAAAACATAAAACACATCTAAACAGAAGGTTGATGCAAAATTTATTACTAAACAGAAACAAACACAAAAAACACAAATAAAATTGGGTTGCCTCCCAACTAGTGCTATCGTTCAACGCCCCTAGCTACGCATAAAAGCGAAGATAGATCTAAGTAGTGCCATAATAATAAGATAGGTCTTGAAAACTCATCTCATATTCTCTATGTTCAGCAGCAAGTTTTTTTTGAGGCAAGCAAAATTAATCAAAAGGGCTAAATTTGGCAGGACAAAAGTCCCCAAGATCAATCACAGGAGGAACGGGTTCCTCCTTTGGCCCTTCATAATGCACAACTAATTCATCACTATAAGCATTCTTTTGGCAAAATATCATGAGCCTATACTCAAGAGAGTACCCTAGCTCATTGTTTCGAAGAGCAAAATCATTATTAAGTTCGGAGATTTTAACAACTAAAACATTGGTAGGAACCTTTTTTCTAAGGTTTTCATTGAAAGCAACATAGTCCGAAGATTGAAAACGCCTAATTTCCTCTTGATCGAATAGGACCGCCTCTATGGGAGGACGACCGGCATCCACCCTATAGTGCACAAAGATTTCTTTGGCTTATCTTACAATAAATATAAACTCATGAGCCAAAAAGATAGTAACAACGCGCTTAATAGAAGAATGCTCAATATTGGAAAATTCTATGAAAATTCTTTGTATGCAAGGATGCATATGCATAAATTGTCTTTCAAGTTCGACTACAAGCATGGAGATAGCATCCACAAGAATACTAGTTCTATGACGAATAGAACCACCCATGGAGGGTAAAGCACCGGCACAAGTAAAGAAATCTTGAATAACACCCTTTCCAATAATGTTACCACTACCGATTCAAAACTTTTTAGTATGCAAGATAGGGGGTTCTTCAGCCAGAGCCTCAGAATTTTCCATGTTATAATTATTGTCCATATCGACGATAATTTCCCCAATTTCAGACATAATGGCAAACAAAAGCGAGAGAGAAGAAGAAGGCTAACGAAAGAGATAGAGATAGGGAAAGAGAGGGCGAATAAAACGGCAAGGGTGAAGTGGGGGAGAGGAAACGAGAGGCAAATGGCAAATAATGTAAATGCGAGGGGGATGAGTTTGTGATGGGTACTTGGTATGTCTTGACTTGAGCGAAGACCCCCCGGGCAACGGCGCCAGAAATCCTTCTTGCTACGTCTTGAGCTTGCATTGGTTTTTCTTGAAGAGGAAAGGGAGATGCAGCAATAGTAGCGTAAGTATTTCCCTCAGTTTTTGAGAACCAAGGTATCAATCTAGTAGGAGGCTCCTCAAAAGTCCCACGCACCTACACAAACAAACAACGAACTCGCAACCAACGCAATAAAGGGGTTGTCAATCCCTTCACGGCCACTTGCGAAAGCGAGATCTGATAGATATAGTATAATAAGATAAATATATTTTTGGTGTTTTATAATATAGATGCAAAAAGTAAAGATGCAAATAAAAGTAGATTGAAAGCTTATATGATAAAAGATAGACCCGGGGGCCATAGGTTTCACAAGTGGCTTCTCCCAAGATAGCATAAGTATTACGGTGGGTGAACAAATTACTGTCGAGCAATTGATAGAAAAGCGAATAATTATGAGATTATCTAGGCATGATAATGTATATAGGCATCACGTCCGTGACAAGTAGACCGACTCCTGCCTGCATCTACTACTATTACTCCACACATCGACCGCTATCCAGCATGCATCTAGAGTATTAAGTTCATAAGAACAGAGTAACGCATTAAGAAAGATGACATGATGTAGAGGGATAAACTCAAGCAATATGATATAAACCCCATCTTTTTATCCTCGATGGCAACAATACAATGCATGCCTTGCAACCCCTGCTGTCACTAGGTAAGGACACCGCAAGATTGAACCCAAAGCTAAGCACTTCTCCCATGGCAAGAAAGATCAATCTAGTAGGCCAAACCAAACTGATAATTCGAAGAGACTTGCAAAGATAACTCAATCATACATAAAAGATTCAGAGAAGATTCAAATATTTCTCATAGATAAACTTAATCATAAACCCACAATTCATCGGATCTCGACAAACACACCGCAAAAAAGAGTTTACATCAAATAGATCTCCACAAGAGAGGGGGAGAACATTGTATTGAGATCCAAAAGGAGAGAAGAATCCATCTTGCTAATAACTATGGACCCGAAGGTCTGTGGTAAACTACTCACAACTCATTGGAGGGGCTATGGTGTTGATGTAGAAGCCCTCCATGGTCGATTCCCCCTCCGGCGGAGCGCCAGCGAAGGCTCCAAGATGGGATCTCGTGGATACATAAGGTTACAGTGGTGGAAATTGTTTTTCGTTGGCTCCCTGGATGTTTTCGAGGTACATAGGTATATATAGGAGGAAGAAGTACGTCGGTGGCCGCTCGAGGGGCCCAGGAGACAGGGGCGCGCCCAGGAGGGGTGGGCGCGCCCTCCTATCTCCTGGCCGCCTCAATTGCTTCTTGACTTGCACTCCAAGTCCTCTGGATCACGTTCGTTCCAAAAATCACGCTCCCGAAGGTTTCATTCCGTTTGATATTCCTTTTCTTCGAAATACTGAAATAGGCAAAAAAACAGCAATACGGGCTGGGCCTCCGGTTAGTAGGTTAGTCCCAAAAATGATGTAAATGTGTAAAATAAAGCCCATAAATATCCAAGAGGGGTAATATAATAGCATGGAACAATCTAAAATTATAGATACGTTGGAGACGTATCAATAAGCCAAACACACGTCTAATGTAGCCCCACGACTACAACGACGATGATAGGTCTGCCCATCGCTGAATTTTTGTTACTGATGCTTGTTCATTAAATATCTGTTCGGGGTGGAGCGTTGTAATTAGAATTCCTCTCCCCTTGATTCAGCGACACAGACGCCGCTAAGGAGAGGCAACCGAACGCCGCCACAAAGATCCCGAAGGAGGAGTGACCTGCATAGGCCGGCTACATCCGCATCAAGTGAACAACCCCTGCCTCTTTGTGTCGCGGCCGATGGGAGATTCGTGGCCCATAGCCAGATCGAAACTCCAGAGCACCGCCTATACAACCAGGACAAAATCACCACCAAAGTTATCTTCCTCCATGCCTTGGTGATGGGCGACCAAGCCAATGAGCAGAGTCTGGCAGGGAGGGCCGGTGAGCTACGGGAGCAGGTGAGGGCGGGAGGCAGGACACGGCAGCGGTGTTCTGTTCGGGGTTCTTCGATCTGGTGACACTAGAGCACACGCACAGGGAACATCGCCTCCTCCCATCCATTGCGGCTGACAAGCCGCCTGCAGACTCTCTATGAGCTAAGCAGCGGTACCTTTATATCCCACTTTTATCCATCTGTGATAGATGCATCTTGTTTCCCTATGGCAACCAGGCGAAAGGGCCAAGGATCAAGGCGTTTTTGCAAGTTCTCAAGTACTACAGTGGTGGAATCATAAGGTGATCTCTCCACTTTAATCAGTTCATACGAAGATCACATATTACCCCCATCTAATACCAGCTAGCAAAAGTGTACAAGATAAAGCACCTCTGTAAAGCGTAGGCCGCTCCAAATGATCCCATCTTGGTACGTATTAATTACTTATAGTTAATTACTCCCCACATTGCCAATCACAGAAGAATAAACTCTACAAATCTTTTCATTCCACACAAAAAATGTGTGTATGCAGGGGTTTGATAACCTTAGGAGCCATGATGTTTTGTCTGCTTAGTGGACGATGCGCAACAAGGACCACATGTGACCCATCAGTCAGTTCGTTCGTATATATGTTCACCCTCTCCTGTACCATCCATTCACCAAGAATCTTGAGCTGGGGCCTGGGGATTGCCGGCAGGGCCGGCCCTAGGCCATGGCAAAAGGTGCAGCGGCCTAGGGCCCATCTTAAGTAAGGGCCCAATATATCTACAACTTCAATAAATTAAACGGATTTGCATAACAAAAAAAAGGACATGGACAGGGGGCATATGCCCCCATCCTCGGCGCACTTCACCACCATGTTGTATTGGTTCAGTAGATACTTATAGTTGAGTTCATTATTTACATCATATAATCACATATAATCACATATAAATGGATGGTCTGGTGGCTAAAACTTGGCATGGCTGATATTTGACAATATTTGTCCACCCGTGAATTATTTGGTTCGATGTGACAGATAAAGTGCCTCAATGTTGGAGACATGGACTCTTCCTACTTTTTTCTTAATTAACTCCTAAGAGTCTACCTAAGCGCGTAGGCATTGGACATGACCTAAGTGCGCATGTAGCAATAGGCACACTGGTAGAAAACAGAGCTATATTACTGGTTCGTAGGGGCCTTTAGTGCCGGTTTGGCAACCGACACTAAAGTGTGGAGACTAAAGGTCCCCCCCTTTAGTCCCGGTTCTGCATGAACCGACACTAAAGGGCCACCACGTGGCAGGAGCCAGGGTCGGGGGCGGGGAGACCTTTAGTACCGGTTTGTACCACCAACTGGTACTAAAAGGTTTAGGGGTTTTGGTTTTATTATTTATTTTCCCTTTAATTTTGTGTTTTCCATTTAATTTAGAGATTGTTTTCCATTTATTTTCCCTTTCATAAATTGTATAATAACTCATCATCATCATCATATTAATATAAAAACCCTTGCATCTCATATCATCACCAACAACAACACTAGCTAATAATCATCATATATATATAGTCCTTACCACTATTTCTATCATCATTATGTAATCACCACCAACAGTAGCTTAAAGAAGAAACATTCACTTGTACAAAAAGCAAAGATAGGATCGCGTTCAACATGGTCATGAGATTATTATAAGCGTTCATAACTAAGATCAAAAAAGCAAATCACTAATAATTAAGTTCAGGACAAAGAACACGGACATGAGACGACAAGTACTAAGAGCAGGAACTAGCTAATCACTCTTGCTGCTCTCTCTCAGGTAAAATGGCATAGAACATGTGTAGCTCTCCTGATTCATCATATTGGAGCATGCAGATGAACCCATCTCCTAATCGTGGGTTGCGCTTCTGATTGTTTCCCCCTAGTACTTCTCTGCGATCATTCACAATTTTGTTCCAGTCTTTCACTATTAAGCATTCCTCGGTTTTAGAAATCCTGAATGCACTCATGTGCAATGTAGGATGTCTTGGCCGTAAGGTAACAATTGGCATGCGACCGTTAGTCGAGATCCACTCAGGCACAACTATCATCGGGAGTCCCTGTTGAAGAACATCGTATAGTAAAATACTTAGCAATGAAGTTTAGCTTAAAAAATAATGTATGCAAAAGATGCACCAAGGACAAATAGTAAAAATCTTACCATCTTTCCTAAATATATGTGACCATAGTTCAATACGAACACTATTGGTCGCACATTTTGAGTACTAAGATTTGCAAGTCTAGGAAAATAATTTCTCTTGACAGCATCAAGATCCTCAAGCCGTGAAACATATTGACTTATCTCCTCGCAGTTTAGTTTAGCCCCGGGACAGTGGACGGTCCTGTCTACCAAGCGCCGGACATGTTTGCTTGAATGGAAATAAGCTGTCAATAGAAATTAGTTGTCAACTATTTTTGAAATAAACAATATCGAAGACATAAATAAGGTTGAGGAACTCACATAATGGTAGAACTGGAGGCGTCTGCATATCAACCCAGATATCGGTATTACCTTCAATATCATCTTCCGGACGAATATCAATGGTGATAACCATATCAGGTTCAAATGCACAAGCCTTGCATAGTGCTTGCCAAGTTTTGCATTCAAAATAGGTGTAGGTGTCTGCATTGTATAATTTTGCATGGAAAGTATAACCATGCTCGGTCTTCAAGTTAACTCTCTTTACCTCCATAGTTTTCATAGTACTGAAACATATCTTATCCAAGAAAAAAATTCTTGCATGGCAGGGGATACGCTAGTAGAATAGTAAAAAATTAAAATTATAAGTTGAAGCAAATGAAGCATATTCTTAATTACGAAAAAAGACTTGTCGTTGTGACTTACTGCATTCACTTCGAAGTTCTCATCTAGCTTGATGCTGAAGAGCCTATCATCAACTAGGAAATTTCTGTCGCACATGCCGCGCTTGTCTTCGCAGTATTCCCACATAACGAAATCATTCTCGTCGTCAAACATTTCCTATGTTCATATATAGTTGAAATATTAATTGATATAAACACTTACTAACAGTTCTATTGATTCAACTAGCTAGTTCTATTAATTCGACTAGTTCTATTAATTCAACTAAGCACTTACTAAAGATAAACTAGTTCTATTAAGCTTCTTTATAAAATCTCATATATAGTAAACTTTTTAATCTTTTAATTAATTACTAGATCAACTAGTTCTATAGTAAACTTTTAATTAATTATTAGATCATCAAATCTCATATATATACCTAAATTTATCTAGCTAATTCATCTAACATTTGAAATTAATATATCTACATTATTTTCTATCTAATTCATCTATGACATTAATATCTAACATTTCTATATAATCATCTAACAATTGACATTAATTTAAAATTTATATAAACTAAAAATATAAAAAATAAGAAAATAGAAAAAAGAAAATATTTACAACGGGGCGACGGCAGGCGATGTGAGGCGGCAGGGGGCGGCGACGTACGAGGACGGGCCGGGCGCGTGCGACGGCTGGAGGCGGGGACGGGGACGGGGACATACGGCGACGGGCGTGCATGACGGGGCGGCGACGGGGCAACATGCATGGCGATGGGCCGGCGACAGGGGCGACGAGGTGACGGGGACGGGCACGGCAGGGGCGGCAATGAGGCGACGGGCGCAGCGGCGACGGGGACGGGCGCGACGACGAAGAAGTAGATGAGAAGAAAACTAACTGAAATTTTCGTAAGTGCTATATATATAGGAGATGCCTTTAATACCAGTTGGTGCCACCAACCGATACTAAAGGTCAAATTTTGCCAGGCCAAACGGTGGGAAGCGACCACCTTTAGTACCAGGTCGTGGCTCCAACCGGTGCCACCGGTACTAAAGGCATGCGTTGGCGCAGGTCCTGTGCGGCAAGTTTAGTCTCACCTCACTGGCCGAGAGGCGCCTGCACTGGTTATAAGCCCCAGTGCAGTAGCTCTCTCGAGTTCCTCTCTTTAGCAGGCTTTCGGGCCTAACTTTGCCGCGCTGCCCCGTGGGCCTGCTCGGCCTTATGGGCATGTTTCCTGGACCCAGGCAAGGCACATCCACTGGGCAGTGCGTAGAGTTTTTATTTATGTTTTTTTCTTTTCTTTTTTATTTATTTTCTTTTATTTATTTTCTTTTATTTATTTTTGAGTTGTTTTATGCTATATTTAGAGTCTCTTTGTGAATATTTTTGCTTTAGGTACAAAAAAATAATATTCTTTTATTTATTTCTGAGTAGTTTTATACTGTATTTACAGTTTCTTTGTGAATATTTTGCTTTAGGTACAAAAAATTTAATATTCGTTTATTTATTTCGAAGTTGTTTTATGCTGTATTTAGAGTTTCTTTGTGAATATTTTTGTAGTGCTTTTCAATTTTAGGGTCATTTAGCTAAAAAAATATGTAAATGCATGAAAAATAGCAAATGATGTCAGAAAGAGTTGAAAGTTGATGACGTGGCTTTGAATGGTGCATACTAAATGCAAAAATAGTTTGGAGTTGTAATAAGTTTTAAAAAATAAAGTGTCGGTGTAACAGATGAGTTTTCGTCTGAAACCCTGATACTTCAAAAGCGATTGTCCAGTTTGTACATGAAGTGCATCCCATTTTTGTCGTAACCCTCTATACTTCTTCGCACATGATATGTGGGTAAAATGGTGATACCATGCCAAGTTTCAACCTTTTCAGAGTTCATTTATATTGCTTTTCAATTTCAGGGTCATTTTGCTCAAAACAAATCTGTAAATGCATGAAAACTAGCAAACGATGTCAGAAAGAGTTGAAAGTTGATGACGTGGCTTTGAATGATGCATATTGAACGCAAAAAAGTCTAGAGTTGTAATAAGTTTAAAACACGAAGTGCCGGTGTAACAGATGAGTATTCGTCCGAAACCCTGATACTTCGAAAGAGATTGTCCAATTTGCACATGAAGTGCATCCAGTTTTTGCCATAACCCTCTCTACTTTCTCGCACATGCTATGTGGGTTAAATGGTGATACCATGCCAAGTTTCAACCTTTTCAGAGTTTATTTGTAGTGCTTTTCAATTTCAGGGTCATTTAGCTCAAAACTAATCTGTAAATGCATGAAAAATAGCAAACGATGTCAGAAAGGGTTGAAAGTTGATGACGTGGCTTTGAATGGTGCATATTGAATGCAAAAAAATTCTGGAGTTGTAATCAGTTTAAAAAAATGAAGTGCTAGTGTAACAGATGAGTTTTCGTCCGAAACTCTGATACTTCGAAAGAGATTGTCCAGTTTGTACACGAAGTGCATCCAGTTTTTGCCGTAACCCTCTCTACTTTTTTGCACATGCTATATGGGTGAAATGATGATACCATGCCAAGTTTCAACCTTTATAGAGTTCATTTATAGTGCTTTTCAATTTCAGGGTCATTCAGCTCAAAATAAATCTGTAAATGCATGAAAAATAGCAAACGGTGTGAGAAAGGATTGAAAGTTGATGACGTGGCTTTGAATGGTGCATACGGAACGCAAAAAAATTGGAGTTGTAATAAGTTTAAAAAATGAAGTGCCGGTGTAACAAATGAGTATTCGTCCGAAACTCTGATACTTCGAAAGAGATTGTCCAGTTTGTACACGAAGTGCATCCAGTTTCTTCCATAATCCTATCTATTTTTTCGCACATACTATGTGTGTGAAATTATGATACCATGCCAAGTTTCGACCTTTTTAGAGTTCATTTGTAGTGCTTTTCAATTTCAGGGTCATTTAGCTCAAAACAAATCTATAATTGCATGAAAAATAGCAAACGATGTTAGAAAGGGTTGAAAGTTGATGACCTGGCTTTGAATGGTGTATACTAAATGCAAAAATATTCTGGAGTTATAATCAGTTTAAAAAATGAAGTGCTAGTGTAACAGCTGAGTTTTCGTCCGAAACCCTGATACTTTGAAAGAGATTGTCTAGTTTGTACATGAAGTGCATCCAGTTTTTGTCGTAACCCTCTCTAGTTTTTCGCACATGCTATGTTGATGAAATGATGACACCATGCCCAGTTTGAACCTTTTCAGAGTTCATTTGTAGTGATTTTCAATTTTAGGGTCATTTAGCTCAACATAAATCTGTAAATGCATGAAAAATAGTAAACAATCTCAGGAAGGGTTGAAAGTTGATCACGTGACTTTGAATGGTGCATACTGAACGCAAAAAAGTCTAGAGTTGTAATAAGTTTAAAAAAATGAAGTGCTGGTGTAACAGATGAGTTTTCGTCCGAAACCCTGATACATCGAAAGAGATTGTCCAGTTTGTACACGAAGTGCATCCAGTTTTTGCCATAACCCTCTCTACTTTATCACACATACTATCTGGGTGAAATGATGATACCATGCCAAGTTTCAACCTTTTCAAAGTTCATTTATAGTGCTTTTCAATTTCAGGGTCATTTAGCTCAAAACAAATCTGTAAATGCATGAAAAATAGCAAATGATGTCAGAATGGGTTGAAATTTGATGACGTGGCTTTGAATGATGCATATTGAACGCAAAAAAAGTCTCAAGTTGTAATAAGTTTAAAAAAAAGAAGTGCTGGTGTAATAAATGAATTTACGTCCGAAACCCTGATACTTCGAAAGAGATTGTCCAGTTTGTACACGAAGTGCATCCACTTTTTGTCGTAATCCTATCTACATTTTCGCACATGCTATGTGGGTGAAATGAAGGTACCATGCCAAGTTTCAACCTTTACAGAGTTCATTTGTAGTGCTTTTCAATTTTAGTGTCATTTAGCTCAAAAGAATCTGTAAATGCATGAAAATAGCAAACGATGTCAGAAAGGGTTGAAAGTTGATGACGTGGCTTTGAATGGTGCATACTGAACGCAAAAAATTCTAGAGTTGTAATAAATTTAAAAAATGAAGTGCCGGTGTAACAGATGAGTATTCGTCCAAAACCCTGATACTTCGAAAGAGATTGTCGAGTTTGTACACGAAGTCTATCCAGTTTTTGCCGTAACCCTCTGTACTTTTTTGCACATGCTATGTGGGTGAAATGATGATACCATGCCAAGTTTCAACTTTTTCAGAGTTGATTTGTAGTGCTTTTCAATTTTAGAGCCATTTAGCTCAAAACAAATCTGTAAATGCATGAAAAATAGCAAACGACGTGAGAAAGGGTTGAATATTGATGACGTGGCTTTGAATGGTGCATACAGAATGCAAGAAAAGTCTGGAGTTGTAATCAGTTTAAAAAATAAAGTGCCAGTGTAACAGGTGAGTTTTCGTCCGAAACCCTGATACTTCAAAAGAGATTGTCTAGTTTGTACACGAAGTGCATCCAGTTTTTGCCGTAACCCTCTCTACTTTTTCGCACATATTATGTGGGTGAAATGATGATGCCATGCCAAGTTTCAACCTTTATAGAGTTCATTTGCAGTGCTTTTCAATTTCAGCGTCATTTAGCTCAATAGAATTTGTAAATGAATGAAAAATAGCAAACAATGTGAGAACGGGTTGAAAGTTGATGACGTGGCTTTGAATGGTGCATACTGAACGGAAATAAGTCTGGAGTTGTAATAAGTTTAAAAAATGAAGTGCTGGTGTAAAAGATGAGTATTCGTCCGAAACTCTGATACTTCGAAAGAGATTGTCCAGTTTGTACAGGAAGTCCATCCAGTTTTTGCCGTAACCCTCTCTACTTTTTCGCACATGCTATGTGGGTGAAATTATGATACCATGCCAAGTTTCAACCTTTTCAGAGTTCATTTGTAGTGCTTTTCGGTTTTAGGGTCATTTAGCTCAAAACAATTCGGTAAATGCATGAAAACTAGCAAACGATGTCAGAAAGGGTTGAAAGTTGATGACGTGGCTTTGAATGGTGCATATTGAATGCAAAAAAGTCTGGAGTTGTAATCAGTTTAAAAAAATGAAGTGCCAATGTAACAACTGAGTTTTCGTCCAAAACCCTGATATTTCAAAAGAGATTGTCCAGTTTGTACATGAAATGTATCTAGTTTTTGTCATAACCCTCTCTACTTTTTTGCACATGCTATATGGGTGAAATGATGTTACCATGCCAAGTTTCAATCTTTTCAGAGTTCATTTGTAGTGTTTTTCAGTCTCAGGGTCATTTAGCTCAACAGAAATCTGTAAATGCATGAAAAATAGCAAACAATGTCAGAAAGGGTTGACAGTTGATCACGTGGCTTTGAATGGTGCATACTGAACGCAAAAAGTCTAGAGTTGTAATAAGTTTAAAAAAATGAAGTGCCGGCGTAACAGATGAGTTTTCGTCCGAAACCCTGATACTTCGAAAGAGATTGTCCAGTTTGTACACGAAGTGCATCCAGTTTTTGCCATAACCCTATCTACTTTTTTGCACATGCTATGTGGGTGAAATGATGATACAATGCCAAGTTTCAACCTTTACAGAGTTCATTTGTAGTGCTTTTTCAATTTTAGGGTCATTTAGCTCAAAAGAATCTGTAAATGCTTGAAAAATAGCAAACGATGTGAGAAAGGGTTGAAAGTTGATGACGTGGCTTTGAATGGTGCATACTGAACGCAAAAAAATTTGGAGTTGTAATAAGTTAAAAAATGAAGTGCCGATGTAACAAATGAGTATTCGTCCGAAACTTTGATACTTCGAAAGAGATTGTCTAGTTTGTACATGAAGTGCATCTAGTTTTTGCCGTAACCCTCTCTACTTTTTCGCACATGCTATGTGGGTGAAATGATGATACCATGCCAAATTTCAACCTTTTCAGAGTTCATTTGTAGTGCTTTTCAATTTCAGGGTCATTTAGCTCAAAACAAATCTGTAAATGAATGAAAAATAACAAACGATGTCAGAAAGGGTTGAAAGTTGATGACGTGGCTTTGAATGGTGCATACTGAATGCAAAAAAAGTCTGGAGTTGTAATCAGTTTAAAAATACTATTTTTTTAAAAACAATACATTTTTTAATTAATTTGCATAAATATTATGCCGATATTTATTTTCAAAAATAATACACCATCGCCCGCTGCAGGTCGACTGAGCCTAGTCGGCCCACCGCAGGCCGATTGAGTTCGAGTCGGCCCTCAGCAAGCCGACTGGGACTAATTGGCTTGCTGCGAACCAATTAGTCCCAGTCAGCTTGCTGCGGGCCGACTGGAAGCCAATCGGCCTTTGGTGGGCCGACTAGGTGCATGCGGCCATTTTTCTTTTTCTGTTTTTTGTTTTAGTTGTTGTTTTCTATTTATTCTAGCTATCAAACGAATCTTGTTTGTGTTGAAACTTTTTGCATAAATTACTAGCAATATTAACAAGCCACATATAAATTTTCGTAATATTTGGAAAACCACATATTTACATTTGTACTTGATAGCTCCTGGTGAATATAGATAGGGTTTAAATTTATTTATCCAAATTGATTTTTTTTATTTTTATAAATGTTAAAATTTTGAGGAGATTATCCAGTTTGTACACAAAGTGCATACAATTTTTGCCGTAACGCTCTTTACTTTCTCGCACATGCTATGTGGGTGAAATTATGATACCATGCCAAGTTTCAACCTTTACAGAGTTCATTTGTAGTGCTTTTCAGTTTCAGGGTCATTTAGCTCAAAACAAATCTGTAAATGCATGAAAAATAGCAAATGATGTCAGAAAGGGTTAAAAGTTGAAGACGTGGCTTTGAATGGTGCATACTAAACGCAAAAAAGCCTAGAGTTGTAATAAGTTTAAAAAAATGAAGTGCCGGTGTAACAGATGAGTTTTCGTCCGTGTAAACATGTAAAAATATACATAAAAAATACATTGATCATCAATGATCTTTTTGTGTAAAATCCGAATTGTCAATAGGAATCTTCCCCGATTTAAGCGGCCACAGATTCTACACACAGAGTTCACTGAAGACCAAGTGGTTGTGATAGTTTGAGAAGTATCATATTTAAGATGGTAAAAACCCTGTTAGCGAAGCGAGGTGGGACTAAAAAACTGCTGCAACTAAAAACCTTTAGTACCGGTTTGTGGCATGAACCGGCACTAAATGTGCTGGTGGGGCCCCAGCCTACCAACAGCCTGCCACAACCTCTTTAGTACCGGTTCGTGGCATGAACCGGTACTAAAGGTTCACCACGAACCGGTACTAATTATTGCCGGTTCATCTACAAACCGGGACTAACGTGCTTCACATTAGACCTTTTTTCTACTAGTGAGGAATGGACAACAGTCTGGTATTGGGATTCACACACGTCAGGAATAAAGTGTAAAACTGGTACAAAGTCCTCACAACGACGTCACTGTGATGTCACGCCATGGACCCGTCGGTCATCCCTAGCAACCGATCGACTGCCGTGTTGGTTCGACGCTGCATAGCTCGGGTTGGTCGGCGGACAATAGATTCACCGCCCGTGTGTCTTGGGGAATGAGGGGAGGCGATTTGGGGAATGTGGAGCCACCGGCCGTCGTGTCTTAGCTGATTGCTGCTTTTGGTTGAGGGTTAGTGGTGAGGAGGGAGGGCTCCTGGATTTGATGGATCTGTGGTGTCTCGGTGTGGGGCACGGAGAGGCGGAGGGATTCGTGAGGCTTAATTCGCCGGCTTTGGTCGGTTCCTTCAACAAATGAGAGGGAGTGGGGGAGAAATGAAGTGCGGTCCCCAAAGAAGCAATCGAGTCTTGTCACTACTACCGTCGTGGCAACTGCAAACTATTTGAAACAAATGAGAAGTAGGATCAGAACAAGGCAATATTTATGATAAGAAGGCTTAGTGTAAGCAAGAATTAGAGATGACGTTTGTGTCCGTCTTCAACATATACGAAATGAGTTGACTAACGAGACCACGTGAAGATAAATGTGTTAGGGCAATAAGCCACATACATTTCTGAAAGAAAAAAACGTGTAGTTAGCATAATTGCAATTATCAACCCATGGTTGTTATTGCTGTGATAAGCCAAACACACGTCTAACGTAGCCCCGCGACAACACCTAACGACGACGATAGGTCTGCCCATCGCTGAATTTTTGTTACTGATGCTTGTTCGTTAAATATTTGTTCAGGGTGGAGTGTAGTAATTAGAATCCTCTCCCCTCGATTCAGCGCCGCAGCCGCCGCTAAGGAGAGGCATCCCAACGCCGCCACAAAGATCCCGAAGGAGCAGTGCCCTCCATAGGCCGGCTACATCCGCAACATGTGCACAACCCCTGCCCCCTTTGTCTCGCGGCCGATGGCAGATTCATGGCCCACAACCTGATCCAGACTCTAGAGTACCGCCTGTACGACCAGGGCAGAATCACCACCAAAGTTATCTACCTCCATGCCTTGGTGATGGGCGACCAAGCCAATGAGCAGAGTCTGGCAGGGAGGACCGGTGAGCTACGGGAGCAGGTGAGGGCGGGAGGCGGGACATGGCAGCGGCGTTCTGTTCGGGGGTTCTTCGATCTGGTGACACTAGAGCACGGGCACGGGAAACATCGCCTCCGCCCATCCATTGTTGTCGGCGACCTTTATCTCCCACCTATAATATTTTTTTATCCATCTATGATAGATGCATCTTGTTTCCCTATGGCAACCAGGCGAAAGGGCCAAGGACCAAGGCGTTTTTGCAAGTTCTCATGTACTCCAGTTGTGGAATCCTGAGGTGATCTCTCTACTTTAATCAGTTCATACGAGAATCACATATTACCCCCATCTAATACCAACCAGCAAAAGTGTACAAGATAAAGCACCTCTGTAAAGTGTAGGCCGCTCCAAATAATCCCATCTTGGTACGTATTAGTTACTTATAGTTAATTACTCCCCACATTGTCGGTCATAGAAGAATAAACTCTACAAATCTTTTCGTTCCACATAAAAATTGTGTATATGCAGGGGTTTGATAACCATAGGAGCCATGATGTTTTGTCTGCTCAATGGACGATGCGCAACAAGGACCACATGTGACACACCAGTCAGTTCGTTCGTATATATGTTCGCCCTCTCCTGTATCATCAATTCACCAAGAATCTTGAGCTGGGGCATGGGGGATTGCTGAAAGGGCCGATCTTAAATAAGGGCCCAATATATCTACAACTTCAATAAATTAAAAAAATGGATTTGCATAACAAAAAAGAACCTCGATAGGGGGCATATGCCCCCCTTCCTCGACGTACTTCACCACCATGTTGTATTTGTTCAATAGATACTTATAGTTGAGTATATTATTTGCATCATATAATCACATATAGATGGTACACGAAGACATCATTTGCCAACTAAAATTATTATTTTATGTTAATACCTTTTTATTGTCATGATATACGATATATATTATTGAAACTATATATGTTACAAATGTAAATGTTCATTGTGCCTTAATCGCACTAGGGCCTCCATAATGTTAGGGCTGGCCTTGATTGCCGGCACAACCATTGTCGCCTGTGGCAGTGCACTGCAACGCATGCAACAATGCCAATAGTGAGATTCGCGCAAACCAGCTTCCTGCTTCACGAGAGGCCCACAGATAATAATAATTGATTGATAGCTGCGGTTCCGTAGCACCGGTGCTTTGCCGCACGACCGAGAAAGTGCAGCACATTATCTCATGATTGAGGAATCAGACCACCAAACACTTATAGTCAAGTGTTGTCGGCACTGGCACAAGCACTAGGCGAGCGCAACGGCCTTTTGTCTATGAAGCAGAGTACGATGAGATGGTGGTCAGTGCAAGGGGTGGAGGAGAAAAGACATTCTCCCATGCATTGTTCAATCTCTCTCCTCCATTCCCTCTTACACTTCACATTTAATTCTCTACTACCCATGCCATTTTTACAAGATTTTAAAGCTTGAATCTAATTGATCCATTGAATCAAAAGTTTAATTTATGATCTGTTGGCACATTTGTGTTCCTTGCAATTAATACTTAAAATAAGACCGCTCTTGAATACATTTTGACAAGAAAATACCCTGATACACATAGTTGTAGATAAACCTGATAAATGGTTTCCGGGAAAAAATTGCAATTCACCAAGAAGTCAAAAATCTTCGAATTTTTTTTCAAACAAACTTAACCTACTGCCTTACTCGTATAACAATTTTGACCAAGAAAAATTCCTGTAAAAAATTTGAGCAAAAAACAATTTACCCAGCGCAATAAGTCTAGTGTAGTGCTGATTTTGTTTTTTGCCAACAATACCTCAAAAGTTATTTCTTTGCAAAAAAAAAATACACGAGTGTAACACTTGAGCAAGTTTGTTATCAAAATAATGATATGATTTTTCAACCATTTTTACATTAATCTTTTTGTATAAAAGCTGGTGCCCCTACCCATGTTTTTTAATCATTTAAATCATATTAGTATGGGTGAGTTGTACTGTTTGGTACGAATCCCAGTGCAGCTACCAACGGCTGGACCATGCACGGAACCTCCCATGCACGGTAGTTAATCCACTCTCATGGGGTGCAACCCATGCGGCCAATCAGGAGGAGGCGGGGATGGGTGCCACATGCAGTATGCTGGAGCACTTGTCCCGAGCCATGGAGGTCTGGAACAGAGATGTCTTTGGGTCTATTAAGCAACAGATTAGCCATCTTAAAGGGCAATTAGGGGATGCAAAGGAGAGGGCTGCTCATACGGGATATGGGATACCGCCAGGAGATTAAGGACATAGAAGACCAATTGCATGAGCTATATTGTTTGACGCAAAATTAAGGAGCTTTTTTGCATGATAGAGATCCGGTTACAATCAGCGAAGAAGCTGCTAACTAAGAAGGATGGACAGGAATCCAACCAAATATCTCAAACTGAAAGCGTAGTCGCATGCTTCGCGCAAAGATTAGCCGAACAATTGGCTTCTCTTGCGGCATGCTGGATCGAAAAGGAGACGAAGCTCGCAACTCTTTCCTTGATTTCATCGAAGATAGGCTTCACAATCGATATGGGACTGTGATGCGAATTACAGAGGTTCGCTACCTCCAAGTAGTCCACTTCCATTGCCACGTGCGAGAAGCCCCTCAACTGGGCGAATATCACTCCTTCTGGCAATGCTAGGACTTCGGCAATGAAAGGGTCAGTAACGCTTGGGATTGGCTTGCACCATGCACCCATGAAGGAGAGATGCGAGCGGGCAACTCCTCCGGCGCCTCCCACCCGGAGTTGAGTGTCAAGTGCACCATCCGTTTTGATTTTGATCCACCCGGGGTGGGGTGGGTTCCACTTCCAAATCCTCGTACTTTGTCGCTGGATCAGAGGCATGTCGAGTATAGCTAGGTCATCTCGAGCGCCTTTGATTGCATGGGAGGGGTCATAACCTTCCTCATCGTGTTTCCAGCGGTTCCTCGAGGTCCAAATCAAATGCATGATTGTAATGATCTTGCATCTGTCTGAGTCTGAGAATCTAGTGTCAACCACTAAGTCTCGCGCCCATGTGTCAGGATGCAACCATGGAAGTTTGAGACCAATGACTTCCTTTGCTGCAGACCAGAAAGCTTGCGCGTGTGAGCAATGAACCAATGCATGGAAGAGGTCTTCATCCATTGCTTTGCACAATTCGCACAGAGAGTTAGTGCGGATATGACGATATTTCATGTTGGCGTAATCAGAAAGTATCCCTCTGAGAACTCTCCACATGAAAACATGAACTCTTGGGATCACTTTGAGTCTCCATAGAGCAGCCCACAACTGTTTTTGAGAAGTTGAAGCTCCCTTTGCCATCCTTTCCTCCAGAGCTCGACGCTCGTTCTGAGTCACAAGAGCACGGTAGGCTGATTTTACAGTGTACTCTTTGGATCTTTCAAAGGCCCATGCCAAGAAATCTTTTCCACCGTTGCGCCGAATAGGGATGTTTAGCCTCCGCATCAGGTGCAAGAAAGTTCTGTCGTACTTTTTCACAATCCCATGTCCCTATATTAGAATCAATAAGCTCCGAGACACGCTCGAGCGGATCATTCCCTAGTCACCCCATGGGCTTGAGGGAACTGGGGGATCCAGGGATCATTCCAGATAGAGATTGATTCACCGTTTCCAACACGCGTGATCAATCCCGCTTGCAGTGTCATCCTCCCCACAATAATAGCTTTCCATGTCGCTGATGAGGAGGATGGGGCATTGGCCTGCATGAAGTCACAGTGTGGGAAATATTTCCCCTGAGGACACAAGAGCAAAGGGAGTTGGGTGGGTTATTAGCCGCCAGCCATGCTTCCCGAGAAGCGCCAGATTGAATTTCTCGAGCTCTCTAAAACCCATGCCTCCCTGAACCTTTGGTACTGACAGTTTCTCACATGATAGCCAATGCAAGGATCGCCTATCGATGGAGCTGCTCCACCAATATTTTCCCATTGAAGATGTAAGTTGTTTGCAAACTTTTTTCGTCAATAGAAAACATGTCATACTGAAGGTGGGGATGGCTTGAATTACTTATTTCAGTAGTACCTCTCTTCCTGCGCATGCAAGGAAGCGCTCTGACCAGCCTTGTATATTTGTGCGGCTTCTCTCACCGATGTGGTCAAAGGAGCCGCTGGTTATGCGTCCTACCGTTCTTGGTAGACCGAGGTATCGTTTCGTGAAAGCTTCAGAAAGAATTCCCAGTTCTTGCTTTACTATATCATGAATAGGCTAACTTGCATTCGGACTGAAGTAAACTGAACTTTTGGCTTTGTTCACTACATGCCCGAAGCATTCTGCATAAATCCGCACGATCCCGTTCAATCTTCGCGCACTCTGAAGATTTGCGCCAAGAAATATGAGGCTGTTGTCCATGAACAATGGGTGGTTAACCCATGGTGAGCGTACACTCACGCGAATCCCACGATCAATATGGGGGCCACCATGATTGTTCATCAGCGAATTAAAACCTTCCGCACAAATTAGGAATAGGAAGGGGGACATGGGACACCCTTGCCGTAATCCTTTTGTCGGCTGAAAGAATGGTAGGAGTGCTCCGTCAACCTTTACACAAAAGTGAACTGATGATACACATTTCATAACTAGTCTGACGAATTTCTCACAAAAGCCTAGCTTGGTCATCATCACTTCTAGGTAGTGCCACTCCACCCTGTCAAATGCTTTGAGCATGTTCAACTTAACTGCACACGAAGAATTCTTGCCTTTTCTTTTCTTCTTCATTGCATGGATACTTTCGTATGCCACCGAAACCATATCAGTGATGAGACATCCTGGGACAAAGGCGCTTTGCTCATCGCCTATAACCTCATCCATCAAGCTTCTCATTCAGTTGGTATTTGCTTTTGCAGGAATTTTGTAAAGAACTAGACAGAGAGCTATAGGGCGGAACAGAGATATTTTCTGGGGGTTACGTACCTTGGGAATTAGAGTTATGGCAGTGTCATTTAGTCCCCTAGGAAGTGAAGGAAATATGCCCTAGAGGCAATAATAAAGTTATTATTTATTTCCTCATATCATGATAAATGTTTATTATTCATGCTAGAATTGTATTAACCGGAAACATGATACACGTGTGAATACATAGACAAACATAAAGTCACTAGTATGCCTCTACTTGACTAGCTCATTAATCAAAGATGGTTATGTTTCCTAACCATAGACATGTGTTGTCATTTGATTAATGGGATCACATCATTAGGAGAATGATGTGATTGACATGACCCATTCCGTTAGCCTAGCACTTGATCGTTTAGTATGTTGCTATTTCTTTCTTCATGACTTATACAAAGTTCCTGCAACTATGAGATTGTGCAACTCACCTTTACCGGAAGAACACTTTGTGTGCTACCAAACGTCACAACGTAACTGGGTGATTATAAAGGTGCTCTACAGGTGTTTCCGAAGGTACATGTTGGGTTGGCATAATTCAAGATTAGGTTTTGTCACTCCGATTGTCGGAGAGGTATCTCTGGGCCCTCTCGGTAATACTCATCACTTAAGCCTTGCAAGCATTATAACTAATAAGTTAGTTATGAGATGACGTATTACAGAACGAGTAAAGAGACTTGCCGGTAACGAGATTGAACTAGGTATTGGATGCCGACGATCAAATCTCGGGCAAGTAACATACCGATGACAAAGGGAACAACGTATGTTGTTATGCGGTTTGACCGATAAAGATCTTCGTAGAATATGTAGGAATCAATATGGGCATCCAGGTCCCGCTATTGGTTATTGACCGAGAATGGTTTTAGGTCATGTCTACATAATTCTCGAACCCATAGGGTCCACACGCTTAACGTTTCGATGACAATTTTATTATGAGTTTATAAGTTTTGATGTACCGAAGTTTATTCGGAGTCCCGGATGTGATCACGGACATGACGAGGAGTCTCGGAATGGTCGAGACATAAAGATTGATATATTGGAAGCCTATATTTGGACATCGGAATGGTTCCGGGTGAAATCGGCATTTTACCGGAGTACCGGGAGGTTACCGGAACCCCCCGGGGGGTTAATGGGCCTACATGGGCCACGAGGGAGAAGAGGGAAGGAGCCAGGAGGGGGCCGCGCGCCCCTCCACCTCCTAGTCCGAATAGGACAAGGGAAGGGGGGCGGCGCCCCCCCTTTCCTTCCCCTCTTCCTCCTCTTTCCCCCCCTTCTCCTACTCCTACTTGGAAAGAGGGAGTCCTACTACCAGTGGGAGTAGGACTCCCCCCACTTGGCGCGCCCTCTAGGCCGGCCGCCTCCTCCCCCCTGGCTCCTTTATATACGGGGGCCGGGGGGCACCCCAAACACACAAGTTGATCCACGGATCGTTCCTTAGCCGTGTGCGGTGCCCCCCTCCACCATATTCCACCTCGGTCATATCGTCGCGGAGTTTAGGCGAAGCCCTGCGCCGGTAGAACATCATCATCGTCACCACGCCATCATGCTGACAGAACTCATCCCCGAAGCTTTGCTGGATCGGATCCCGGGGATCGTCATCGAGCTGAACGTGTGCTGAACTCGGAGGTGCCGTACGTTCGGTGCTTGGATCGGTCGGATCGTGAAGACGTACGACTACATCAACCGCGTTGTCATAACGCTTCCGCTTACGGTCTACGAGGGTATGTCGACGGGCACTCTCCCCTCTCGTTGCTATGCCATCACCATGATCTTGCGTGTACGTAGGAAAATTTTGAAATTACTACGTTACCCAACAGTGGCATCCGAGCCTAGGTTTTATGCGTTGATGTTATATGCACGAGTAGAACACAAGTGAGTTGTGGGCGATATAAGTCATACTGCTTACCAGCATGTCATACTTTGGTTCAGCGGCATTGTGAGATGAAGCGGCCCAGACCGACATTACGCGTACGCTTACGCGAGACTGGTTTCACCGCTACGAGCACTCGTTGCTTAAAGGTGACCGGCGGGTGTCTGTCTCTCTCACTTTAGTTGAACCGAGTGTGGCTACGCCCGGTCCTTGCGAAGGTTAAAACAGCACCAACTTGACAAACTATCGTTGTGGTTTTGATGCGTAGGTAAGAACGGTTCTTGCTAAGCCCGTAGCAGCCAAGTAAAATTTGCAACAACAAAGTAGAGGACGTCTAACTTGTTTTTGCAGGGCATGTTGTGATGTGATATGGTCAAGACGTGATGCTATATTTTATTGTATGAGATGATCATGTTTTGTAACCGAAGTTATCGGCAACTGGCAGGAGCCATATGGTTGTCGCTTTATTGTATGAAATGCAAACGCCCTGTAATTGCTTTACTTTATCACTAAGCGGTAGCGATAGTCGTAGAAGCAATAGATGGCGTAACGACAACGATGCTACGATGGAGATCAAGGTGTCGCGCCGGTGACGATGGTGATCACGACGGTGCTTCGAAGATGGAGATCACAAGCACAAGATGATGATGGCCATATCATATCACTTATATTGATTGCATGTGATGTTTATCCTTTATGCATCTTATCTTGCTTTGATTGACGG
The DNA here is from genome assembly GCF_002162155.2 of Triticum dicoccoides. Classification (NCBI taxonomy): domain Eukaryota; kingdom Viridiplantae; phylum Streptophyta; class Magnoliopsida; order Poales; family Poaceae; genus Triticum; species Triticum dicoccoides. The sequence goes on from NC_041383.1 coordinate 722,767,424, forward strand.
TAGCATTTTAAGATGATCTCTCACTAAAATTATCAAGAAGTGTTCTCCCTAAGTATGCACCGTTGCCAAAGTTCATCGTGCCCAGACACCACGTGATGATCGGCTGTGATAAGCTCTACGTCCATCTACAACGGGTGCAAGCCAGTTTTGCATACGCAGAATACTCAGGTTAAACTTGACGAGCCTAGCATATGCAGATATGGCCTCGGAACACGGAGACCGAAAATCGAGCGTGAATCATATAGTAGATATGATCAACATAGTGATGTTCACCATTGAAAACTACTCCATCTCACGTGATGATCGGTTATGGTTTAGTTGATTTGGATCACGTGATCACTTAGATGACTAGAGAGATGTCTGTCTAAGTGGGAGTTCTTAAATAATATGATTAATTGAACTTAAATTTATCATGAACTTAGTACCTGATAGTATTTTGCTTGTCTATGTTTGTTTGTAGATAGATGGCTCGTGCTGTTGTTCCGTTGAATTTTAATGCGTTCCTTGAGAAAGCAAAGTTGAAAGATGATGGTAGCAATTACACGGACTGGGTCCGTAACCTGAGGATTATCCTCATTGCTGCATAGAAAAGTTACGTCCTGGAAGCACCGCTGGGTGCCAGGCCTGCTGCTGATGCAACTGACGACGTTAAGAACGTTTGGCAGAGCAAAGCTGATGACTACTCTATAGTTCAGTGTGCCATGCTTTACGGCTTAGAACCGAGTCTTCAACGACGTTTTGAACGTCATGGAGCATACGAGATGTTCCAGGAGTTGAAGTTAATATTTCAAGCAAATGCCCGGATTGAGAGATATGAAGTCTCCAATAAGTTCTACAGCTGCAAGATGGAGGAGAATAGTTCTGTCAGTGAACATATACTCAAAATGTCTGGGTATAATAATCACTTGATTCAACTGGGAGTTAATCTTCCGAATGATAGCGTCATTGACAGAATTCTCCAATCACTAACACCAAGCTACAAGAGCTTTGTGATGAACTATAATATGCAAGGGATGAACAAGACTATTCCCGAGCTCTTTGCAATGCTAAAAGCTGCGGAGGTAGAAATCAAGAAGGAGCATCAAGTGTTGATGGTCAACAAGACCACTAGTTTCAAGAAAAAGGGCAAAGGAAAGAAGAAGGGGAACTTCAAGAAGAACGGCAAGCAAGTTGTTGCTCAAGAGAAGAAACCTAAGTCTGGACCTAAGCCTGAAACTGAGTGCTTCTACTGCAAGCAGACTGGTCACTGGAAGCGGAACTGCCCCAAGTATTTGGCGGATAAGAAGGATGGCAAAGTGAACAAAGGTATATGTGATATACATGTTATTGATGTGTACCTAACTAGAGCTCGTAGTAGCACCTGGGTATTTGATATTGGTTCTGTTGCTAATATTTGCAACTCGAAACAGGGACTACGGAATAAGCGAGCACTGGCCAAGGACGAGGTGACGATGCGCGTGGGAAACGGTTCCAAAGTCGATGTCATCGCGGTCGGCACGCTACCTCTACATCTACCTTCGGGATTAGTTTTAGACCTGAATAATTGTTATTTGGTGCCAGCGTTGAGCATGAACATTATATCTGGATCTTGTTTGATGCGAGATGGTTATTCATTTAAATCAGAGAATAATGGTTGTTCTATTTATATGAGTAATATCTTTTATGATCATGCACCCTTGAAGAGTGGTCTATTTTTATTAAATCTCGATAGTAGTGATACACATATTCATAGTGTTGAAACCAAAAGATGCAGAGTTAATAATGATAGTACAACTTATTTGTGGCACTGCCGTTTGGGTCATATCGGTGTAAAGCGCATGAAGAAACTCCATACTGATGGACTTTTGGAATCACTTGATTATGAATCACTTGGTACTTGCGAACCGTGCCTTATGGGCAAGATGACTAAAACGCCGTTCTCCGGAACTATGGAGCGAGCAACTGATTTGTTGGAAATCATACATACTGATGTTTGTGGCCCAATGAATGTTAAGGCTCGCGGTGGGTATCGTTATTTTCTCACCTTCACAGATGATTTGAGCAGATATGGGTATATCTACTTGATGAAACACAAGTCTGAGCATTTGAAAAGTTCAAAGAATTTCAGAGTGAAGTGGAAAATCATCATAACAAGAAAATAAAGTTTCTACGATCTGATCGTGGAGGAGAATATTTGAGTTATGAGTTTGGCCTACACTTGAAACAATGTGGAATAGTTTCGCAACTCACGCCACCTGGAACACCACAACAAAATGGTGTGTCCGAACGTCGTAATCGTACTTTACTTGATATGGTGCGATCTATGATGTCTCTTACTGATTTACCGCTATCATTTTGGGGTTATGCTTTAGAGATGGCCGCATTCACATTAAATAGGGCACCGTCAAAATCCGTTGAAACGACGCCTTATGAACTGTGGTTTGACAAGAAACCAAAGTTGTCGTTTCTTAAAGTTTGGGGCTGTGATGCTTATGTGAAGAAACTTCAACCAGATAAGCTCGAACCTAAATCGGAGAAATGTGTCTTCATAGGATACCCAAAAGAGACTATTGGGTACACCTTCTATCACAAATCCGAAGGCAAGACATTCGTTGCTAAGAATGGATCCTTTCTAGAGAAGGAGTTTCTCTTGAAAGAAGTAAGTGGGAGGAAAGTAGAACTTGATGAGATAACTGTATCTACTCCCTTATTTGGAAAGTAGTTCATCACGAGAACCAGTTCCTGTGACAACTACACCAATTAGTGAGGAAGCTGATGATAATGATCATGAAACTTCAGATTAAGTTTCTACTGAACCTCGTAGGTCTACCAGAGTAAGGTCCGCACCAGAGTGGTACGGTAATCCTATTCTGGAAGTCATGTTACTTGACCATGATGAACCTACGAACTATGAGGAAGCGATGATGAGCCCAGATTCCACAAAATGGCTAGAAGCCATGAAATCTGAGATGGGATCCATGTATGAAAACAAAATATGGACTTTGGTTGACTTGCCCGATGATCGGCAAGCCATTGAGAATAAATGGATCTTTAAGAAGAAGACTGACGCTGATGGTAATATAACTGTCTATAAAGCTCAACTTGTTGCAAAAGGTTTTCGACAAGTTCAAGGGGTTGACTACGATGAGACTTTCTCACCCGTAGCGATGCTTAAGTCCGTCCGAATCATGTTAGCTATTGCTGCATTTCATGATTATGAAATTTGGCAAATGGATGTCAAGACTGCATTCTTGAATGGATTTCTAGAAGAAGAGTTGTATATGATGCAGCCGGAAGGTTTTGTTGATCCAAAAGATGCTGACAAAGTGTGCAAGCTCTAGCGTTCCATTTATGGACTGGTGCAAGCATCTCGGAGTTGGAATAAACGCTTTGATAGTGTGATCAAAGCATATGGTTTTATACAGACTTTTGGAGAAGCCTGTATTTATAAGAAAGTGAGTGGGAGCTCTGTAGCATTTCTAATTTTATATGTAGATGACATATTATTAATTGGAAATGATATAGAATTTCTGGATAGCATAAAAGGATATTTGAATAAAAGTTTTTCAATGAAAGACCTCGGTGAAGCTGCTTACATATTAGGCATCAAGATCTATAGAGATAGATCAAGACGCTTAATAGGACTTTCACAAAGCACATACCTTGACAAAATTTTGAAAAAGTTCAAAATGGATCAGGCAAAGAAAGGATTCTTGCCTGTGCTACAAGGTGTGAAGTTGAGTCAAACTCAATGCCCGACCACAGCAGAAGATAGAGAGAAAATGAAAAATGTTCCCTATGCTTCAGCCATAGGCTCTATCATGTATGCAATGCTGTGTACCAGACCTGACGTATGCTTAGCAATAAGCTTGGCAGGAAGGTACCAAAGTAATCCAGGAGTGGATCACTGGACAGCGGTCAAGAACATCCTGAAATACCTGAAAAGGACTAAGGATATGTTTCTCGTATATGGAGGTGACAAAGAGCTAGTCGTAAACGGTTACGTCGATGCAAGCTTTGACACTGATCCGAACGATTCTAAATCGCAAACCGGATACGTGTTTTTATTAAACGGTGGAGCTGTAAGTTGGTGCAGTTCTAAACAAAGCGTCGTAGCGGGATCTACATGTGAAGCGGAGTACATAGCTGCCTCGGAAGCAACAAATGAAGGAGTCTGGATGAAGGAGTTCATTTCCGATCTAGGTGTCATACCTAGTGCATCGGGACCAATGAAGATCTTCTGTGACAATACTGGTGCAATTGCCTTGGCAAAGGAATCCAGATTTCACAAGAGGACCAAGCACATCAAGAGACGCTTCAATTCCATTCGGGACCAAGTCCAAGTGGGAGACATAGAGATTTGCTAGATACATACGGATCTGAATGTTGCAGACCCGTTGACTAAGCCTCTCTCACGAGCAAAACATGATCAACACCAAGACTCCATGGGTGTTAGAATCATTACTATATAATCTAGATTATTGACTCTAGTGCAAGTGGGAGACTGAAGGAAATATGCCCTAGAGGCAATAATAAGGTTATTATTTATTTCCTCATATCATGATAAATGTTTATTATTCATGCTAGAATTGTATTAACCGGAAACATGATACACGTGTGAATACATAGACAAACATAAAGTCACTAGTATGCCTCTACTTGACTAGCTCATTAATCAAAGATGGTTATGTTTCCTAACCATAGACATGTGTTGTCATTTGATTAATGGGATCACATCATTAGGAGAATGATGTGATTGACATGACCCATTCCGTTAGCCTAGCACTTGATCGTTTAGTATGTTGCTATTGCTTTCTTCATGACTTATACAAAGTTCCTGCAACTATGAGATTGTGCAACTCACCTTTACCGGAAGAACACTTTGTGTGCTACCAAACGTCACAACGTAACTGGGTGATTATAAAGGTGCTCTACAGGTGTTTCCGAAGGTACATGTTGGGTTGGCATAATTCAAGATTAGGTTTTGTCACTCCGATTGTCGGAGAGGTATCTCTGGGCCCTCTCAGTAATACTCATCACTTAAGGCTTGCAAGCATTATAACTAATAAGTTAGTTATGATATGACGTATTACATAACGAGTAAAGAGACTTGCCGGTAACGAGATTGAACTAGGTATTGGATGCCGACGATCAAATCTCGGGCAAGTAACATACCGATGACAAAGGGAACAACGTATGTTGTTATGCGGTTTGACCGATAAAGATCTTCGTAGAATATGTAGGAATCAATATGGGCATCCAGGTCCCGCTATTGGTTATTGACCGAGAATGGTTTTAGGTCATGTCTACATAGTTCTCGAACCCGTAGGGTCCGCACGCTTAACGTTCCGATGACAGTTTTATTATGAGTTTATAAGTTTTGATGTACCGAAGTTTGTTCGGAGTCCCGGATGTGATCACGGACATGACGAGGAGTCTCGGAATGGTCGAGACATAAAGATTGATATATTGGAAGCCTATATTTGGACATCGGAATGGTTCCGGGTGAAATCGGCATTTTACCGGAGTACCGGGAGGTTACCGGAATCCCCCGGGGGGTTAATGGGCCTACATGGGCCACGAGGGAGAAGAGGGAAGGAGCCAGGAGGGGGCCGCGCGCCCCTGCCCCTCCTGGTCCAAATAGGACAAGGGAAGGGGGCGGCGCCCCCCCCCCCTTTCCTTCCCCTCTTCCTCCTCTTTCCCCCCCTTCTCCTACTCCTACTTGGAAAGAGGGAGTCCTACTCCCGGTGGGAGTAGGACTTCCCCCACTTGGCGCGCCCTCTAGGCCAGCCGCCTCCTCCCCCCTGGCTCCTTTATATACGGGGGCCGGGGGGCACCCCAAACACACAAGTTGATCTACGGATCGTTCCTTAGCCGTGTGCGGTGCCCCCCTCCACCATATTCCACCTCGGTCATATCGTCGCGGAGTTTAGGCGAAGCCCTGCGCCGGTAGAACATCATCATCGTCACCACGCCATCGTGCTGAAGGAACTCATCCCCGAAGCTTTGCTGGATCGGAGCCCGGGGCTCGTCATCGAGCTGAACGTGTGCTGAACTCGGAGGTGCCGTACGTTCGGTGCTTGGATCGGTCGGATCGTGAAGACGTACGACTACATCAACCGCGTTGTCATAACGCTTCCGCTTACGGTCTACGAGGGTACGTGGATGGACACTCTCCCCTCTCGTTGCTATGCCATCACCATGATCTTGCGTGTACGTAGGAAAATTTTGAAATTACTACGTTACCCAACAGGAAGTTCACCTCCATTCAAAAATTCTAGTATGGCCATTGTTATGTCGTCACCAAGGATGTCCCAGTGCCTTTGGAAGAATCCGACAGTGAATCCATCGACACCCGGCGCCTTGGATGGGGCCATCTGGAATAGAGCTGTCCGCACGTCGTCAGCAGTAAAGTCCTTCTCTAACGCTTCGTTCATTGCCGCTATTACTCGGGGTGTGACAAATTGAAGTAAATCGGCCATGTCTCTGTAACCTTGAGAGGTGTACAGATTCGTGTAGAACCTTTGGATCTCGTCGGCCGCCTCTTCATGATCTGAACACATATGACCATCTTCTCTTTCCAAAGTGGTGATCCGATTTATCCTTCTCCTCTGTGATGCTCGGGCATGAAATACTTTTGTATTCCTGTTGCTAGCCCGGATAGTTTGGACCCAGGATCTTTGTTTGATGTAGATTTCTTATTGCCGCAGCGCTTCTCGAAGCTGAGAAGCCACGGAGAGTTCTTCTTCTGTCGGGCCTCTACCAACAGAAGCAGTTCTAAGCCTTTCCAAGGTTTTCTTCTTGCATGAGCTATATGAATGTGAAGAAATATATTACAGGGAGCGGTCAAGGGTAGACTGGCTACAGTATGGGGATCAGAATACTCAATATTTCATAACAGAGCCTCAAACAGGAAACGTAAAAATATTCTTAAGGCTTTATGTAGAGAGGATGGTGGGTCCAAGTGCACTGATGATGATGGTATGCGTACTATAAAGTATTGGGCCCATGATGAATGTATTTACAAAAGCCCCTCAATGGTCTTGAGACACAAATGAAACGTGTCTATATGAGTAGAGACGTGATATGAGCATGTCTAACATAACGTCTCTATCTGTGTAGACAAGATGTTGAACCTTCCTAAATACGCTCAGCCAGCGTGTCTATATGCATGGTTTGAGACAATCCGTGGGAAGACGCTCCAAATATGCTTTAATAAAACTATACAGTTGCCTAGAGGTGAAATAACACGTCCCTAGGTATGGAATTCAACGTCTCTACTGGCAGTTTTTGTTGTACTGTTTTTCTTGTTATAGTTGTCGCAATTGCCAGTCTCCATCGACTCACAATTAAGGTTTTTTTATCCTCCATCGACTCGCATTTGGCCATGATACACAAACTAGCCTTTTTGCGTTCAAATCAAGTGTTTATTATTGTTTCACAAGTTTGGCAAAAACACACAAATTTTAAACCGGTTAACATTGTATTCCAATTTTAATGTAGAACAACTTAACATTTATCTAAATCAGGCTCTATAACCTGCTATTGATCTTTCTTTCTAGCTGCTCACTTTTTTTACTCGAGGGCTTTTCAGCCAAAAAAAATCCAGCTGCAACGAATATTTTTTATTTTACTAGCAAAAAGGCCCGTGCGTTGCAACGGGAGAAAAAAATACCACACATTCTTCTATACCTACTAATAAAAGAAATAGGTATTCCTGTCATGCTATTTTGTAGAAAACCCCTGATATTTCTGACATTAAACCCGCATTACATATCAAATGTTTTTTAAAATACTCATATCTTTTTAACCGTAACTCCAAATTTAACATATTATATATGAAATTTGATTAGAAAAATATGTAGAATCTAAATATGATGTTATTTTAACTGTTAACAATTTAGAAAAATAATATCTAGGCTGCAATGTTAGTCAATAATGCATTATCCGTCTTTTTTTCATACCGATACTGATTCAGATTGGGGATGAACACCTCAGCAAAATCAGAATTGGACATCAAATAAAAGATAAATTTGTTAGAGACACCAATAAATAAGGACATGCATGACAAGAAATAAAAGAACCAAATAAAGATGGGATGTCCGCTATAAAATAAATAAAAGAGAAAATGCAGAGGAGATCCGATAAAGATGAGATGTAGCGTTATTCTCCTATATATAAGAAGAAGAAAAAGAGGACATGCATGAAAAAGGTAAAAAGGAGGACACATTTGATATGTACTGCGAGTTTAATGTCAAAAACATAAGGGGGTTTTCTATAAAATAGCATGACGGACTAAGAATACATATTTCTTTTATTAGTAGGTATAGATATAGATAGTATGAACATTTAAAAAAAAAGTAAACACTTTTTAATCAAATTAATGTTTTTGAAAAAAGCGTGAGCACTTACTGGACAGGGGCAAAACAACTACTCCAGCAAGGAGCATCTGCACATGCTGCTTTAGCACTCGTGTCAGGCTACTAGATTTTGATTCCACCTATAGAAATAGAAAGAGACTCTTGACTTGCAGGTTATGCACTCGGGCAAGCCTTGAGAAGTAGCTATGATTGCTCTGGAAAAAAAAAGGTAGAACTGTCGATCCCTCCACTATATAAGTAGCAGCTTCAGTCTCCTGCAACTGCAAGAAGAAAACGAGAAAGAAAATGACGGCCACAAGAGCAGCAGTGATGAAGTTGGCGATCGTCCTCCTGGCGATGAGCCAGCTCGTCCACATGGCGACGCCAACGGCGGATCCAATGACTACTACATCATCGTCCCTACTGGTCACGAGCGTTTCCGGCCCTTCTAGCGGTTAGTCATCACCTCAAGTTCATACTAGAGCACTGGTAATTAGCTTGGTTGATTAGTAAGCTACTGATGAGAGGTACTACAAGAAACTTAGATAGTTGATTTTTGTCTTGGCCAGGGGGAGTCAATCCTCAACCCAGTCATGGCATCAGGGAAGAGAAGGTGCTGCTCGATGCGGCCAAGCCCAGCATCCCTGTTCCGCCCCCTCCCCACCTCATCCTACCGTGCAAGGGAAGAGCCTGTTGACCTCAAGGCCGGGGACGGTCAAAGTCAAGTGCAGCTGGAGCTCCAAGTGCCGAGAGCAATAGAATGCCCCCAGCTTCCTCTGTATTGTACTCGATCGTTTATGATCGACTCATGGAATAAAATAAGCGCAACCTTGTTTTATACTGTATCTACTATCTCGTTTTGCCTGAAAAAGGTTTGTCAAGTTTATGAACTCTACTGCCACTTCTACATATAAAAGAAGCTTTCACCTTAATGGCTTGACCACAAGGAATCGTGTCCAGATTTTCGTATCTTTTCTACGGAGAAAAAGTACTGCTTACCTTGCACCGCTTACTCCGGAGCTATGCAGCCTGGCGCCACTAGCACAAGTGCACAACAACTAATGTCAGCCCAACTGAAGCTGTGTCGTGCAAGAATCAGAGGGGAGATCGTATGCCAATACTAGTGGACAGTGCCAACCGTCGAGCAGGTAGCGTGCCTTCAGCAAACGGCAACGCGGCCTGCCTGCCAACCGGCGACAGAACGGAGGTTCGTCCGGACCTGGAACGGAAAGGTCAAGCGGTTGCTCTGTTCCACTGCTAGACTGCATGGGAGGAGGACCAGAGAAGCAGAGTAAACAAATCAGACATAGACAGCCTGCGGGTTGTCTTCTCATCTCATCAAGCCGTCGTCGAGCAAATTGCACAAACCATCAAATATTTTGGTCTAATTTGCACAGAACATCTACTTTTTAAGTTTGTTGCAGAAAACACCATCTACTGGTGTAGTAATCTGTTGTAGCTAGGTCTAATACATAATTTGATTCTGTCCACATGGTCTCTAACAGATGGATCCTGCTTGTAAGTGTACATGCGGCAACAAGCACATGCAAAGTTAGTCGGCATGGACTGAAAAAAAGTCTAATATCTCCCAAAACTATGGTGAAAATGAACCACCAAATCCAAACTTGGTTCATATATTAGTTGCTGGCTTTTCCGTTTTCTTGAAAACATTGAATATCGAACAAAAATCAATTGTGTCAGCAAACTTCCAATATCTCTAAAACACATGAAAGTAAGCTCAATAGTTATCAAATTAGTACTAGATATATGTATGATTTACTGGTTTTTGGATTTGTTTTAAATGTTAAGTTCAAAATAAATTATAACGGGTGACTAATCAAATGAAGTGAAGAGCATGACAAAAGCATAACAATGAACGAAAGTGTCATTCTCAACTTGAGCTCAAATCAGCTCGGTTGAACAGTAAAATCCAAAAAGAAAGAAATAAAATTCATACAATTCTGAAATTTTTTGTGGCAAAAATTGACAAAAAAATCTAATGCAGTTTCATCATGGAATGACACTTGTGGAACTCATGGCAAAAAAAAAATCAGCACTCCAAAATGCTTTTGAAAATGACTATTTTTGGAGCATCAATTTTTTTGTCACGATTTCCACGAATGTCATTATATGATGAAACTTTACAAGCCTTGAAAACATTTGTCAAAGTTTGCCACAAAAAATATATAATTCCATGATATATTTTTTACATTTTTGGATTTTTCTATTCACCGAACTCATATGAGCTCAAGTTCAGTTAATCATCGTCCAACAATGAAGTGCTATGGAGTAGCCACTAGTACTCAACAACATCATCTTGGAGTCAAGTATGAACTTCTCGGTTCTCGATGCTTCGATGCGCTACGAGAAATATATGTATCATGTTTGCGTCATGCTCTAGCTCAACATGATTCCCATTGGAGATCTATCAAAAATTCTCAGGTACGCCTCTCTCATCTTCAATGTCATGTTATACAAAATGATGCAACATTTCACTATTTTCCATAGGACCTTGGTGTTTTAATACTTGGCACGGCCGCGAATAATGGCAAAGCACTTATAAAACACACTGAAAGCTCTCTCCACATCGTTTCTTGTCGACTCTTGACGCATTTGCAAAGTGAGATCTCTTCTTCTCTTGAGGACGTTGGATTGTCCAGACAAATGTGACCCATGGAGGATAGATGCCATCTGCAAGGTAGTAACCCATCGTGTACTGACAACCATTGGTAACATAGTTGCAAGGAGGAGCATCTCCGACGACAAGCCTTGCGAACAGTGGTGATCTTGACAGCACATTCATGTCATTATGAGAGCCGACCACTGGAAAGAATGAATGCCAAATCCAACGATCCACCGATGCCCAAGCTGCTTGTTGTTGGCGGGGTTTCGAGATGGCCGGCAGACGACGGAGTGGCTCGAAGGAAGAAGGGGAAGTGCATGCTTCTGGTGACGGGATCGACATGGTAGCAACGGCAGTATAGCTTGATTCCGGCGGGTGCATCAACCAGCGAGCGTCTTGGGTGGGGCAGGCGGGCGGCAGAGGAGGCAGGGTATCGGTGGACGAAAAGGGTAGTCGCTGGAGGCAACGCCAACGACGATGCGACACAGGGTGAGAAGGGTGCGGCCGAGGGGGGTGATCCTTTTTTACTCACTGATGGTAGCTGAGTATATTTGAAAGTCAGGGCGAACATGAAGTAAATTATCCAAATGTTAACGCCCACATGTGTGGCACGAAGCAACATGGTTCAAACGCCTCCTATTACTATTCATTTTGCCATGTCAAAACAGATGACATGAGCGGGAATCTTTTTGATTTTCTGCTAAAAAATATTTTATCTCCTAATTAAAAATCCATTTTCACCATTAAATCTGTCTCGACGAGATCTTCAAAACTATATCCCATGTTGATATGTTTCGATGAAATTTTTTGTGCCGTAGGGAATCTTTAGTTGAATCGAATTTGACTGCGGCCAGTCCTTGTTGAAGGTTAAAACAACAAACTTGATAAATCAGCGTTGTGGTTTTTGTGCCGTAGGTAAGAACGGTTCTTGCTAGAAGTCCGTAGCAGCCACGTAAAACTTGCAACAAAAAAGTAGAGGGCGTCTAACTTGTTTTTGCAGGGTATGTTGTGATGTGATATGGTCAACACATGATGTGATATACGTTATTGTATGAGATGATCATGTTTTGTAAAAGTTATCGGCAACCGGCAGGAGCCTTATGGTTGTCTCTTTATTGTATGAAATGCAAAAAGCCATGTAATTGCTTTACTTTATCACTATGCGTTAGCGATAGTTGTAGAAGAAATAGTTGGCGAGACGACCATGACGCAATGATGGAGATCAAGGTGTCGAGCCGGTGATGATAGAGATCATGACGATGCTTTGGAGATAGAGATCAAAAGCACAAGATGATGATGGTCATATCATGTCACATATTTTGATTGCATGTGATGTTTATCTTTTATGCATCTTATTTTGCTTAGTACGGCGGTAGCATTATAAGATGATTCCTTAACTAAAATTTCAAGGTATAAGTGTTCTCCCTGAGTATGCACCGTTGCGACAGTTCGTCGTGTTAAGACACCACGTGATGATCGGGTGTGATAGACTCTACGTTCACATACAATGGGTGCAAGACAGTTTTGCACATGCGGAATACTCAGGTTAAACTTGACGAGCCTAGCATGTACAGACATGGCCTCGGGACACTGGAGACCGAAAGGTCAAACGACAATCATATAGTAGACATGATCAACATAGAGATGTTCACCATTGATGACTACCCCATCTCATGTGATGATCGGACATGGGTTAGTTGATTTGCATCATGTATCATTTAGATGATGATACGTCTTCATCGTATCTACTTTTCCAAACTCTTTTGCCCTTATTTTGGACTCTAATTTGCATGATTTGAATGGACTAACCCGGACAGACGTTGTTTTTAGCAGAATTGCCATGGTGTTATTTTTGTGCAGAAATAAAAGTTCTCGGAATGACCTGAAACTTCACGAAGAATACTTTTGGAATAAATAAAAAATATTGGTGAAAGAATCAACCAGAGGGGACCCACCACCTGCCCACAAGGGTGGGGACGTGCCCCTGGCTTGTGGGTCCCATGAAGTGTTGGAAATATGCCCTAGAGGCAATAATAAAATGGTTATTATTATATTTCCTTGTTCATGATGATTGTCTATCATTCATGCTATAATTATATTGACCGGAAACCGTAATGCATGTGTGAATACATAGACCACAACAAGTACCTAATGAGCCTCTAGTTGACTAGCTCGTTGATCAACAGATGGTCATGGTTTCCTGACTATGGACATTGGATGTCATTGATAACGGGATCACATCATTAGAAGAATGATGTGATGGACAAGACCCAATCCTAAGCATAAAACAAGATCGTGTAGTTCATTTTCTAAAGCTTTTCTAATGTCAAGTATCATTTCCTTAGACCATGATATTGTGCAACTCCCAGATATCGTAGGAATGCTTTGGGTGTACCAAACGTCACAACGTAACTGGGTGGCTATAAAGGTGCACTACAGGTATCTCCGAAAGTGTCTGTTGGGTTGGCATGAATCGAGACTGGCATTTGTCACTCCGTATGACGGAGAGGTATCTGTGGGCCCACTCGGTAATGCATCATCATAATGAGCTCAATGTGACTAAGTAGTTGGTCACATGATCATGCATTACGGAACGAGTAAAGTGACTTGCCGGTAACGAGATCGAACGAGGTATTGGGATACCGACGATCGAATCTCGGGCAAGTAATGTACCGATTCACAAAGGGAATTGTATACGGGATTACTTGGATCCTCGACATCGTGGTTCATCCGATGAGATCATCGTGGAACATGTGGGAGAAAACATGGGTATCCAGATCCCGCTGTTGGTTATTGGCCGGAGAGCTGTCTCGGTCATGTCTGCATAATTCCCGAACCCATAGGGTCTACACACTTAAGGTTCAATGACGCTAGGATTATAAGGAAGATTTGTATGTGATTACTGAATGTTGTTCGGAGTCCCAGATGAGATCCCGGACGTCACGAGGAGTTCCAGAATGGTCCGGAGGTGAAGATTTATATATGGGAAGTCATCATACGGTCACCGGAAATATTCGAGGGTATGCCGGTATTGTACCAGGACCATCGGAGGGATTCCGAGGGTCCACCTGCCCCGGAGGGCCTTATGGGCTGTAGGTGGAAGGGAACTAGACCCTAAGTGGGCTGGGTGCCATCCTCCCTAGGGCCCATGCGCCTAGGGTTGGGGGGAGCCCTAAAGGGGGCGCCCCCCTTGCTTGGGGGGGCAAGCCCCCTTACCCTTGGCCGCCGCCCCCCTCTAGATCTCATCTAGAGGGGTCGGCCCCCTTCCCCCTTCTCCCTATAAATAAAGGGGTGGAGGGAGGGCTGCAGCAACACATCCAAGGCGCAGCCCCTCCCCTCCCCAACACCTCTCCTCCTCCGCGTGAGCTTGGCGAAGCCCTGCCGGAGAACTGCCACTCCATCACCACCACGCCATCGTGCTGCTGCTAGAGCCTTCTTCCTCAACCTCTCCCTCCTCCTTGCTGGATCAAGGCGCGGGAGACGTCACCGGGCTGCACGTGTATTGAACGCAGAGGTGCCGTTGTTCGGCGCTTACATCGGAATCCACCGCGATCTGAATCGCTACGAGTACGACTCCTTCATCCACGTTCTTGTAACGCTTCCCTCTCACAATCTTCAAGGGTATGAAGATGCACTCCCCTCTCTCTCGTTGCTAGTTACTACATAGATTGATCTTGGTGATGTGTAGAAATTTTTTAATTTCTGCAACGATCCCAAACAGTGGCATCATGAGCTAGATCTATGCGTAGTTTCTATGCATGAGTAGAACACAAGTTGTTGTGGGCGTCGATTTTGTCAATTTACTTCCCACTACTAGTCTTATCTTGATTCGGCGGCATCGTGGGATGAAGCGGCCCGGACCGACCTTACACGTACGCTTACGTGAGACAAGTTCCACCGACTGACATGCACTAGTTGCATAAGGTGGCTAGGGGGTGTCTGTCTCTCCCACTTTAGTTGGATCGGATTCGATGAAAAGGGTCCTTATGAAGGGTAAATAGCAATTGGCATATCATGTTGTGGTTTTTGGCGTAGGTAAGAAACGTTCTTGCTAGAAACCTATAGCAGCCACGTAAAAACATGCAACAACAATTAGAGGACGTCTAACTTGTTCTTGCAGCATATGACGTGCGATGTGATATGGCCAAAAGGATGTGATGAATGATATATATATGTGATGTATGAGATTGATCATGTTCTTGTAATAGGAATCACGACTTGCATGTCGATGAGTATGACAACCGGCAGGAGCCATAGGAGTTGTCTTAATTATTGTATGATATGCGTGTCATTGAATAACACCATGTAATTACTTTACTTTATTGCTAAACCGTTAGCCATAGTAGTAGAAGTAATAGTTGGCGAGACAACTTCATGAAGACACGATGATGGAGATCATGGTGTCATGCGAGTGACGATGATTATCATGGCGCCCCGAAGATGGAGATCAAACGGAGCAAAATGATATTGGCCATATCATGTCACTATTTGATTGCATATGATGTTTATCATGTTTTACATCTTATTTGCTTAGAATGACGGTAGCATAAATAAGATGATCCCTCATAAAATTTCAAGAAAGTGTTCCCCCTAACCGTGCACTGTTGCGAAGGTTCGTTGTTTCGAAGCACCACGTGATGATCGGGTGTGATAGATTCTAACGTTCGCATACAATGGGTGTAAGCCAGATTTACACATGCAAAACACTTAGGTTGACTTGACGAGCCTAGCATGTACAAACATGGCCTCGGAACACAAGAGACCGAAAGGTCGAACATGATTCGTATAGCAGATACGATCAACATGAAGATGTTCACCCATGATGACTAGTCCGTCTCACGTGATGATCAGACACGGCCTAGTTGACTCGGATCATGTATCACTTAGATGACTAGAGGGATGTCTATCTGAGTGCGACTTCATTAAATAATTTGATTAGATGAACTTAATTATCAAGAACTTAGTCTAAAATCTTTGCAATATGTCTTGTAGATCAAATGGCCCACGCTAATGTTGCCCTCAACTTCAACGCGTTCCTAGAGAAAACCAAGCTGAAAGATGATGGCAGCAACTATACGGACTGGGTCCGGAACTTGAGGATCATCCTCATAGCTGCCAAGAAAGCATATGTCCTAGATGCACCGCTAGGTGAAGCACCCGTTTTCCCAGCAACTCAAGACGTTATGAACGCCTGGCAGTCGCGTAGTGATGATTACTCCCTAGTTCAGTGCGGCATGCTTTACAGCTTAGATCCGGGGCTCCAAAAGCGTTTTGCGCAACACGGAGCAAATGAGATGTTCCAAGAACTGAAAATGGTTTTCCAAGCTCATGCCCGGGTCGAGAGATATGAAGTCTCCGACAAGTTCTACAGTTTTAAGATGGAGAAGAATGGTTCTGTCAGCGAGCACATACTCAAAATGTCTGGGTTGCACAACCGCTTATCTCAGCTGGGAGTTAATCTCTCGGATGACGCGATCGTCGACAGAATCCTCGAGTCGCTCCCACCTAGCTACAAGAGCTTTGTGATGAATTTCAATATGCAGGAGATGGTGAAAACCATTCCTGAGGTATATTCAATGCTGAAATCAGCGGAGGTGGAGATCAAAAAGGAACATCAAGTGTTGATGGTCAATAAAACCACTAGTTTCAAGAAAGGCAAGGGTAAGAAGAACTTCAAGAAGGACGGCAAGGGAGTTGCCTGCTATGTCTTGAGCTTGCGTTGGTTTTCCTTGAAGAGGAAAGGGTGATGCAGCACAGTAGCATAAGTATTTACCTCAGCTTTTGAGAACCAAGGTATCAATCCAGTAGGACGCTCCTCACAAGTCTCACGAACCTACACAAAAAAACACAGAACTCACAACCAACGCGATAAAGGGGTTGTCAATCCCTTCACGGCCACTTGCGAAAGTGAGATCTGATAGAGATAATATGATAAGATCAATATATTTTTGGTATTTTATAATATAGATGAAGAAAATAAAGATGCAAATAGAAGTAGATTGAAAACTTATTGATAAAAGATAGACCTAGGGGCCATAGGTTTCACTAGAGGCTTCTCTCAAGATAGCATAAGTATTACGATGGGTGAACAAATTACTGTCGAGCAATTGATAGAAAAGCGAATAATTATGAGATTATCTAGGCATGATCATGTATATAGGCATCACGTCCGTGACAAGTAGATCGACTCCTGCCTGCATCTACTACTATTACTCCACACATCAACCGCTATCCAGCATGCATCTAGAGTATTAAGTTCATAAGAACAGAGTAACGCATTAAGAAAGATGACATGATGTAGAGGGATAAACTCAAGCAATATGATATAAACCCCATCTTTTTATCCTCGATGGCAATTGGCAACAATACAATACGTGCCTTGCAACCCTTTCTGTCACTGGGTAAGGACACCGCAAGATTGAACCCAAAGCTAAGAACTTCTCCCATGGCAAGAAAGATCAATCTAGTAGGCCAAACCAAATTGATAATTCGAAGAGACTTGCAAAGATAACTCAATCATACATAAAAGAATTCAGAGGAGATTCAAATATTATTCATAGATAAACTTGATCATAAACCCACAATTCATCGGATCTTGACAAACACACCGCAAAAAGAGATTACATCGAATAGATCTCCACAAGAGAGGGGGAGAACATTGTATTGAGATCCAAAAAGAGAGAAGAAGCCATCTAGCTAATAACTATGGACCCGAAGGTCTGTGGTAAACTACTCACAACTCATCGGAAGGGCTATGGTGTTGATGTAGAAGCCCTCCGTGGTGGATTCCCCCTCCGGCAGAACACCGGCGATAGCTCCAAAATGGGATCTCCCGGATATAGAAGGTTACGCTGGTGGAAATATTTCTTTGGTGGCTCCCTGGATGTTTTTGCGGTATGTAGGATTATATAGGAGGAAGAAGTATGTCGGTGGCTGCCCGAGGGGGCCACGAGATAGGGGGCGCGCCCAGGAGGGGTGGGCGTGCCCTCCTATCTCGTGGCCGCCTCAGCTGCTTCTTGGCTCGCACTCCAAGTCCTCCGGATCACGTTCGCTCCAAAAATCACGATCCCAAAGGTTTCATTCCATTTGGACTCTGTTTGATGTTCCTTTTCTTCGAAATACTGAAATAGGCAAAAAAACAACAATACGGGTTGGGCCTCCGGTTAGTAGGTTAGTCCCAAAAATGATATAAATGTGTAAAAATAAATCTCATAGACATCCAAAACAGGTAATATAATAGCATGGAACAATCAAAAATTATAGATACATTGGAGACATATCAAGCATCCCCAAGCTTAATTCTTGCTCGTCCTCGAGTAGGTAAATGATAAAAACTGAATTTTTGATGTGGAATGCTACCTAGCATAATTTCTCAATGTAATTTCTCTTTATTGTGGCATGAATGTTCAGATCCAAATGATTCAAAATAAAAGTTCATATTGACAAAAGAAATAGTAATACTTCAAGCATACTAATAAAAGCAATCATGTCTTCTCAAAATAACATGGCTAAAGAAAGTTCATCCCTACAAAATCATATAGTTAGGTTGTGCTTCATTTTTGTCACACAAAGATGTTCCCAACTTCTATACCCCCGATGACAAGCCAAGCAATTGTTTCGTACTTAAATAATCTCAAACGTTTTCAACCTTCACGCAATACATGAGCGTGAGCCATGGATATAACACTATGGGTGGAATAGAATAATGATTGGGGATTGTGTGGAGAAGACAAAAAAGGAGAAAGTCTCACATTAACGAGGATAATCATGGGCTATGGAGATGCCCATCAATTGATGTCAATATGAGGAGTAGAGATTGCCATGCAACGGATGCACTAGAGCTATAAATGAATGAAAGCTCAACAAAAGAAAACTAGTGAGTGTGCATCCAACTTGCTTGCTCACGAAGACCTAAGGCATTTGAGGAAGCCCATCGTAGGAATATACAAGCCAAGTTCTATAATGAAAAATTCCCACTAGTATATGAAAGTGACAACCTATGAGACTCTCTACATGAAAACATGGTGCTACTTTGAAGCACAATATATGAGACTAACTATATGAAGAACATAGTGCGACTTTGAAGCACAAGTGTGGAAAAAGAGATAGTAGCATTGCCCCTTTATTTATTTTCTTTTTTCTTTATTTTTTCCTTTTTCTTTTTCTCTTTTTTTTTCTTTTTTTTCTTTGGCCTTTCTTTTTTTGGCCTTTTTTGGGCAATGCTCTAATAATGATGATCATCACACTTTCATTGATTACAACACATGAATTACAACTCAAAACTAGAATGAGATATGACTCTATATGAATGCCTCCGGCGGTGTATCGGGATGGTGCAATGAATCAAGAGTGACATGTATGAAAAATTATGCATGGTGGCTTTGCCACAAATACGATGTCAACTACATGATCATGCAATGGCAATATGACAAAAGTAATGTATGTCATGACGATGATGAACGGAACGGTGGAATGTTGCATGGCAATATATCTCGAAATGGCTATGGAAATGCCATAAATAGGTAGGTATGGTGGCTGTTTTGAGGAAGATATAAGGAGGTTTATGTGTGATAGAGCGTATCATGTCACGGGGTTTGGATGCACCGGCGAAGTTTGCACCAACTCTCAAGGTGAGAAAGGTTAATGCACGGTACCGAAGAGGCTAGCAATGATGGAAAGGTAAAAGTGTGTATAATCCATGGACTCAACATTAGTCATAAGAACTCATATACTTATTGCAAAAATTTAGAAATCATCAAAAACCAAGCACTACGCGCATGCTCCTAGGGGGATAGACTGCTAGGAAAAGACCATCGCTCGTCCCCGACCGCCACTCATAAGGATGCACAAGCCAGGTACACTTCATGCTTCAAATTTGTTACACAACTTTAACCATACGTGCATGCTACGAGACTTGCTAACTTCAACACAAGCATCCTTTAAATTCATAATCACCCAACTAGCATGACTTTAATATCACTACCTCCCTATCTCAAAACAAGTATCAAGTATCAAGTTGATCATAGCATCCAATTCACTTCCTATGATAGTTTTTATTATACCCAACTTGGATGCTCATCATTCTAGGACCAATTTACAACCATAGCAAATACCATGTTGTTATAAAAGAATCTCAAAATAATATAAGTGAAGCATGAGAGATCAACAATTTCTTCAAAATTAAACCACCGCCGTGCTCTAAAAGATATAAGTGAAGCACTAGAGCAAAAACTATCTAGCTCAAAAGATATAAGTGAAGCACATAGAGTATTCTAATAAATTTCAATCAAGTAGGCTTCTCCCAAAAGGTGTGTTATAGCAAGGATGATTGTGGTAAACTAAAAAGCAAAGACTAATATAATACACGACGCTCCAAGCAAAACACATATCATGTGGCGAATAAAAATATAGCTTCAAGTAAAGTTACCAATGAACGAAGACGAAAGAGGGGATGCCTTCCGGGGGCATCCCCAAGATTAGGATTTTGGCTATTATTGAATATCTTGGGGTGCCTTGGACATCCCCAAGCTTAGGCTTTTGCCACCCTTTATTCCATAGTCCATCAAATCTTTACCCAAAACTTGAAAACTTCACAACACAAAACTCAACAGGAAATCTCATAAGCTCCGTTAGTGAAAGAAAACAAAACCACCACATAAGGTACTGTAATGAACTCATACTTTATTTATATTGGTGTTAATCCTACTGTATTCCAAGTTCTATATAGTTCATACCCTTACATACTAGCCATAGATGCATCAAAATAAGCAAACAACACACGAAAAACAGAATCTGTCAAAAACAGAACAGTCTGTAGTAATCTGTAACTAAGTCAAACTTCTGGAACCTTAAAAATCCTACCAAAATAGGACGTCCTAAAAAAATTGTTTATTTAACAGCATAAAAAAGAATCAATGCAAAATCTCGTTTCTGTGATTTATTGATTTTTTTCTCGTGAGCGCAAAGTTTCTGTTTTTCAGAAGAATCAAATCAACACATATCATAGGTTATCCTATCGGTTCTACTTGGCACAAACACTAAATAAAACATGAAAACACATCTAAACAGAAAGTAGATGCAAAATTTATTACTAAACAGGAACAAAAAAAAATACAAAGAAAATTGGGTTGCCTCCCAACTAGCGCTATCGTTTAACACCCCTAGCCAGGCATAAAAGCAAAGATAGATCTAAGTTGTGCCATCTTTGATTTTCAGTTTTTTAGCGGAGTCATGCTCGAATCCGGGAGGTTCTTTTCGTTTCCCTTCATACTCAGAAATTTTTAGATCTAAAAAATCCAACCGCTTATTGCAAAGGGTAATTAACATATTCACGCGGTGAAGATTTCCGCTAACACTTTTAAGAGGCTCAAGAGATTTTTGTAAAATTTTTGTTACTTTGCAAATCTTTCCAAACACTTGGGTTTCTTCTTGGGTAGGATGTGGTCCTCCCTTTTGAGGTAGTGTTCCCACTATCCCTCTATAATTTCATGCGCAATACTAGGATCAATTTCAATGAAATTTCCCTTGGCAATGCAGTCCAAGAGTTGTCTATGCGTCATGTTTAGCCCAACATAAAAATTGAGAAGAAGAATTCTAAAGTTCACCTCTAGGGTGCACTTGCGATAAGATTCCATCATCCTATACCAAGCATCTTTTAAATTTTCTCCTTGCCTTTGCTTGAAGTGAAGAACTTCAAACTCGGGAGACATAGGAGCGGATAAGGAACTAGCCATAACGACAAGGTAAACAATCTAACACATGAGCAAATAGAAAAAGGGAAGCGAAAGAGAGAGGAAGAAGAAGGCAAGCGGAAAAGAGAGGAGATTGGGAAAGAGAGGGCGAATAAAACGACAAGGGTGAAGTGGGGGGGAGGAAAACGAGAGGCAAATGGAGAATAATGTAAATGCGAGGGAGATGAGTTTGTGATGGGTACTTGGTATTTCTTGACTTGAGCGAAGACCTCCCCGGCAACGGCGCCAGAAATCTTCTTGCTACGTCTTGAGCTTGCGTTGGTTTTCCTTGAAGAGGAAAGGGTGATGCAGCACAGTAGCGTAAGTATTTCCCTCAGTTTTCGAGAACCAAGGTATCAATCCAGTAGGAGGCTCCTCACAAGTCCCACGAACCTACACAAACAAACAAAGAACTCGCAACCAACGCGATAAAGGGGTTGTCAATCCCTTCACGGGCACTTGCGAAAGTGAGATCTGATAGAGATAATATGATAAGATAAATATATTTTTGGTATTTTATAATATAGATGCAGAAAATAAAGATGCAAATAAAAGTAGATTGAAAACTTATATGATAAAAGATAGAACTGGGGGCCATAGGTTTCACTAGAGGCTTCTCTCAAGATAGCATAAGTATTACGGTGGGTGAACAAATTACTGTCGAGCAATTGATAGAAAAGTGAATAATTATGAGATTCTCTAGGCATGATCATGTATATAGGCATCACGTCCGTGACAAGTAGACCGACTCCTGCCTGCATCTACTACTATTACTCCACACATCGACCGCTATCCAGCATGCATCTAGAGTATTAAGTTCATAAGAACAAAGTAACACATTAAGAAAGATGACATGATGTAGAGGGATAAACTCAAGCAATATGATATAAACCCCATCTTTTTATCCTCGATGGCAACAATACAATACGTGCCTTGCAACCCTTTCTATCACTCGGTAAGGACACTGCAAGATTGAACCCAAAGCTAAGCACTTCTCCCATGGCAAGAAAGATCAATCTAGTAGGCCAAACTAAATTGATAATTCGAAGAGACTTGCAAAGATAACTCAATCATACATAAAAGAATTCAGAGGAGATTCAAATATTATTCATAGATAAACTTGATCATAAACCCACAATTCATCGGATCTCGACAAACACACCGCAAAAAGAGATTACATCAAATAGATCTCCACAAGAGAGGGGGGAACATTGTATTGAGATCCAAAAAGAGAGAAGAAGCCATCTAGCTAATAAATATGGACCCGAAGGTCTGTGGTAAACAACTCACAACTCATTGGAAGGGCTATGGTGTTGATGTAGAAGCCCTCCATGGTGGATTCCCCCTCCGGGACGGCGACGGCTCCAAGCTGGGATCTCGCGGATACAGAAGGTTACGGTGGTGGAAATATTTCTTCGGTGGCTCCCTAGATGTTTTTGGGGTATGTAGGCTTATATAGGAGGAAGAAGTACGTCGGTGACCGCCCGAGGGGCCCACGAGACAGGGGGCGCCAAGGAGGGGTGGGCGTGCCCTCCTATCTCGCGGCCGCCTCGGATGCTTCTTGGCTTGCACTCCAAGTCCTCTGGATCACATTCGTTCCAAAAATCATGCTCCCAAAGGTTTCATTCCGTTTGGACTCCGTTTGATATTCCTTTTCCTGGAAATACTGAAATAGGCAAAAAAATAGCAATACGGGCTGGGCCTCCGGTTAGTAGGTTAGTCCCAAAAATGATATAAATGTGTAAAATAAAGCCCATAGACATCCAAAATAGGTAATATAATAGCATGGAACAAACAAAAATTATAGATACGTTGGAGACGTATCATTGTCGCGCTCCGTAAGCCAGTTGCCGGGAAGAAGCCAAAGCATGGACCCAAACCTGAGACTGAGTGCTTTTATTGCAACGGAAACGGACACTGGAAGCGGAGTTGCCCCAAGTACTTAGCGGACAAGAAGGCCGGCAACACCAAAGGTATATGTGATATACATGTTATTGATGTGTACCTTACCAGTACTTGTACTAGCTCCTGGGTATTTGATACCGGTGCGGTTGCTCATATTTGTAACTCAAAGCAGGAGCTGCGGAATAAGCGGAGACTGGCGAAGGACGAGGTGATGATGCGCGTCGGGAATGGTTCCAAGGTTGATGTGATCGCCGTCGGCACGCTACCTCTACATTTACCTATGGGATTAGTTTTAAACCTCAATAATTGTTATTTAGTGCCAGCTTTGAGCATGAACATTGTATCTGGATCTTGTTTAATACGAGACGCTACTCATTTAAATCCGAGAATAATGGTTGTTCTATTTATATGAGAGATATGTTTTATGGTCATTCCCCGCTGGTCAATGGTTTATTCTTAATGAATCTCGAACGTGATGTTACACATATTCATAGTGTGAATACCAAAAGATGTAAGGTTGATAATGATAGTCCCACATACTTGTGGCACTGCTGCCTAGGTCACATTGGTGTCAAACGCATGAAGAAGCTCCGTGCAGATGGACTTTTGGAGTCTCTTGATTATGACTCATTTGACACATGCGAACCATGCCTCATGGGCAAAATGACCAACACTCCGTTCTCCGGAACAATGGAGCGAGCAACCAACTTATTGGAAATCATACATACTGATGTGTGTGGTCCAATGAGCGTTGAGGCTCGCGAAGGCTATCGTTATGTTCTCACCCTCACTGATGACTTAAGTAGATATGGGTATGTCTACTTGATGAAACACAAGTCTGAGACCTTTGAAAAGTTCAAGGAATTTCAGAGTGAGGTAGAGAATCAACATGACAGAAAAATAAAGTTCTTACGATCAGATCATGGGGGAGAATATTTGAGTAACGAATTTGGTACGCACTTAAGGAAATGTGGGATTGTTTCACAACTCACGCCGCGTGGAACACCTCAGCATAACGGTGTGTCCGAACGTCGTAATCGCACTCTATTGGATATTGTGCGATCTATGATGTCTCTTACCGATTTACCGCTATCATTTTGGGGATACGCTCTAGAGACAACTACATTCACTTTAAATAGGGCTCCGTCTAAATCCGTTGAGATGACACCGTATGAATTATGGTTTGGGAAGAAACCTATGTTGTCGTTTATAAAAGTTTAGGGATGCGATGCTTATGTCAAGAAACTTCAACCTGAAAAGCTCGAACCCAAGTCAGAAAAATGCGTCTTCATAGGATACCCTAAGGAAACCATTGGGTATACCTTCTACCTCAGATCCGAACGAAAGATCTTTGTTGCCAAGAACGGGTCCTTTCTGGAGAAAGAGTTTCTCTCGAAAGAAGTAAGTGGGAGGAAAGTAGAACTTGATGAAGTACTGCCTCTTGAAGCGGAAAGTAGCGCAACTCAGAAAGATGTTTCTGTGGTGCCTGCACTGACTAGAGAGGAAGTTAATGATGATGATCAAAGTACTTTGGATCAAGTTGCTACTGAACTTCATAGGTCCACAAGGACACGTTCCACAGCAGAATGGTATGACAACCCTGTCCTGGAAATCATGTTGTTAGACAATGGTGAACCTTCGAACTATGAAGAAGCGATGACGGGCCTAGATTCCAACAAATGGCTTGAAGCCATGCAATGCGAGATAGGATCCATGTATGAGAACAAAGTATGGACTTTGACAGACTTGCCCGATGATCGACGAGCGATAGAAAATAAATGGATCTTTAAGAAGAAGACGGACGCGGATGGTAATGTTACCATCTATAAGGCTCGACTTGTCGCTAAGGGTTATCGACAAGTTCAAGGGGTTGACTACGATGAGACCTTCTCACTCGTAGTGAAGTTGAAGTCCGTCTGAATCATGTTAGCAATTGCTGCATTCTATGATTATGAAATATGGCAAATGGACATCAAAACGGCATTCCTTAACGGCTACCTTAAGGAAGAATTGTATATGATGCAGCTGGAAGGTTTTGTCAATCCTAAGAATGCTAACAAGGTATGCAAGCTTTAGCGCTCCATCTATGGGCTGGTGCAAGCATCTCGGAGTTGGAACATTCGCTTTGATGAAATGATCAAAGCGTTTGGGTTTATGCAGACTTATGGAGAAGCCTGCGTTTACAAGAAAGTGAGTGGGAGCTCTATAGCATTTCTTATATTATATGTGGATGACATACTATTGAAGGAAATATGCCCTAGAGGCAATAATAAAGTTATTATTTATTTCCTTATATCATGATAAATATTTATTATTCATGCTACAATTGTATTAACCGGAAACATAATACATGTGTGAATACATAGACAAACATAGTGTCACTAGTATGCCTCTACTTGACTAGCTCGTTGAATCAAAGATGGTTAAGTTTCCTAGCCATAGACATGAGTTGTCATTTGATTAACGGGATCACATCATTAGTGATTGACATGACCCATTCCGTTAGCCTAGCACTTGATCGTTTAGTATGTTGCTATTGCTTTCTTCATGACTTATACATGTTCCTGTAACTATGAGATTATGCAACTCCCGTTTACCGGAGGAACACTTTGGGTGCTACCAAACGTCAGAACGTAACTGGGTGATTATAAAGGAGCACTACAGGTGTCTCCAAAGGTACATGTTGGGTTGGCGTATTTCGAGATTAGGTTTTGTCGCTCCGATTGTCGGAGAGGTATCTCTGGGCCCTCTCGGTAATGCACATCACTATAAGCCTTGCAAGCAATGTGACTAATGAGTTAGTTGCGGGATGATGCATTATGTAACGAGAAAAGACACTTGCCGGTAACGAGATTGAACTAGGTATTGGATACCGACGATCGAATCTCAGGCAAGTAACATACCGATGACAAAGGGAACAACGTATGTTGTTATGCGGTTTGACCGATAAAGATCTTCATAGAATATGTAGGAGCCAATATGAGCATCCAGGTTCCGCTATTGGTTATTGACCAAGAATAGTTCTAGGTCATGTCTACATAGTTCTCGAACCCGTAGGGTCCGCACGCTTAAGGTTTCGATGACAGTTATATTATGAGTTTATGAGTTTTGATGTACTGAAGGAGTTCGGAGTCCCGGATGAGATCGGGGACATGACGAGGAGTCTCAAAATGGTCGAGACGTAAAGATCGATATATTGGACAACTATATTCGGAGTTCTGAAAGGTTCCGAGTGATTCGGGTATTTTCAGGGGTACGTGGAGTTACGGGAATACGAGGAAGAAGCAATGGGCCTCATGGGCCAAGTGGTGGAAGAGAGGAGGCAGGGCGCGCGGCCCCCCTAGCCCAAACCGAATTGGACTAGGGGACCGGCCCCTCTTTCCTCTTTTTCCTCCCTCTCCTTCCTTCTCCTTCTCCTTCCCTTCCTTCCCCTCTCCTAGTTGGACTAGGAAAGAAGGGAGTCCTACTCCCGGTGGGAGTAGGACTCTTCCCTGGCACGCCCTCCCTTGGCCGGTCGCCCCTCCCCCTTGCTCCTTTATATACGGGGGCAGGGGGGCACCCCATGACACACAAGTTGATCTACGGATCGTTTCTTAGCCGTGTGCGGTGCCCCCCTCCACCATATTCCACCTTGGTCATATCGTCGCGGAGTTTAGGCGAAGCCCTACGCCGGTAGAGCATCATCATCGTCACCACGCCATCATGCTGACGGAACTCATCCCCGAAGCTTTGCTGAATCGGAGACCGGGGATCGTCATCGAGCTAAACGTGTGCTGAACTCGGAGGTGTCGTACGTTCGGTACTTG
Source organism: Triticum dicoccoides (assembly GCF_002162155.2). NCBI lineage: Eukaryota > Viridiplantae > Streptophyta > Magnoliopsida > Poales > Poaceae > Triticum > Triticum dicoccoides. Next base: position 722,794,827 of record NC_041383.1, read on the forward strand.
GATCGGTCGGATCGTGAAGACGTACGACTACATCAACCGCGTTGTCATAACGCTTCCGCTTACGGTCTACGATGGTACATGGACAACACTCTCCCCTCTCGTTGCTATGCCATCACCATGATCTTGCGTGTACGTAGGAAAAAATTTGAAATTACTACGTTCCCCAACAACTATTGATGAGAAATGATATAGAACTTTTGGAAAGCATAAAGGCCTACTTGAATAAGTGTTTTTAATGAAGGACCTTGTAGAAGCGGCTTACATATTAGGCATCAAGATCTATAGAGATAGATCGAGACGCCTCATAGGTCTTTCACAAAGCACATACCTTGATAAGATATTGAAGAAGTTCAATATGGATCAGTCCAAGAAGGGGTTCTTGCCTGTATTGCAAGGTGTGAAATTGAGCTCGGCTCAAAGCCCGACCACGATAGAAGATAGAGAAAAGATGAGTGTCATCCCCTATGCCTCAATCATAGGGTCTATTATGTATGCCATGCTGTGTACCAGACCTGTTGTAAACCTTGCTGTAAGTTTGGTAGGAAGGTACCAAAGTAATCCCGGCATGGAACACTGGACAGCGGTCAAGAATATTCTGAAGTACCTGAAAAGGACTAAGGATATGTTTCTCGTTTATGGAGGTGACGAAGAGCTCGTCATAAAGGGTTATGTCGATGCTAGCTTCGACACAGATCTGGATGACTCCAAGTCACAAACCGGATACGTGTATATTTTGAATGGTGGGGCAGTAAGCTGGTGCAGTTGCAAGCAAAGCGTCGTGGCGGGATCTACATGTGAAGCCGAGTACATGGCAGCCTCGGAGGCAGCACATGAAGCAATCTGGATCAAGGAGTTCATTACCGACCTAGGAGTAATTCCCAATGCGTCGGGCCAGATGACTCTCTTCTGTGACAACACTGGAGCTATTGCCCTTGTCAAGGAGCTCAGGTTTCACAAGAAGACCAGGCACATCAAGCGTCGCTTCAACTCCATTCGTGAAAATGTTCAAGATGGAGACATAGATATTTGTAAAGTGCATACAGATCTGAATGTAGCAGATCCATTGACTAAACCTCTTCCATGAGCGAAACATGATCAACACTAAAACTCTATGGGTGTTCGATTCATCACAATGTAACTAGATTATGGACTCTAGTGCAAGTGGGAGACTGTTGGAAATATGCCCTAGAGGCAATAATAAAATGGTTATTATTATATTTCCTTGTTCATGATTGTCTATCATTCATGCTATAATTGTATTGACCGGAAACCGTAATGCATGTGTGAATACATACACCACAACAAGTCCCTAGTGATCCTCTAGTTGACTATCTCGTTGATCAACAAATGGTCATGGTTTCCTGACTATGGACATTGGATGTCATTGATAACGGGATCACATCATTAGAAGAATGATGTGATGGACAAGACCCAATACTAAGCATAGCACAAGATCGTGTAGTTCGTTTGCTAAAGCTTTTCTAATGTCAAGTATCATTTCTTTAGACCATGATATTGTGCAACTCCCGTATATCGTAGGAATGCTTTGGGTGTACCAAACGTCACAATGTAACTAGGTGGTTATAAAAGTGTACTACAGATATCTCCGAAAGTGTTTGTTGGGTTGGCATGAATCGAGACTGGGATTTGTCACTCCGTATGACGGAGAGGTATCTCTGGGCCCACTCGGTAATGCATCATCATAATGAGCTCAATGTGACTAAGTAGTTGGTCACGGGATCATGCATTACGGAATGAGTAAAGTGACTTGCCGGTAACGAGATTGAACGAGGTATTGGGATACCGACGATCGAATCTCGGGCAAGTAACATACCGATTGACAAAGGGAATTGTATACGGGATTGCTTCAATCCTCGACATCGTGGTTCATTCGATGAGATCATCGTGGAACATGTGGGAGACTACATGGGTATCCATATCCCGTTGTTGGTTATTGGCCGGAGAGCTGTCTCGGTCATGTCTGCATAATTCCCGAACCCGTAGGGTCTACACACTTAAGGTTCGATGACGCTAGGGTTATAAGGAAGATTTGTATGTGATTACTGAATGTTATTCGCAGTCCCGGATGATATCCATGATGTCACGAGGAGTTTCGGAATGGTCCGGAGGTGAAGATTTATATATCGGAAGTCATGATACGGTCACCGGAAATATTCGGGGGTATGCCAGTATTGTACCAGGACCACCGGAGGGTTCTGGGGGTCCATCGGGAGGGTCCACCAGCCCCGGAGGGCCTTAAGGGCTGTAGGTGGAAGGGAACCAGCCCCTAAGTGGGCTGGGTGCCATCCCCCCTAGGGCCCATGCGCCTAGGGTTGGGGGAGCCCTAAAGGGGGCGCCCGCCTTGCTTGGGGGGCAAGCCCCCTTCCCCTTGCCCCCCCTATAGATCTCATCTAGAGGGGACGACCCCCTTCCCCCTTATCCCTAGAAATCGAGGGGTGGAGGGAGGGCTGCAGCAACACATCAAAGGTGCAGCCCCTCCCCACACCTCTCCTCCTCCGCGTGAGCTTGGCGAAGCCCTGTTGGAGAACTACGACTCCATCACCACCACGCCGTCGTGCTGCTGCTGGAGCCTTCTTCCTCAACCTCTCCCTCCTCCTTGCTGGATCAAGGCGCGGGAGACGTCACCGGGCTGCACGTGTGTTGAACACAGACGTGTCGTTGTTCGGCACTTAGATCGGAATCCACCACGATCTGAATCGCTACAAGTACGACTCCTTCATCCGCGTTCTTGTAACGCTTCCATCTAACGATCTTCAAGGGTATGAAGATGCACTCCCGTCTCTCTCGTTGCTAGTTACTCCATAGAATGATCTTGGTGATGCATAGAAATTTTTTAATTTCTGCAATGGTCCCCAACACGAAGCTCCACTGACATCAACTCCAACTCCATATATTCATGTTCGGGGAGAAAAAAATCAGAGAGAAGGATTCATCGCGTTTACGATATGGAGCCGCCGCCGCCTCCTGTTCTTCCTAGGGAGGGCAGATCCGGAGTCCGTTTTGGGCTCCAGAGAGGGGAAATTGTCATCGTCGTCATCATCAACCATCCTCCATCACCAATTTCATGATGCTCACCGTCGTGCGTGAGTAATTCCATCATAGACTTGTTGGACGGTGATGGGTTGGATGAGATTTACCATGTAATTGACTGAGTTTTGTTAGGGTTTGATCCCTAGTATCCATTAGGTTCGAAGATTGATGTTGCTATGACTTTGCCATGCTTAATGCTTGTCACTAGGGCCCGAGTGCCGTGATTTCAGATCTGAACCTATTATGTTTTCATGAATATATATGAGTTCTCTTGATTCGATCTTGCATGTTGTAGTCACGTACTACGTGTTATGATCCGGCAACCCCGGAGTGACAATAGTCGGGACACTTCCCGATGATGACCGTAGTTTGAGGAGTTCATATATTCACTAAGTGCTAATGCTTTCTACAGTTCTCTATTAAAAGGAGGCCTTAATATCCCTTAGTTTCCAATAGGACCCCACTGCCACGGGAGGGTAGGACAAAAGATGTCATGCAAGTTGTTTTCCAAAAGCACGTATGACTATATTCGGAATACATGCCTACATTACATTGATGAAGAGCTAGTTATGTGTCACCCTATGTTATAATCGTTGCATGATGAATGCCATCCGACATAATTATCCATAATTTATCCATTGGCTACGAGCTTATCACATATTGATCTTTGCTCCGTTACTTTTCCGTTTCCATTGTTGTGATTGCTACAATACTGTTACTGTTACTTTTGCCACTGTTGCTGTTACTTCCATACTACTTTGCTACTAAATACTTTGCTGCAGATATTAAGTCTTTCAGGTGTGGTTGAATTGACAACTCAGCTGCTAATACTTGAGAATATTCTTTGGCTTCGCTTGTGTCGAATCAATAAATTTGGGTTGAATACTCTACCCTCGAAAACTATTGCGATCCCCTATAATTGTGGGTTATGAAGACCTTTTTCTGGCGCCGTTGCCGGGGAGCATAACTCTATTCTTTGACTCACTTGGGATTTATATCTCTTGATCACTATGAGGAATCTGAAAGACAACAAAACTAAGATCTATCCTTCTACTACGAGGGAAAGTAAGGAGCTACCATCTAGCTCTGCACTTGATTGACCTTCTGTTTTGAGTAAACTTGCAACACCTACACCTGCTATTGACTCTGATATGTTGTGTGTTATTGATGATGCCACTTATGCTACTTATGATGATACTGCTTCTTTGTTTGATAATACTATGCCACTAGGTGAATTTCTTGATGAACAACTGACTAGGGTTAGAAAGAATGGAATTATTGAAACTGAACATTATGATTCTCCCCCTAGATACGAATTGCCATTTGTACCCGAGGTTTATATTATGGATGAAGAAACTGCTAGAGACTTTCTTGCTTGCAATGATAGAGATGATCTTAAGAAACTGTTAGCTAAGCTGAAAGAAAAATCTTTGAATGCTAGAATGCAATATGATCCTAAGTTTGCTACTTCACTTATCCGTGTTACTGATAAGGATTATGAACTCTCTATTGATCCTGAGTTAATTACTTTGGTTGAATCTGATCCTTTCCATGGTTATGAATCTGAAACTGTTGTGGCACATCTCACTAAATTGAATGATACAGCCACCCTATTTTCTCATGAAGAAAAGAATTCTTTATTACTATATCCTTAAATTGTTTCCTTTCTCGTTAAAGGGTGATGCTAAGTTATGGTTTAATTCTCTTGCTCCTAGTTGTGTGGGTAGTCCCCAGTATATGATTTACTACTTCTCTGCAAAATATTTCCCTACTCAAAATAAACAAGCTGCCTTACAGGAAATATTTAACTTTGTGCAAATTGAAAAAGAGTCTCCCACAAGATTGGGGGGGTGGCTTCTCCAATTACTTAATACTTTGCATGATCATCCTCTCAAGAAAAATGAAATACTTGATATCTTTTATAATGGACTAACCGATGCTTCTAGGGACCACATAGATAGTTGTGTTGGTTGTGTTTTCAGGGAAAGAACTGTTGAGAAAGCTGAATTGCTATTGAATAATATATTGAGTAATGATAATGATTGGACACTTCCTGAACCAACTCTTAAGCCAACTCCAAAGAAAAGAGGTATTCTATTTCTCAGTCCTGAAGATATGCAAGAGGAAAATAAATCTATGAAAGAAAAAGGTATTAAAGCTGAAGATGTTAAGAATTTACCGCCTATTGAGGAAATGCATGGTCTTGATAATCCGACACAGGTAGTAGAGGTAAACTCTCTCGATAGATTTGATGAAGGTGATATTGCTCATAATAAGTCTGCTAGTCAATGCTTGGATGACATAGATATGTTTCTCGTTTATGGAGGTGACAAAGAGCTCGTCGTAAATGGTTACGTTGATGCTAGTTTTGACACTGATCCGGATGACTCTAGTCACAAACCGGATACATGTTTATTTTGAATGGTGGAGTTGTCAGTTGGTACAGTTCCAAGCAGAGCGTCGTGGCGGGATCTACATGTGAAGCGAAGTACATAGCTGCTTTGGAAGAAGCAAATGAAGGAGTCTGGATGAAGGAGTTCATATCCTATCTAGGTGTAATACCTAGTGCATCGGGTCCAATGAAAATCTTTTGTGACAATACTGGAGCAATTGCCTTAGCGAAGGAATATAGGTTTCACAAAATAACCAAACACGTCAAGAGACGCTTCAACTCCATCTTTGATCAAGTCAAGGAGGGAGACATAGAGATTTGAAAAATACATACGGGTCTGAATGTAGCAGACCCGTTGATTAAGCCTCTTCCACGAGCAAAACATGATCAGCACCAAGACTCCGTGGGTGTTAGAATTATTACAATGTAATCTAGAATATTGACTCTAGTGCAAGTGGGAGACTGAAGGAAATATGCCCTAGAGGCAATAATAAAGTTGTTATTTTATTCCTTATTCATGATAAATGTTTATTATTCATGCTGGAATTGTATTGATCAGAAACCTAAATACATGTGTGAATACATAGACAAACACTGTGTCCCTAGTGAGCCTCTACTTGACTAGCTCGTTGATCAAAGATGATTAAGGTTTTCTAACCATGGACATGAGTTGTTATTTGATATCGGGAGCACATCATTAGGAGAATGATGTGATGGACAAGACCCATCCGTTAGCTTAGCATATTGATCATTCAGTTTTATAGCTATTGCTTTCTTCATGTCAAATACATATTCCTTCGACTATGAGATTATGCAACTCCCGGATACCGGAGGAATTCCTTGTGTGCTATCAAACGTCACAACGTAACTGAGTGATTATAAAGATGCTCTAGAGGTATATCCGAAGGTGTTTGTTGAGGTGGCATAGATCGCGATTAGGATTTGTCACTCCGAGTATCGGAGAGGTATCTCCGGGCCCTCTCGATAATACACATCATAAGAAGCCTTGCAAGCAAAGTGACTAATGAGTTAGTTGCAGGATGATGTATTACGGAACGAGTAAACAGAATTGCTGGTAACGAGAATGAACCAGGTATGAAGATACCGACGACCGAATATCGGGCAAGTAACATACCGAAGGACAAAGGGAATTACGTATGTTGTCATAACTGTTCGATCGATAAAGATCTTCATAGAATATGTGGGAGACAATATGAGCATCCAGGTTACGCTATTGGTTATTGATCGGAGAGGTGTCTCGGTCATGTATACATAGTTCTCGAACCCGTAGGGTCCGCACGCTTAATGTTTGTTGACGATATAGTATTATATGAGTTATGTGATTTGGTGATCGAATATTGTTTGGAGTCCCGGATGTGATCATGGACATGGCGAGGAGTCTCGAAATGGTTGAGAGGTAAAGATTGATATATAGGACGATGGTATTCGGACACCAGAAGTGTTTCATAGTGTATCGGGTATCGGAGGGGTTACCGGAAACCCCTGGGGGAAGATATGGGCCATATGGGCCATGAGAGGGGAGCACACCAGCCCAAAAGGGGTGGAGCTCCCCCTATGGCAGGAGGCCGATTGGGAGAAGGAAAAAAGGAGGGTTCGCCCCCCCCCCCTGTCGGTGTCAAAACCGGCGGATCTCGGGAAGGGGCTCCCGAACTGTGTGTCTAAGGCTAATGGTAACAGGAGACTGGGGACACAATGTTTACCCAGGTTTGGGCCCTCTCGATGGAGGTAATACCCTACTTCCTTCTTGATTGATCTTGATGATATGAGTATTACAAGAGTTGATCTACCACGAGATCGTAGAGGCTAAACCCTAGAAGCTAGCCTATGGTATGATTGTTGGCCTATGGACTAAACCCTCCGGTTTATATAGACACCGGAGGGGCTAGGGTTACACAGAGTCGGTTACAGAGAAGGAGATCTATCATCCGGATCGCCAAGCTTGCCTTCCACGCAAAGGAGAGTCCCATCCGGACACGGGACGAAGTCTTCAATCTTGTATCTTCATAGTCCAACAGTCCGGCCAAAGTATATAGTCCGGCTGTCCGGATACCCCCTTATCCAGGACTCCCTTAGTAGCCCCTGAACCAGGCTTCAATGACGATGAGTCCGGCACACAGATTGTCTTCGGCATTGCAAGGCAGGTTCCATCTCCGAATACTCCAAAGTAATCTTTGAACACTTAAATCGTGTCCAGTCTCTGCAAGATAGAATTCACATACCACCATAGAGAGAATAATAATCTACGAATCTAATATGCTGACAACTCTTCGAAACGTGACATCACGCCATGATCCGGCTTTTATTCGAACCGTTTTTATAGCCAGCTACCGCACACATTACGAGGTGGTTCCTTTGGCATGTCTTGTCGAAGCAGAGATCGTGTCCCTCTTATCGTGGGATCCTCATCAATACGGGTATGGGTAATCCAACCATGCCTGTTGGCATGACTCCGTGTTTTTAGGCATGTCCCGAATTACGCTGGGGACGCTTGAGATTCTCCCCCTTTATAGAGGGGTTGAGGCCTATCCCTCTATCTCCACGCTTGCGCCTTCCCGCACCGAGTTCCAACACCCAAAGCTCAAGCTTAAGCACCTCGGATCTCCAATCATGTCCGGATCCGACCGCCAAGGCCGGTGGATGGCTTTCTCCGTCACAGAGGAGGACGTTGCGAAGCTTAGGGAGGCTGGATATTTGACTGCTGATGTTAAGCACAGGCTTCCCGCCCCTGAGCAGGTCATCCCCACTCCTGAGCCCAATGAGAGTGTCGTATTTGTATCTCACTTCCTCCGGAGCTTGGGCTTGACTCTTGATCCCTTCATAAGAGGGCTCATGTTCTATTACGGACTAGATTTTCACGATCTAGCTCCGAATTCCATCCTTCACATCTAGTCGTTTATCGTCGTGTGTGAAGCCTTCCTCCATGTCACCCCACACTTTAGCTTATGGCTCAAGACCTTTGATGTCTACTAACAACCCTCTTCTTGTAGACGTTGTTGGGCCTGCAAGTGCACAAGTTTGTAGGACAGTAGCAAATTTCCCTTAAGTGGATGACCTAAGGTTTATCAATCCGTAGGAGGCGTAGGATGAAGATGGTCTCTCTCAAACAACCCTGCAACCAAATAACAAAGACTCTCTTGTGTCCCCAACACACCCAATACAATGGTAAATTGTATAGGTGCACTAGTTTGGCAAAGAGATGGTGATACAAGTGCAATATGGAGAGTAGATAAAGGTATTTGTAATCTGAAATTATAAAAACAGCAAGGTAACTAATGATAAAAGTGAGCGTAAACGGTATTGCAATGGTAGGAAACAAGGCCTAAGGTTCATACTTTCACTTGTGCAAGTTCTCTCAACAATAATAACATAGATAGATCATATAACAATCCCTCAACATGCAACAAAGAGTCACTCCAAGGCCACTAATAGTGGAGAACAAACGAAGAGATTATGATAGGGTACGAAACCACCTCAAAGTTATTCTTTCGGATCAATCTATTCAAGAGTTCGTACTAGAATAACACCTTAAGACACAAATCAACCAAAACCCTAATGTCACCTAGATACTCCATTGTCACCTCAAGTATCCGTGGGCATGATTATACGATATGCATCACACAATCTCAGATTTATCTATTCAACCAACACAAAGTACTTCAAAGAGTGTCCCAAAGTTTCTATCAGAGAATCAAGACGAAAACGTGTGCCAACCCCTATGCATAGGTTCATGGGCGGAACCCGCAAGTTGGTCACCAAAACATACATCAAGTGGAACATGATACCCCATTGTCACCACAGATAATCACGGCAAGACATACATCAAGTGTTCTCAAATCATTAAAGACTAAATCCGATAAGATAACTTCAAGAGGAAAATTCAATTCATCACAAGAGAGTAGAGGGGGAGAAACATCATAAGATCCAACTATAATAGCAAAGCTCGCGATACATCAAGATCGTGCCATAGAGGGAACACAAGAGAGAGGGATCAAACAAATAGCTACTGGTACATACCCTCAGCCTCGAGGGTGAACTACTCCCTCCTCGTCATGGATAGCGCCGGGATGATAAAGATGGCCACTGGTGAAGGATCCCCCCACCAGCAGGGTGCCGGGAAGGGCTCCCGAGAGGTTTTGGGTGGCTACAGAGGCTTGCGGCGGCGGAACTCCCGATCTATATTCTTATTCGATGTTTTTAGGGTACGAGGGAATATATAGGCGAAAGAAGTCGGTCGGGGGAGCCTCGAGGGGCCCACGAGAGGGTAGGGCGCGCCCAGGGGGTGGGCGCGCCCCCCTGTCTCGTGGCTTCCTCGATGACCCCCCGGCTTGCACTCCAAGTCTCCTAGATCATAATCTTTCCAAAAATCACGCTGCCGAAGGTTTCATTCCGTTTGGACTCCGTTTCATATTCCTTTTCTTCGAAATACTGAAACATGCAATAAAACAGCAATATGGGCTGGGCCTCCGGTTAATAGGCTAGTCCCAGAAGTAATATAAAAGTGTATAATAAAGCCCATAATCATTCAAAACAGATAATATAATAGCATGAATGCTTCATAAATTATAGATATGTTGGAGACGTATCAGCATCCCCAAGCTTAATTCATGCTCGCCCCTGAGTAGGTAAATGATAAAAGAAAGAATTTATGAAGTGTGAATGCTAGAGGTGCACAAGTTTGATCAATGATAATTTCAATCACCTTTACTAGCATCATTATATGTCATAACAGTGGTTCATCTCATAAAGCTTTTCACGATCAAGTAACAAACTATTCACATGTTAAAGCATAGACCATAAACTTTCTTGAAAACTAGCAAACTTTGTTCTTAGTCATCAAACAATTGCAATTCATCTTATTTTAAGGAAGGGTCTATGTTAGAGCTTTGATTTAGCAAACTCCACATACTCAACTATCATATAGTCTTCTACAATTGCTAACACTCACGTGATATTAATGTGTCCAAAGTAATAATCGAACACAGAGAAAGATAGGGGCTTATAGTGTTGCCTCCAAACGTATTCACCTTTGGGTGATGTCAACAATAATAGTTCATGCTAACGTACATCCAATTG
>NC_041383.1:722805634-722823185 GCF_002162155.2 Triticum dicoccoides
ATGAAAAAGGGAAAGGTGAAGATCACCTTAACTCTTGCATAAAGTAAAAGACATAAAATAAAAGATAGGCCCTTCGCTGAGGGAAGCGGAGATTTGCAGAGGCGCCAGAGCTCGATTTTGAAATAGAGATAAATAATTTTGAGAGGTATGATCTCATTGTCAACATAACAACCAAGAGTTCCCAATATCTTCCATACTACATACATTATAGGCGGTTCCCAAACAGAATGGTAAAGATTTTACTCCCCCTCCACCAACAATCATCAATCCATGGCTTGCCCGAAACAACGGGTGCCTCCAACTAACATCAAACCTGGGGGAGTTTTGTTTGCAATTATTTTGATTTGATTTTGATCTTTTTGATCATGAGACTGGGCATCCCAGTTACCGCCACTTTATCGTGAATGAGGAGCGGAGTCGACTCCTCTTGAGAATAACCCACCTAGCATGGAAGACACCGACAGCCCCTAGTTGCTACATGAGCAATTCGGGCATACAAAACAGATTATAATTTGAAGGTTTAGAGTTTGGCACATGCAAATTTACTTGGAACGGCAGGTAAATACCGCATATAGGTAGGTATGGTGGACACTCATGGCAAAAACTGGGTTTAAGGATATTGGATGCACAAGCAGTATTCCCGCTTAGTACAGATATTTAGGCTAGCAAGGGGAGAAAGGCAAGCTCAACATGTTTGAATGATCCATGACAATATACTTTAACTGAGATGTGAGAAAACATAACCTATTATGTTGTCTTCCTTGTCCAACATCAACTCTTTGGCATGTCATACTTAATGAGTGCTCACAATTATAAAAGATGTCTATGATAGTATATTTATATGTGAAATCTCTCTTCCTTCAATATTCTTTCATGAATTGTTCAAATGACCAATACAATGCTTGCTAACCTTCAATAAATTTACTACCTCTACTTCTTAGATGTGAAGTCATTACTCCCCATGGGATAAGAAAATCAAACATATATAATTTCAGATTTATGACATTCAACTCATTCAACCATTTACTCATAGGATATAAGTGAAGCACACGAGCAAATGACAAACTACTCCAAAAAGATATAAGTGAAGATCAATGAGTAGCTAAATAATTATGTAACTATATGAAGACTCTCTCTCATTAAAGAATTTCAGATCTTGGTATTGTATTCAAACAGCAAGCAAAACAAAATAAAATGGCGTTGCAAGGATAGCACGACTCATGTGAAGAAGCAAAAACTTAGGTTCAACCGATACTAACTGATAGTAGTTGAAGAAGAAAGGTGGGATGCCTACCGGGGCATCCCCAAGCTTAGATGCTTGAGACTTCTTGAAATATTATCTTGGGGTGCCTTGGGCATCCCCAAGCTTGGACTTTTGTGTCTCCTTAATTCCTTTTATATCATGGTTTCTCTTCTTTTTATCAAAAGCTTCATCCACAACAAACTCAACAAGAACTCGTGAGATAGGTTAGTATAAACCAATGCAAAACCTTATCATTTTCTACTATAACAAATTACTAACATTATTATTCAACATTACATACTAAATGTCTCTGCATATTTAACACTCCTATCCTCAAATAGAATCATTAAACAAGCAAACATATGCAAACAATGCAAACATAACAACAATCTGCCAAAACAGTATAGTCTGTAAAGAATGCAAGATTCATCATACTTCCCTTACTCCAAAAATTAAAATAAAAATATTACGCTGTAGAAGGTTTATAATATCTCATTATGCAAAAAGATTCAACATTATATCATTCTCTGACTTTTCTAGGGAATTTGTGCAACAGCGGTAAACTTTCTGTTTTCAAACAGCAACATGTATACTAGCAAAACAAGCATGGTAAAGGCTATCCTTGACATTTTTATTCAAAATAAAGATGAAAAACATTATTCTAAGTAACATCAAGCAGATACTAACAAAGGAAATTGACGCTCCAAGCAAAACACATATCATGTGGCGAGTAAAAATATAGCTCCAAGTAAAGTTACCGATGAACGAAGACGAAAGAGGGGATGCCTTCCGGGGCATCCCCAAGCTTAGTTGCTTGGTTGTCCTTGAATATTACCTTGGGGTGCCTTGGGCATCCCCAATCTTAGGCTCTTACCACTCCTTATTCCATAGTCCATCGAATGTTTACCCAAAACTTGAAAACTTCAACCACACAAAACTCAAGACAAAACTCGTAAGCTCCGTTAGTATAAGAAAATAAATCACCACTTAGGTACTGTTATGAACACATTATAAATTCATATTGGTGTTAAACCTACTGTATTCCAACTTTTCTATGGTTCATACCCTTACATACTAGCCATAGATTCATCAAAATAAGCAAACAACACAATGAAAACAGAATCTGTCAAATACAGAACAGTCTGTAGTAATCTTTATCAAACATATACTTATGGAACTCAAACAATTATGAAATAAATTGGTGGACCTGAGGAATTTGTCTATTAATCATCTGCAAAATGAATCAACCTAAAATCACTCTCCAGTAAAAACTGACAGCTAATCTCGTGAGCTCTAAAGTTTCTGTTTTTTACAGCATGATCATAAAGGCTTCACCCAAGTCTTCCCAAAGGTTCTACTTGGCACAAACACTAATTAAAACATAAAACAACATCTAACCAAAGGATAGATGAATTATTTATTACTAAACAGGAACAAAAATAAAGGAACAAAAATAAAATTGGGTTGCCTCCCAACAAGCATTTTTCTTTAATGTCTTTCTAGCTAGGCATGATGATGGCAATGATGCTCACATAAAGGATAAGAATTGAAACATAATGGGAGCATCATGAAGAATATGACTAGCACATTTAAGTCTAACCCACTTACTATGCATAGGGATTTTGTGAGCAAACAACTTATGGGAACAATAATCAACTAGCATAGGAGGGCAAAACAAGCATAACTTCAAGATTTTCAACACATAAAGAGGAAACTTGATATTATTGCAATTCCTACAGGCATATGTTCCTCCCTCATAATAGTTTTCAGTATCATCATGAATGAATTTAACAATATAACGAGCACCTAAAGCATTCTTTTCATGATCTACAAGCATAGAAAATTTACTACTCTCAACATAAGCAAATTTACTCTCATCAATAGTAGTGGGAGCAAACTCAACAAAATAATTATCATGTGAGGCATAATCCAATTGAAAACTAAAATCATGATGACAAGTTTCATGGTTATCATTATTCTTAATAGCATACAAGTCATCACAATAATCATCATAGATAGCAACTTTGTTCTCATAATCAATTGGAACCTCTTCCAAAATAGTGGAATCACTAAATAAAGTTGACACTCTTCCAAATCCACTTTCATATTCATCACAATAAGATTCAACATCCTCCAAAATAGTGGGATCAATAATACATAAAGTTGACACTCTTCCAAACCCACTTTCATCAATATAATCATCATAAATTGGAGGCATGCTTTCATCATAATAAATTTGCTCATCAAAACTTGGGGGACAAAAATTATCATATCCTATATACTTAAGAAGTTCACCCCCACTACTTGATTTATCTCAACATGCAGCATAGACATGTCAGCATCCAATCATATCCTGCCATGTCACATCTCATGCAATCCCACTCAAGCCCACCTCTTCAATTCTGACCCAATATTTTCCATGAAAAAAAACTTAAGCATTTAGGATTCCCCACTGCCCACGCCATATATCTCCCTGATTCAGCCCAAACCCATCGCCTCTTTTCCCCTCTGTACATCCTGCGCACCGGCCATGATCGCGTCTCATGCCTCCCGTGGCGGCCGTCCGGCTTGCCGAACATGCTCCCGTCTCACACTCCTTGGGCAGGACTGCTATCCCGACTCCCCTCTTTGTTTAGCGCAGTGACCAGGCTCCCTTCTGACACCCTCCTGCATGACTGATGGCCGGCCTCCGCTATGTGTTCGTCGCGATGGCGGAGATCTCATCTTACGGCCGTCTGGCAGGACAACCGGCCCGGATACCCTCCGCAATTCTACAGGGTTCCACTTCTCGTCATCGTCTCTCCGGCTCGGGTATGATCACCAGTCCGATTCTCCTCCGATGAGTCTCCTTGTCCACCGTGACTACCGGTCCTCCTCCGATGGCTCTTCGAGATTTTCTTTGGCTGTTCACTCCTCCGGCTCTGGCCGCCGGTCTCCCATCTCTGACGAATATACCGGTCCGGAAAAACCACTGATGCACCTCGGCCAATTTGCCTTTCATCGTCCCCTACTGTCTTCATTCCGGCAAGAGTAGATGGAGGTGATCATGTGGAGTTCCTTTTCTCAATTGTTTCTCTCCACATGTGGTCATCCATGTCACCCTCAACCTCCAATCTGTCATTCATAGTTCACCTCTCGTGATGGGCTCTCTTCTAGAGATGCATCTTGCAGTCCAAGGCACTAATAGAATATATTTTTTACAGGAAACCATCTCTCTATCTAGAGCTGATGTCTAGTTAGATTCCACTGATGATTGCCAAGGTACCCATCTATCGATTTATGCATCGACTCCCAAGGCTCTGCACCACATGCAGGCATCAACTTATTACATATAACCAAACCCGTATTATTTGAATTTTATTTGTGCTTGAATCACATGAAGCTGCCGATGACAAGCCGAAAAGAAGTTTTAGTACGGGAAACATCTAGATACATGGGTATGGTACTGCCATCACTCAGATTATGGAGAGCAATCCATGATACAGGTTGAGTTTCTCATGAACAATTTTTTGCTGGTTTATACTAGTTTAAGCACCATCGATACACACCTATCCAACTAGATGGGGAATGGTCGGTTCTGTTTTCATGTAAGCATTTTCCCTACTATGATCAAATATTTCCTAAATGACTTTGAACTTTCGTGAAATTGGTGATATTATTGCAGTTGGCCTCCGTTGAAGATCCGGGATATTTTTAGGTGCAAACAAAGAGCCAAACATAGCTCACAAAATGATAATTGCTTGTGGGCATATGACTTAGGAACAGTACATGCTATGAACTGACTTACTAATTGCGCGCGGGCGTGTCTATGCCTG
Organism: Triticum dicoccoides; assembly: GCF_002162155.2. NCBI lineage: Eukaryota > Viridiplantae > Streptophyta > Magnoliopsida > Poales > Poaceae > Triticum > Triticum dicoccoides. The sequence goes on from NC_041383.1 coordinate 722,810,693, forward strand.
TGGTTAGTTCTATATTTTCATCTTTAGATTGGCATTACTTAAGAAAAAGCGAAAATGCTTATGAGTGTGAGTTATATAGTACATTATACTAATTTCCTAATATTAGTTCTTCATATTTGCAATAACAAACTGTTGAAACTGATGTAGCTGAGTACTTAAGATCTATGATTATGGTCATCTAATCTTTAGCTACCGTTACCTATGTTTGGCTATTCGATGGATGTAGAAACACAAGACACATGGTGATTTTATCTAAGTTATCCCGTGAGGGCCTATGCACTGAGCAAGCCAAGGTTTTCACATAGTTTTATTGGGTGCAAAGTTTGAACTATTGCTGCTAATGGTTTGGCATAACCAATATTCTATATGGTCTCATAAAAAATCCAATAGGAAAATTATGTGCCTGCAAGTCCGATAGAATCTACACATATGGATCGAATTGATTCCTCTTTGTGCATGTCTCCATATAGTTGTTATTACCACGGGAATATATCATTTTTGGCAGATCTGAATTCAAATTTAATGTGCTGACGGACATCAAAGAACCATTGGTAAAAAAACACGAGGTAGCACTAGAAATTTCTCAGTTTACCTATGAATATTTTTTAGACAGAATGAAGTGCACAAAGGATTTACTTCACATGTTGTCCTAAAAGTGCTTAACACACAAGAATACTCGACTTCCCCTTTAGTTTATTTGTATATGCGAGATTATTATTTCAACAATGCCTACCTTTCAAATTTTGTCTTTATATTGTCATGTAAAATATTCCTATATATTTCAGATTTTCAACCTGTTATATTTTTTCCTATCCATATATTGTTTTACCAATTGCCTCCATATTTTCCTTGCCAATTTTCAGTTTTTTGATAGTCTATATCTTTTATAGAATGTTATCAAATATATACAATATGTTATTAATCCAAACTCTGATTCATACAATCAAATTGCATTGAAATATATTACAACCGGTTCCCGCAACAATGTGTGGGGTATCATCTAGTTCATCAAACATAGCATCCCCAAGCTTGTGGCTTTGCATATCATTAGCATCATGGATATTCAAGGAATTCATACTAACAACATTGCAATCATGCTCATCATTCAAAGATTAAGTGCAAAACATTTTATAGATTTCTTCTTCTAGCACTTGAGCACAATTTTCCTTTCCATCATACTCACGAAAGATATTAAAAAGATGAAGCGTATCAGACAAACTAAATCCCATTTTTTGTGTAGTTTTCTTTTGTAAAATAAACTAATGATAAAACAAGAAAATTAAAGACTCGATTGCAAGATCTAAAGATATACCTTCAAGCACTCACCTCCCCGGCAACGGCGCCAGAAAAGAGCTTAGTTGACGGGGTGTGATTACCGTTTACCTAGCCTCCCCGGCAACGGCGCCAGAAAAGAGCTTGATGTCTACTACACAACTTTCTTCTTGTAGACGTTGTTGGGCCTGCAAGTGCACAGGTTTGTAGGACAGTAGCAAATTTCCCTCAAGTGGATGACCTAAGGTTTATCAATCCGTAGGAGGCGTAGGATGAAGATGGTCTCTCTCAAACAACCCTGCAACCAAATAACAAAGACTCTCTTGTGTCCCCAACACACCCAATACAATGGTAAATTGTATAGGTGCACTAGTTCGGCGAAGAGATGGTGATAGAAGTGCAATATGGATAGTAGATAAAGGTATTTGTAATCTGAAATTATAAAAACAGCAAGGTAACTAATGATAAAAGTGAGCGTAAACGGTATTGCAATGGTAGGAAACAAGGCCTAAGGTTCATACTTTCACTAGTGCAAGTTCTCTCAACAATAATAACATAGATAGATCATATAACAATCCCTCAACATGCAACAAAGAGTTACTCCAAGGCCACTAATAGCGGAGAACAAAAGAAGAGATTATGGTAGGGTACGAAACCACCTCAAAGTTATTCTTTCGGATCAATCTATTCAAGAGTTCGTACTAGAATAACACCTTAAGACACAAATCAACCAAAACCCTAATGTCACCTAGATACTCCATTGTCACCTCAAGTATCCGTGGGCATGATTATACGATATGCATCACACAATCTCAGATTCATCTATTCAACCAACACAAAGTACTTCAAAGAGTGTCCCAAAGTTTCTATCGGAGAGTCAAGACGAAAATGTGTGCCAACCCCTATGCATAGGTTCATGGGAGGAACCCGCAAGTTGGTCACCAAAACATACATCAAGTGGCACATGATACCCCATTGTCACCATAGATAATCACGGCAAGACATACATCAAGTGTTCTCAAATCATCAAAGACTCAACCCGATAAGATAACTTCAAGAGGAAAACTCAATTCGTCACAAGAGAGTAGAGGGGGAGAAACATCATAAGATCCAACTATAATAGCAAAGCTCGCGATACATCAAGATCGTGCCATAGAGGGAACACAAGAGAGAGAGAGAGATCAAACACATAGCTACTGGTACATACCCTCAGCTTCGAGGGTGAACTACTCCCTCCTCGTCATGGATAGCACCGGGATGATGAAGATGGCCATCGGTGAAGGATCCCCCCTCCGGCAGGGTGCCGGGAAGGGCTCCCGAGAGGTTTTTGGTGGCTACAGAGGCTTGCGGCGGCGGAACTCCCGATCTATCTTCTTATTTGATGTTTTTAGGGTACGAGGGAATATATAGGCGAAAGAAGTTGGTCGGGGGAGCCTCGAGGGGCCCATGAGAGGGTAGGGCGCGCCTAGGGGGGGTGGGCGCGCCCCCCTGTCTCGTGGCTTCCTCGATGACCCCCCGGCTTGCACTCCAAGTCTCCTAGATCATAATCTTTCCAAAAATCACGCTGCCGAAGGTTTCATTCCATTTGGACTCCGTTTGATATTCCTTTTCTTCGAAATACTGAAATAGGCAATAAAACAGCAATATGGGTTGGGCCTCCGGTTAATAGGTTAGTCCCAAAAGTAATATAAAAGTGAATAATAAAGCTCATAATCATTCAAACAGATAATATAATAGCATGAATTCTTCATAAATTATAGATACGTTGGAGACGTATCAACCTTCAATGTGAAGCCGAGGGTGATCGAGGGGCAATACGCAGAGTGCGGAGGCACCTCAATAAGCAGAAACGCTGATGCCCCGTGGCCCGAAGGTTCCTTCCCGGAGGTGTTCGATCTATGGCAACGGAGGTGGTTCTATGTCACAGCTCCCCAAGGCTCAAAGTGGGCGGCCGCCCCTGCCTTCCGCTCGGGCCCTCCGCCTCAACTGGCATTGTGGGCCAACGTGGGACTGGACTAGGGGCCTGCAAACGATGTACCAATGTTGCAGAGCCGCATTCAGGAGCTCCTCGAGAGGGATATTAGTCTTGTCAAAGTAATGCAGGTAATGCTAGTTCGGCGGGCCCTGCCGTGTAAACGTCAACCTCTCCGGATGTGGGAGTTCAATCCAGAAGGTCCGCGAACCATTCAGCACTTCTTTGGCATGACGCCTGAAGGAATGTATAAGTTGTTCTTCGGACCACGAATAAAGTGTCCGGACACCACCGAGGATGCGGGTCTGAGCTGCAACCGCCCGGATACCCAAGTAAGTAACCCTGTGACCGAACACTTCATTTATATTTATCATAATATTGTTCTGAAAAACTGTCCGCGACCAGGATTGGCTCAGTAAGGCGGAGAGAATCAGGTGTCCGGCCCCGCTTCCCGAAGGCTCGCCCGGTCCAGCAATATCCAGGATGCTTAAACGGGCGCTAAGTCAGGTGCCATCGGAGAGAGATGAAGGGAGGAGTGGAGAAGCCAAGAGTGAGGTTCACACATTGTGCATCCGAACCGGGAGAATTAATGTCTCCACGGAGGAGGACAATCAGGGAGGTGAATCTACGGTTCCTTCCCCCCGCGGGAAGAAGAGGGTGATACATATCCAACGTATCTATAATTTTTTATTTTCCATGCTATTATATTACCTGTTTTGGATGTTTATGGGCTTTATTTTACACATTATTATCATTTTTGGGACTAACCTACTAACCGGAGGCCCAGCCCGTATTGCTGTTGTTTTTGCCTATTTCGGTATTTCGAAGAAAAGGAATATCAAATGGAGTCCAAACGGAATGAAACCTTCGGAAGCGTGATTTTTGGAACGAACGTGATCCAGAGGACTTGGAGTGCAAGTCAAGAAGCAGCCGAGGCGGCCACGAGAGGGTAGGGCGCCCCCCCCCCCTATAGGGCGTGCCCCCTGTCTCGTGCACCCCTCAGGCGGCCACCGATGTACTTCTTCCTCCTATATAAGCCTACATACCCCAAAAACATCCAGGGAGCCACCGAAGAAATATTTCCGCCACCGTTACCTTCTGTATCCGCGAGATCCCATCTTGGAGCCATCGCCGGCGTTCTGCCGGAGGGAGAATCCACCACGGAGGGCTTCTACATCAAAACCATAGCCCCTCTGATGAGTTGTGAGTAGTTTACCATAGACCTTTGGGTCCATAGTTATTAGCTACTCCCTCCGTCCCATAATGTAAGATGTTTTTTGACACTAGTGTAGTGTCAAAAAACGTCTTATATTAAGGGAGTGAGGGAGTAGATGGCTTCTTCTCTCTTTTTGGATCTCAATACAATATTCTCCCCCTCTCTTGTGGAGATCTATTCGATGTAATCTCTTTTTTTTGGCGTGTTTGTCGAGATCCGATGAATTGTGGGTTTATGATCAGATTTATCTTATGGATAATAATAGAATTTTCTCTGAATTCTTTTATATGATTGAGTTATCTTTGCAAGTCTCTTTGAATTATCGGTTTGGTTTGGCCTACTTGATTGATCTTTATTGCCATGGGAGAAGTGCTTAGCTTTGGGTTCAATCTTGCGGTGTTCTTACCCAGTGACAGAAAGGATTGCAAGACACGTATTGTATTATTGCCATCGAGGATAAAAAGATGGGGTTTATATCATATTGCTTGAGTTTATCCTTCTACATCATGTCATCTTGCTTAATGCGTTACTCTGTTCTTATGAACTTAATACTCTAGATGCATGCTGGATAGCGGTCGATGTGTGGAGTAATAGTAGTAGATGCAGGCAGGAGTTGGTCTACTTGTTATGGACGTGATGCCTATATACATGATCATGCCTAGATAATCTCATAATTATTCGCTTTTCTATCAATTGCTCGACAGTAATTTGTTCACCCACCGTAATACTTATGCTATCTTGAGAGAAGCCTCTAGTGAAACCTATGGCCCCCGGGTCTATCTCTTATCATATTTGCTTCCAATCTACTTTTATTTGCATCTTTACTTTCTGCATCTATATTATAAAATACCAAAAATATATTTATCTTATCATACTATCTCTATTAGATCTCACTTTCACAAGTGGTCGTGAAGGGATTGACAACCCCTTTATTGTGTTGGTTGCGAGTTCTTTGTTTGTTTGTGTAGGTGTGTGGGACTTTTGAGGAGCCTCCTACTGGATTGATACCTTGGTTCTCAAAAACTGAGGGAAATACTTGCGCTACTATTGCTGCATCACCCTTTCCTCTTCAAGGAAAACCAACGCAAGCTCAAGACGTAGCAGAGGGCTGCCTCTGAAGACTTGGAAATGGAGGCACCTAAACAAGGGAAGAAAGCTTCACCAAAGAGCCCTGCCCCGAAGGGCGTTCTTACCGCACCATGCCCGCAAACGGGCCAGCCCTCCACCGAGCTATAAGTTAATAAGCAAGAAGTTTTTTTGCTTTTTCCTCTGAGAGTAATAACTAGGATCTATTTTTTGCAGTCCGGCTAGCAGTTCGTCTCAACAGGGTTCGTCCTCGGGGGATCTTCTTCCGGAGATGATGGAGAGTGAAACCCCACCTGCCTCTCCGCCCCATGGGGCAAGCGACCTTGAGGTGTCGTCACGGAGGAGTCCAGATCCACTAAGGCTAGAAGCTAACACTTCGGTCGTCCCGAGCCCAGCGTGTTCGGCTCCTGTGGAGGGCAGTGAGAAGGGTCTGGGAGAGTCCGGTGCCCGGCCGAACATACTGACGGGCCTCCTGGAGCAAGTTTCTATCTCAGAGGATCACCGTACACTAATGGGTATGGTGTTGAAGAAAATTTCCTCCGCCACAAGCGGGTTAAATGAAGCTTTTAGAAGCTTGCGCAAAGGCTTTGAGGTAAGCAACGAAATACGTAATTTTTGGTTGCACCGCACGCGATAGATGTGCTCTATACAGATAGTAGCCCATGAGACTCTGGTTGCCAGCTCATGGCGGCAAACGGAGGATCACACTCCGAGATAATGATCGCACTGTATTTATGTGTAAGTTGCTAAGGGTCCAGCGGTAGACCAGACCGCTGAATTCGCCGAATTGAGGCGACGGATTGATGTGGTGGACGCCGACATCACGCTTGTAAACAAGCGATTCGATGAGTCACAGAGTATGCGATCGTATTTCCTTATTTGTTTAGGAAATTGTAAGAAGGTTGAAATATTAATATGATATGATGTAGTTGCAGGCGGGGCTGCTGCTATTGAGGCCCTGAGGGCAGAAATTGCCCTAGCCAAGGAACAAGCCCGGGTTAGCAATGCGGCTTCCCTAAAGGCAGCCAAAGACTTGAGAGCCAAACAGGCTGCTCGTCTCCGAAGCGAAGAAAAGATAGCCGAGATGGCTGTGGAGCTGAGGGACGCCGCCAGCCGGTATGAGCTTCTCGAGAAGGAGAATTAGGCAAAGGCGGCTGACCTGAAAAAGGCGCTGGATTCGTCTAAGGAGATGCGCTCTGACATAAGAGACGCGCGGGAGGAACTTCGACAAGCCGGAGAAATCGCGGCTAGAAACCCCTATTTGTTGCGGATGAAGTTCTCAGATCCAAAGTATGCTCCTTTGAATCAACTTTGGAGCGCTGCTGATGAGTATGCGGACTTGGCGAAGAGTACGGCTGATGCGACCAAGTTATTCAAGGATCATAAAGATAATGAAATAGAAAGGCTATTCTGGTCGCAATTTAGCGCTCCAACGCACTCATTGCCATTAAGTGAGAAGATGGCCGCTATAGCCGAGCTCCATAGGTTGTCCGGTCTTGCAATGAGGTCTGTAATAGACCATCTATGGCCGAAAGGACCGAGGCAGGACGGTTACTTCGGTTTAGTACAACAACTATTTGGCGCCAGATCGCGAATCGATGTCGTGAAGAGGTCGGCGTGCATAGAGGGTGCGCGGATGGCTCTTGCCCGTATTAAGACATATTGGGCGGATATGGAGGCCACCAGCATTGCAAACCAGGGTCCGGCAGGAAGCCAAGACCTAGCCAAGCACTATTTTGAGCAGGTCATAGAGGGTGCCCGTAGAATAGAAGCTCAGTGCTCGAAGAATGTCATGTTCGAGTGACAAGTCTGTTGATTGTAAAAAATTATGTGTTAATTAGAGAGGCTGTTTTTATACTTTTGCCTGAAAGTATTATAATGTCTCATGTGTGGCCATTTATGTATACATATAACATGAAAGTTCGCAGTCGTTGGCTTTAGCCCCCACGCATATAATGCAGGGGGTGTTCGAAAAAATATGCTTAAACACTCTTGATCCAACGTCTTGGTCTATTAAGGAGGTGATCGCGCGTCGAACCAGGCAACCGGACTATATAGCTGTAACACTTTCACTTAGCCATAGGAGTTGAAAGGTGGGGCTACTATGTAGCCCCTGGTACTTCCGCGTGTATCCGGATACGATGCGCGTACGTACTTGACCGGAAAACCGGTCCTTCCTTTATGCGGAGGAATCCTATAGATTCCGATGAGTACTCGAGTGGTTGACCAGTCTCTCGCTGTATCATGACAGTCAGTTTTCGGCTTTCTCTACTGAGGTGCTCATCCGAAATAACCAGGGCACAATCACAGTAGTTCTCCTTTGGCCGCCTTAGCCGATAGAACGGAACATAAGGCAGCAAACCCAGGAGCCGGGCTAACCCAACATTTGACCAAAGACATGATTCAGAGCTGATGCATATAAGGCCAAACTCGCGACGCCGAACACTCTCGAAGGTATTCGGACTTTATAACATATACTGGGCTGAGTAACGCCCTTGACCCTGTATTTCCAGGTACGTGCATTAATCTGTCGTGGTGAAAAGCCTATAACGGCAGCGTCCCTTGTGGGTGTATGGAATATCCATGGGATGTCAAGCAACAAAAGACAGTAAAGAAGGTTTACACAGGGGCTTGATCTAAAGAGAAACCTTTGAGCGGGGCCCTGCTGCACGTCTGCGCCTTTGTCTTTGTTGTGCCTTATCCTGGAAGGGTGTCGCACGAGTAGTGTCTGTAAAAACAAAAACTCATATAGAGGAGTAAGCGTGCGGGAAGTTGGTTATTCTCAATGGATATTAGAAATATGAGATATTGGCCTGTTGATAAGGCAAGCCGAATTGTGGGCTTTATTATGTGGTGACAGCCCCTAGTACCATTTATGGGGATATATGTATAGCACCCAGCCCGGGTTTATCCGGGCTGCTGTTGATGGTGGTGCACCGGACTCGTCTAACCGTGTTCGTGGTCTTGATGACTGATCATGCGTTCTGGTGGGAGAGGTCGCTTAGTGTCCAGCTACAGGAGTTGCCGCATACTGCTCTATGTTTCCATTAACCGTTATGACGCCACGTGGACCGGGCATCTTAAGTTTAAGGCAGGCGTAGTTCGGTATTGCGTTAAAGCAAGCGAAGGCCGTTCTTCAGAGTAATGCATGATAACCGTTGTTGAAGGGAGCAATATCAAAGAGTAATTCCTCGCTTCTGAAGTTGTTGGGAGAACCGAATGTCACTTCTAACATGAGGGAGCCCCAGCAGTGGGCCTCAAGCCTGGTATCACTCCGTTAAAGGTGGTGTTACTCTGGCTTATTCTGGATGGGTCTATCGCCATCTTGCAGACGGTGTCCTGATATATCAGATTAAGACTACTGCCGCCGTCCATTAGGACTCGAGTGAGATGGTATCCATCAATTATTGGGTCGAGCACCAAGGCAGTCAATCTTCCGTGCCGGATACTGGCCGGGTGGTCCATGTGATCAAAAGTGATCGGGCAGGCCGCCCAGGGGTTTAATTTGGGGGCAACGAACTCTATGTGAGTTATGTGGACCATGTTTACTGTTTTAACTTCTGGTGGGAATTTTTTATGTCCCCTAGTGTTCGGCTGGCGAGGCTCATCCTCGTCTTTGCTTGGTGTTTCCCTTCCCTTGTGTTCGGCATTTAACTTGTCGGCCTGCTTGAAGACCCAACATTCTCTGTGAGTATGGTTTGCAGGTTTTTCCTGGGTGCCATGGATTTGGCATAGTTTGTCCAGGACTTTATTTAGGCCGGACGGTCCTTCTTTGCTGCCTTTAAATGGCTTCTTTTTTTGACCGGGTCGCGAGCCCCTGAATCCGGCGTTGACCGTCGTGTTGTCCGGACTATCTTCATTGTTCGGACGCTTATTCTTGTTGCTTCGTGGCTTCCCATTGCCATCTCGAATTTCGGATGTGCCTGGGTCGCTGGTGCCTCTACGGGCCAACCAGCTGTCCTCGCCCGCACAAAAGCGGGTCATAAGGCTTGTTAAGGCTGCCATCGTCCTTGGCTTTTCTTGGCCGAGGTGTCTGGTAAGCCACTCGTCCCAGATACTATGCTTGAAGGCCGCTAAGGCTTCGGCATCCGGACAATCAACAATTTGATTCTTCTTAGTAAGAAATCTGTTCCAAAGCTTACGGGCGGACTCTCCTGGCTGTTGTATTATATGACTTAAATCGTCTGCATCCGAGGGTCGCACATAGGTCCCTTGGAAATTTGCCCTGAAAGCGTCCTCAAGTTCCTCCCAACTTCCAATTGAGTTTTCGGGGAGGCTTTTCAACCAATGTCGAGCTGGTCCTTTCAACTTGAGGGGAAGGTATTTGATGGCGTGGAGGTCGTCCCCACGAGCCATGTGTATGTGAAGGATAAAATCTTCAATCCAGACCCCAGGGTCTGTCGTTCTGTCGTATGCCTCTATGTTCACGGGTTTGAATCCCTGTGGGAATTCGTGATCTAGCACCTCGTCGGTGAAACACAGGGGGTGCGCAGCCCCTCTGTACTTGGACATGTTGTGACGTGTTGTCGATGGTTGTTGTGTCCGGGTTTTGTTCCGAACTGGCATTTGATCATTATGATTTTGGTGACCATAATCTTGTACCGGAAGTCGTCCTCTAGATCCGTAAATGGACCTGTTCGCACCAGCCTTTTGGTCCAAGAGCTCATGTAGATCATGGGCTGGCTTGTGTGCGGCACCGGTGGTTGCTCTATCATGGCCATGAGGTGGTTGGTCCGGTTAATCGGCAGTAGTATTCTTTGGCGGAATGGGCTCTAATGCTTCATTGTCAAATTCGGGCAGTAGCTTGCGCTTTGGGTAGCTCTTTGTGTGGCGATCGTCGCCATATTTTTCTTCAGTGTCTAGCACTTTCTTCTATCTTTGTTTGAGCATGTCCTGCGCAGCGTTAAGCCTTTGCTTATGCTTCTTTAAGCTCCTTGCCGTGGCAATAAGCCTTCTGCGGAGGTTATCTTTTTCCAAACATTTTTCCGGGATGATGAATGCATCGTCTGTTGGGGAACGTAGTAATTTCAAAAAAAAAATCCTACGCACACGCAAGATCATGGTGATGCATAGCAACGAGCGGGGAGAGTGTGTCCACGTACCCTCGTAGACCGAAAGCGGAAGCGTTACAACAACGCGGTTGATGTAGTCGTACATCTTCATGATCTGACCGATCCAAGTACCGAACGTACGGCACCTCCGAGTTCAGCACACGTTCAGCTCGATGACGATGCCCGGACTCCGATCCAGCAGGGTGTCAGGGAAGAGTTCCGTCAACATGACGGCGTGGTGACGATGATGATGTTCTACCGATGCAGGGCTTCGCCTAAGCACCGCTACGATATGACCGAGGTGGAATATGGTGGAGGGGGGCACCGCACACGGCTAAGGAACGATCACGAAGATCAACTTGTGTTGTGCCTAGAGGTGCCCCCCTGCCCCCGTATGTAAAGGAGCAAGGGGGGAGGGGCAGCCGGCCTAGGAGGGGGCGCGCCAAGGGGAGTCCTACTCCCACCGGGAGTAGGACTCCCTCCTTCCTTGTTGGAGTAGGAGAAGGGGAAAGAGGGGGAGAGGAAGAAGGAAAAGGTGGCTGCGCCCCTCGTCCAATTCGGACCAGAGGGGGGGGCGCAGGCCTCCTTCCTTTTGGCCTCTCTCCTCTATTCCCGTATGGCCCAATAAGGCCCATATACTTCCCGACTAATTCCCGTAACTCTCCGGTACTCCGAAAAATACCCGAATCACTCGGAACCTTTCCGAAGTCCGAATATAGTCGTCCAATATATCAATCTTTACGTCTCGACCATTTTGAGACTCCTCGTCATGTCCCTGATCTCATCCGGGACTCCGAACTCCTTCGGTACATCAAAACTCATAAACTCATAATATAAGTGTCATCGAAATCTTAGGCGTGCGGGCCCTACGGGTTCGAGAACTATGTAGACATGACCGAGACACGTCTCTGGTCAATAAACAATAGCGGAACCTGGATGCTCATATTGGCTCCCACATATTCTATGAAGATCTTTATCGGTCAGACCGCATAACAACATACGTTGTTCCCTTTGTCATCGGTATGTTACTTGCCCGAGATTCGATCGTCGGTATCTCAATACCTAGTTTAATCTCGTTACCGGCAAGTCTCTTTACTTGTTCCGTAATACATCATCCCGCAACTAACTCATTAGTTGCAATGCTTGCAAGGCTTAAGTGATGTGTATTACCGAGAGGGCCCAGAGATACCTCTCCGACAATCGGAGTGACAAATCCTAATCTCGAAATACGCCAACCCAACATGTTCCTTCGGAGACACCTGTAGAGCACCTTTATAATCACCCAGTTATGTTGTGACGTTTGGTAGCACACAAAGTGTTCCTCCGGTAAATAGGAGTTGCATAATCTCATAGTCATAGGAACATGTATAAGTCATGAAGAAAGCAACAGCAGCAAACTAAATGATCGTGTGCTAAGCTAACGGAATGGGTCATGTCAATCATATCATTCTCCTAATGATGTGATTCCGTTAATCAAATGACAACTCATGTCAATGGCTAGGAAACATAACCATCTTTGATCAACGAGCTAGTCAAGTAGAGGCATACTAGTGACAATCTGTTTGTCTATGTATTCGCACATGTATTATGTTTCCGGTTAAAACAATTCTAGCATGAATAATAAACATTTATCATGATATAAGGAAATAAATAATAGCTTTATTATTGCCTCTAGGGCATATTTCCTTCATCGTCGACCGTACTCTCATCCTCTCCGGGGGTGGTTTGATGAGTTCGGCCTTTAGGGTCGCTGTTATCAGGCGTCTGCTCCGAGCTGTGTTCGGCGTGACCTGGCTTATCCTGCTCCATTGTTGGGTCCATTTGGTCGTTGTTGCCTTTCCAGTCAACCAGAGTGTCAACCTTTCTTGCGTTGTTATCGCCATTTTTACTGTGACT
>NC_041383.1:722823567-722853823 GCF_002162155.2 Triticum dicoccoides
TCTTCTTTAGGTGTATCCACCATGTAGACGTCATATGATGAAGTGGCAGTCCAGCGCCCCGTGGGCGGTGGTTCCAGATCGTCCCCTGCATCGACGTCCGTACCATCGATGTTGTCGGAGTCGAAGTCAAGCATGTCTGTTAGGTCATCGACAGTGGATATAAAGTGGGTGGTGGGTAGGTTGCGATTTTCTTCGTCATCCGTGTCCCACACAGGCCAGGCATAGTTCGGCCGAGAGTCTCCTGAGAAAGAGAGAGACTTTAACGAATTTAGCACATCGCTGAAGGGGGAGTGCTAAAAGATATCCGCGGTGAACTCCATTATTGGAGCCCAATCGGACTCGATGGGTCCGGATGCGTGCAGTTCGGAGCCCACGCCCGGACACAGGTCCGGGGGTCCGGTGACGCAGATCCCCTTGACGGTGGAGTTTGTGCTCGACTCTACCGCCGAAGAGTATACGGCCTCCGTGGCATGGTCTATCCACCCGTCCTCGGTCGAAGCGATCTGCCCCGGATTTAGGTGCGGAGCGGTTGCAGGGGCGATATACGAAATACTGTCCGATAGCAGATTCAAGCCATGCTTGTCGTGACTGTTCGGCACTCTTGATGCAGGCCCGAATCCGTCGAATATCAAGTCTCCGCAAATATTGGCCATGTAGTTTAAGTTTCCAAACCTGACCTGATGGCCAGAGCGGTAGCTGTCGATCTGCTCTAGATGGCCAAGCGACTTGGCCCGCAGTGCGAAGCCGTCGAACACGAAGATCTGCCCGGAGAGAAAAGTCTCACCCTGGACTGCGTTGTTGAAGATTGAAGGAGCCATCAAGCCTTATAATGATGACATAGAGGAACTCTTAATGAAAGCACCAATGTCGGTGTCAAAACCGGCGGATCTCGGGTAGGGGGTCCCGAACTGTGCGTCTAAGGCTAATGGTAATAGGAGACTGGGGACACGATGTTTACCCAGGTTCGGGCCCTCTCGATGGAGGTAATACCTGAAGGAAATATGCCCTAGAGGCAATAATAAAGTTATTATTTATTTCCTTATATCATGATAAATGTTTATTATTCATGCTAGAATTGTATTAACCGGAAACATAATACATGTGTGAATACATAGACAAACATAGTGTCACTAGTATGCCTCTACTTGACTAGCTCGTTTATCAAAGATGGTTATGTTTCCTAGCCATGGACAAAAGAGTTGTCATTTGATTAACGGGATCACATCATGAGGAGAATCATGTGATTGACTTGACCCATTCCGTTAGCTTAGCACTTGATCGTTTAGTATGTTGCTATTGCTTTCTTCATCACTTATACATGTTCCTGTGGCTATGAGATTATGAAACTCCTGTTTACCGGAGGAACACTATGTGTGCTACGAAACGTCACAACGTAACTGGGTGATTATAAAGGAGCTCTACAGGTGTCTCCAAAGGTAGATGTTGAGTTGGCGTATTTCGAGATTAGGTTTTGTCAGTCCAATTGTCGGAGAGGTATCTCTGGGCCCTCTCGGTAATGCACATCACTATAAGCCTTGCAAGCAATGTGACCAATGAGTTGGTTGCAGAATGATGCATTACGTAACGAGTAAAGAGACTTGCCGATAACGAGATTGAACTAGGTATTGGATACCGACGATCGAATCTCAGACAAGTAACATACCGATGACAAAGGGAACAACGTATGTTGTTATGCGGTTTGACCAATAAAGATCTTCGTAGAATATGTAGGAGCCAATATGAGCATCTAGGTTCCGCTATTGGTTATTGATCGAAAACAGTTCTAGGTCATGTCTACATAGTTCTCGAACCCGAAGGGTCCGCACGCTTAACGTTACAATGACAGTTTTATTATGAGTTTATAAGTTTTGATGTACCGAAGGTTGTTCGGAGTCCCGGATGTGATCACAGACATGACGAGGAGTCTCGAAATGGTCGAGACATAAAGATTGATATATTGGAAGCCTATATTTGGATATCGGAATCATTTCGGGTGAAATCGGGATTTTACCGGAGTACCGGGGGGTTACCGGAACCTCCCCGGGGATTAATGGGCCTACATGGGCCATAAGGGAGAAGAGGAGGGCCGGCCAGGGCAGGCCGCGCGCCCGTCCCCCCTTAGTCCAAATAGGACAAGGAAGGGGGGGCAGCGCCCCCCTTTCCTCTTTCCCCCTTCCCCCTTCCTTCTCCAACAAGGCAAGAGGGGGGAGTCCTACTCCTGGTGGGAGTAGGACTCCTCCAGGCGCACCCCAAGGGGGCCGGCCACACCTCCCCCTCCCTCCTTTATATACGAGGGCAGGGGGGGCACCTCTAGACAACACAAGTTGATCTTTGTGATCGTTCCTTAGCCGTGTGCGGTGCCCCCCTCCACCATATTCCACCTCGGTCATATCGTTGCGGTGCTTAGGCGAAGCCCTGCGTCGGTAGAACATCATCATCGTCACCACGCCGTCGTGCTGACAGAACTCATCCCCGACACCCTGCTGGATCGGAGTCCGGGGATCGTCATCGTGCTGAACGTGTGCTGAACTCGGAGGTGCCGTACGTTCGGTGCTTGGATTGGTCGGATCATGAAGACGTATGAATACATTAACCGCGTTGTCCTAACGCTTCCGCTTTCGGTCTACGAGGGTACGTGGACACACTCTCCCCTCTCGTTGCTATGCATCACCATGATCTTGCGTGTGCGTAGGAATTTTTTTGAAATTACTACGTTCCCCAACAGTGGCATCCGAGCCTGGTTTTATGCGTAGATGTCATATGCACGAGTAGAACACAAGTGGGTTGTGGGCGATATAAGTCATACTGCTTACCAGCATGTCATACTTTGGTTCAGCGGTATTATGAGATGAAGCGGCCCGGACCGACATTACGCGTACGCTTACGCGAGACTGGTTTCACCGCCACGAGCACTAGTTGCTTAAAGGTGACCGGCGGGTGTCTGTCTCTCTCACTTTAGCTGAACTGAGTGTGGCTACGCCCTTGCAAAGGTTAAAACAACACTAACTTGACGAACTATCGTTGTGGTTTTGATGCGTAGGTAAGAACGGTTCTTGCTCAGCCCGTAGCAGCCACGTAAAACTTGCACCAATAAAGTAGAGGACGTCTAACTTGTTTTTGCAGGGCATGTTGTGATGTGATATGGTCAAGACGTGATGCTATATTTTATTGTATGAGATGATCATGTTTTGTAACCGAAGTTATCGGCAACTGGCAGGAGCCATATGGTTGTCGCTTTATTGTATGAAACGCAAACGCCCTGTAATTGCTTTACTTTTATCACTAAGCGGTAGCGATAGTCGTAGAAGCAATAGATGGCGTAACGACAATGATGCTACGATGGAGATCAAGGTGTCACGCCGGTGATGATGGTGATCATGACGGTGCTTCGGAGATGGAGATCACAAGCACAAGATGATGATGGCCATATCATATCACTTATATTGATTGCATGTGATGTTTATTTTTTATGCATCTTATCTTGCTTTGATTGACGTGATCTATCACTAAATTATCAAGAAGTGTTCTCCCTGAGTATGCACCATTGCGAAAGTTCTTCGTGCTGAGACACCACGTGATGATCAGGTGTGATAGGCTCTACGTTCAAATACAATGGGTGCAAAACAGTTGCACACGCGGAATACTTAGGTTAAACTTGACGAGCCTAGCATATACAGATATGGCCTCGGAACACGGAGACCGAAAGGTCGAGCATGAATCATATAGTAGATATGATCAACGTAGTGATGTTCACCATTGAAAACTACTCCATCTCACGTGATGATCGGACATGGTTTAGTTGATTTGGATCACGTGATCACTTAGATGACTAGAGAGATGTCTGTCTAAGTGGGAGTTCTTAAGTAATATGATTAATTGAACTTAAATTTATCATGAACTTAGTCCTGGTAGTATTTTGCAAATTATGTTGTAGATCAATAGCTCGCGTTGTTGCTTTCATATGTTTATTTTTGATATGTTCCTAGAGAAAAATTGTGTTGAAAGATGTTAGTAGCAATGATGCGGATTGGATCCGTGATCTGAGGTTTGTCCTCATTGCTGCACAGAAGAATTATGTCCTTAATGCACCGCTAGGTGACAGACCTATTGCAGGAGCAGATGCAGACGTTATGAACGTTTGGCTAGCTCAATATGATGACTACTTGATAGTTTTGTGCACCATGCTTTATGGCTTAGAACCGGGACTACAAAAACGTTTTTGAAACGTCGCAGAACATATGAGATGTTCCATGAGATGTTCCATGAGATGAAATTGATATTTTAGACTCATGCACGTGTCAATAGGTATGAGACCTTTGACAAATACTTCGCCTAAAAGATGGAGGAGAATTGCTCAACTAGTGAGCAAGTGCTTAGATTGTCTGTGTACTAGAATCGCTTGAATCAAGTGGGAGTTAATCTTCCAGATAAGATAGTGATTGGCAGAGTTCTCTAGTCACCATCACCAAGTTACAGGAACTTCGTGATGAACTATAATGCAAGGATGACGAAAATGATTCCCGAGCTCTTCGTGATGCTGAAATCGACGAAGGTAGAAATCAAGAAAAGAGCATCAAGTGTTGATGATTGACAAGACCACTAGTTTCAAGAAAAGGGCAAAGGAAAAGAAAGGGAACTTCAAGTAGAATGGCAAGCAAGTTGTCACTCCCGCGATGAAGCCCAAAGCTGTACCAAAGCCTGAAACTGAGTGATTATACTGCAAAGGAAATGGTCACTAGAAGCGGAAATTCCCTGAATATTTGGTGGATAAGAAGGATGGCAAACTGAACAAGGGTATATTTGATATACAGGTTATTGATGTGTACCTTACTAGTGTTTATAGTAACCCCTGAGTATTTGATACTTGTTCGGTTGCTAAGATTAGTAACTCGAAACAGGAGTTATAGAATAAACAGAGACTAGTTGAGGGTGAAGTGATGATGTGTGTTGGAAGTAGTTCCAAGATTGATATGATCATCATCACACTCTCCCTACACTTTTGAGATTAGTGTAGAACCTAAATAAATGTTATTTGGCGTTTGCGTTGAGCATGAATATGATTTGATCATATTTATTGCAATACGGTTATTCATTTAAAGTCAGAGAATAATTGTTGTTCTGTTTACATGAATAAAGCCTTCAATGGTAATACACCCAATGAAAATAGTTTGTTGGATCTCGATCATAGTGATACACATATTCATAATATTGATGCCAAAAGATGCAAAGTTGATAATGATAGTGCAACTTATTTGTGGCACTGCTGTTTGGGTCATATCGGTGTAAAGCGCATGAAGAAACTCCATACTGATGGGTTGTTGGAATCACTTGATTATGAATCATTTGATGCTTGCGAACCGTGCCTTTTGGGCAAGATGACTAAAACTCCATTCTTCGGAAGAATGGAACGAGCTACTGATTTATTGGAAATAATACATACCGATGTATGCGATCCAATGAGTGTTGATGCTCGTGGCGAGTATCGTTATTTTCTGACCTTCACAAGATGATTTGAGTAGATATGAGTATACCTACTTAATGAAGCACACGTCTGAAACATTTTGAAAAGTTCAAAGAAATTCAGAGTGAAGTGGAGAATCACCGTAACAAGAAAATAAAGTTTCTGCGATTTGATCATGGAGACAAATATTTGAGTTACGAGTTTGGTCTTCAATTAAAACAATGTGGAATAGTTTCACAAACTCATGCCAACTGGAACACCACAGCTAAATGGTGTGTCCGAACGTCATAACCGTACTTTATTAGATATAGTGCAATCTATGATGTCTCTTACCGATTTACCACTATCGTTTTGGGGTTATGCATTAGAGACAGCTGCATTCACTTTAAATAGGGCACCATCAAAATCTGTTGATACGACACCTTATGAACTATGGTTTGGCAAGAAACCAAAGTTGTCGTTTCTTAAAGTTTGGGACTGCGGTGCTTATGTGAAAAAGTTTCAACCTGATAAGCTCGAACCCAAATCGGAGAAGTGCGTATTCATAGAATACCCAAAGGAAACTATTGGGTACACCTTCTATCACAGATCCGAAGGCAAAACATTCGTTGCTAAGAATGGATCCTTTCTAGAGAAGGAGTTTCTCTCGAAAGAAGTGAGTGGCAGGAAAGTAGAGCTTGATAAGGTAATTTGTCCCTTCTCCCAAATTGGAAAGTAGTTCATCACAGAAATCAGTTCTAGTGATTCCTACACCAATTAGTGAGGAAGCTAATGATGATGATCATGAAACTTCAGATCAAGTTACTACAAAACCTCGTAGGTCTTCCAAAGTACAGTCCGCACCAGAGTGGTATGGTAATCCTGTTCTGGAAGTCATGTTACTATACCATGATGAACCTACGAACTATGAGGAAGCGATGATGAGCCCAGATTCCGCGAAATGGCTTGAGGCCATGAAATCTGAGATGGGATCCATGTATGAAAACAAAGTGTGGACTTTGGTGGAGTTGCCCGATGGTCGGCAAGCCATATTGTATAAATGGATCTTCAAGAGGAAGACGAACACTGATAGTAGTGTTACTATCTACTAAGCTCGACTTGTTGCGAAAGGTTTTCGACAAGTTCAAGGTGTTGAATATGATGAGATTTTCTCACTCGTATCGATGCTCAAGTCTGTCTAAATCATGTTAGCAATTGCCACATTTTATGAAATCTGGCAAATGGATGTCAAAACTGCATTCCTTAATGGATTTTTTAAAGAAGAGTTGTATATGATGCAACCAGAAGGTTTTGTTAATCCTAAAGGTGCTAACAAAGTGTGCAAGCTCCAGCGATCCATTTATGGACTGGTGCAAGCCTCTCGGAGTTGGAATATACACTTTGATGAGTTGATCAAAGCATATGGTTTTAAACAGACTTTTTGAGAAGCCTGTATTTGCAAGAAAGTGAGTGGGAGCTCTGTAGCATTTCTAATATTATATGTGGATGACATATTGTTGATTGGAAATGATATTGAAATTCTGGATAGCATGAAAGGATACTTGAATAAGAGTTTTTCAAAGCAAGACCTCGGTGAAGATGCTTACACATTGAGCATCAAGATCTATATAGATAGATCAAGACGCTTGATAAGATTTTTCAATGAGTACATACCTTGATAATTTTTTTTGATATAGTTCAAAATCGAACAGTCAAAGGAGTTCTTGCCTGTGTTGCAAGGTGTGAAATTGAGTAAGACTCAAATCCCGACCACGGCAGAAAATAGAAAGAGAATGAAAAGTCATTCCATATGCCTCAGTCATAGGCTCTATAAAGTATGCTATGCTGTGTACCAGACCTATTGTATACCTTGCTCTAAGTTTGGCAAGGAACACAATTTTGATCTAATAGTAGATCATTATACAGCGGTCAAGAATATCCTTAGTGAGGACTAAGGAGATGTTTCTCGATTATGGAGGTGTTCGTCGTAAAAGTTACATCAGTGCAAACTTTTACACTGATCCAGATGACTCTAAGTCTAATCTGGATACATATTGAAAGTGGGAGCAATTAGCTAGAGTAGCTCCGTGTAGAGCATTGAAGACATAGAATATTTGCAAAATACATACGGCTCTGAATGTGACAGACCCGTTGACTAAACTTCTCTCATGAGCAAAACAAGATCATACCTTAGTACTCTTTTGGGTGTTAATCACATAGCGATGTGAACTAGATTATTGACTCTAGTAAACCCTTTGGGTGTTGATCACATGACGATGTGAACTATGGGTATTAATCACATACAGATGTGTATATTGGTGTTAAATCACATGATGATGTGAACTAGATTATTGACTCTAGTGCAAGTGGGAGACTGAAGGAAATATGCCCTAGAGGCAATAATAAAGTTATTATTTATTTCCTTATATCATGATAAATGTTTATTATTCATGCGAGAATTGTATTAACCGGAAACATAATACATGTGTGAATACATAGTCAAACATAGTGTCACTAGTATGTCTCTACTTGACTAGCTCGTTTATCAAAGATGGTTATGTTTCCTAGCCATGGACAAAAGAGTTGTCATTTGATTAACGGGATCACATCATTAGGAGAATGATGTGATTGACTTGACCCATTCCGTTAGCTTAGCACTTGATCGTTTAGTATGTTGCTATTGCTTTCTTCATGACTTATACATGTTCCTGTGACTATGAGATTATGCAACTCCCGTTTACCGGAGGAACACTTTGTGTGCTACCAAACCTCACAACGTAACTGGGTGATTATAAAGGAGCTCTACAGGTGTCTCCAAAGGTAGATGTTGAGTTGGCGTATTTCGAGATTAGGTTTTGTCACTCCAATTGTCGGAGAGGTATCTCTGGGCCCTCTCGGTAATGCACCTCACTATAAGCCTTGCAAGCAATGTGACCAATGAGTTAGTTGCAGAATGATGCATTACGTAACGAGTAAAGAGACTTGCCGATAACGAGATTGAACTAGGTATTGGATACCGACGATCGAATCTCAGACAAGTAACATACCGATGACAAAGGGAACAACGTATGTTGTTATGCGGTTTGACCAATAAAGATCTTCGTAGAATATGTAGGAGCCAATATGAGCATCTAGGTTCCGCTATTGGTTATTGATCGGAAACAGTCCTAGGTCATGTCTACATAGTTCTCGAACCCGAAGGGTCCGCACGCTTAACGTTACGATGACAGTTTTATTATGAGTTTATAAGTTTTGATGTACCGAAGGTTGTTCGGAGTCCCGGATGTGATCACAGACATGACGAGGAGTCTCGAAATGGTCGAGACATAAAGATTGATATATTGGAAGCCTATATTTGGATATCGGAATCATTCCGGGTGAAATCGGGATTTTACCGGAGTACCGGGGGGTTACCGGAACCTCCCCGGGGATTAATGGGCCTACATGGGCCATAAGGGAGAAGAGGAGGGCCGGCCAGGGCAGGCCGCGCGCCCGTCCCCCCTTAGTCCAAATAGGACAAGGAAGGGGGGGGGGCGGCGCCCCCCTTTCCTCTTTCCCCCTTCCCCCTTCCTTCTCCAACAAGGCAAGAGGGGGGAGTCCTACTCCTGGTGGGAGTAGGACTCCTCCAGGCGCACCCCAAGGGGGCCGGCCACACCTCCCCCTCCCTCCTTTATATATGAGGGCAGGGGGGCACCTCTAGACAACACAAGTTGATCTTTGTGATCGTTCCTTAGCCGTGTGCGGTGCCCCCCTCCACCATATTCCACCTCGGTCATATCGTTGCGGTGCTTAGGCGAAGCCCTGCGTCGGTAGAACATCATCATCATCACCACGCCATCATGCTGACAGAACTCATCCCCGACACCCTGCTGGATCGGAGTCCGGGGATCGTCATCGTGCTGAACGTGTGCTGAACTCGGAGGTGCCGTACGTTCGGTGCTTGGATTGGTCGGATCATGAAGACATATGAATACATTAACCGCGTTGTCATAACGCTTCCGCTTTCGGTCTACGAGGGTACGTGGACACACTCTCCCCTCTCGTTGCTATGCATCACCATGATCTTGCGTGTGCGTAGGAATTTTTTTGAAATTACTACGTTCCCCAACAATACCCGACTTCCTGCTTGATTGATCTTGATGATATGAGTATTACAAGAGTTGATCTACCACGAGATCGTAGAGGCTAAACCCTAGAAGCTAGCCTATGGTATGGTTGTTGGCCTATGGACTAAACCCTCCGGTTTATATAGACGCCGGAGGGGGCTAGGGTTACACAGAGTCAGTTACGGAGAAGGAGATCTATCATCCGGATCGCCAAGCTTCCCTTCCGTGCAAAGGAGAGTCCCATCCGGACACGGGACGAAGTCTTCAATCTTGTATCTTCATAGTCCAACAGTCCGGCCAAAGTATATAGTCCGGCTATCCGGATACCCCCTTATCCAGGACTCCCTCACCCCCTCCCCCCCCTTCCTTTCTCTCTTCCCCTTTCCTTTCTTCTCCGGTGAAAAAATGCAGGGGGCGCCACTTGGGGAAAACCCAAGTAGGATTCGGATCCTACTTGGGGCGCCCCCTGGCTGCCCCCTCCTCCCTACCTATATATATGTGGGAGGAGGGGCGCCTAGCACACCCCAGGCATTATCTTTGCCGTGTGCGGCACCCCCCCCCCCTCCACAGTTTACGCCTCTGGTCATAACTTCGTAGTGCTTAGGCGAAGCCCCGCGGAGATCAATTCACCGTCACCGTCACCTCGCCGTCGTGGTGACGGGACTCATCTACTACCTCGACCTCTTGCTGGATCAAGAAGGCGAGGGACGTCACCGAACTGAACGTGTGCCAAACTCGGAGGTGTCGTACGTTCGGTACTCGATCGGTGGATCGCGAAGAAAGTTCGACTACATCAACCACGTTGTGAAACGCTTCTGCTTTCGGTCTACGAGGGTACGTAGACACACTCTCCCCCTCGTTGCTATGCATTTCCTACATAGATCTTGCGTGAGCGTACGGTTTTTTTTTAAAAAAATGCATGCTACGTTCCCCAACATAAACACCATGGCAATTCATGTGCAATAGACATGACAACTTTTAACAAATAAAAAAAGTCGTCGGAACATATTGATATGAGATCTAGTTTCGAAGATCTCGTCGCGATGGATTTAATGGTGAAAACGGATCTTCAATCGGATTTTTCATGTAAGAGATATAACATATTTTTTTCAAGAGTATGCCAATGGCATATCGTATTTTTATAGAAGGCAGAGAATTATATACAAGAGCCCTGACGAGATGCAAACAAATCGTAGGGCAAACCCACTTAACACCTACGCCCTAGCTACTAAGACTACTATCTCGCGAAAGGGTCTAAAGCACCAACTCGGCCAAGCTAGGCCTTCCTCCAGTCATCAATCTCATCAAGGATCTCTTCCTTAAGTTGAGCCGCCGATCTTTGCCTTGAAATATTGTTGAATACTCATGCATTTCGTTGCTTTCATAGTGCCCAGGCAATTATGATCGTAATGGAGTCAAATCCTCTTCTCAGCTTGCCATTGAAGTGCCTCCTCTTAAAAACTGGAAATCTAAAAAGATTCAGATATGTATGCATGCATGCCGTGATGTGATGCAATTTATTGTATAGGGCGTGTAGGTGGGTGTTGCTCTCATCACACGTGTGGGCGCTATCAGCGTCCTAAATTTTTTACCCTATGGCGCCAATAAGGGATCAGTTTAGAGTAAAACCGATTTTTGACTTCTCTAACATTTTTAACGGATTTAAAGATGCTTTTAGACCCAAGGAATCATCTGCACATTTCCTTTATACGTACACACAAGAAAAAGTAGTGCTTGGCCAAGTACCCTTTGGCCTTTGCACCCCTTTTACTGGGGAGCTATGTACTTATGTAGCCTGGAGGGAGCCACTAGCACAGCAATTAAGGGCATCTCCAGTCGCGCCCCCAACAGGCCTCTCCAGGCCACTTCTTCGGCGCCGGTGTCCAAAAAATGGTCCAGTCGTACCCCCAGGACGCCGAAAATCGCCGGTTCGGACCTTTTTTTCACCCGGCGGTCACAGGCCGAACCCGGCGCGCTGGGGAGCCGTTGGGGGCTCCGGCGCTAGGGAGAAGCACGCCTGGCCCACACCGACAGGGGAAAAGTCAAGGTTTTCTTCCTCCGACTCGCCTCGCACCCCCGCGCCCTCGGCCACCACTAGCTATATCCCGGCGACGGCCGCCGGCCTACTCCGCTAGATAGCCATTCCCCGCCGAAAAATAGCAGCGCTTCGCCGCGGCAGCCCCTCCCGCAGCAGCTGGGCGTTTCCGGCCGCCGTTTTCGGCCGCGGAGGCGCGGTTTAACGGCGGGTACACGCCCACCGAGCGCAAGGTGTTCGGCGTTTTGACTGTCTCGGCGATGGACTCGGATGAGGAGGAAGAGCTCGCCGCGCTGCTGGAGGAGGAAGCCACGACCGACGTCCAGGAAGAAGAGCATCTGATGGTGCTCGCCGCCCTCGCCCAGCTGCTGGCGAGCAATGAAATGCCGCGTCGAGGTGGCTCGGCGCCGGGGCGGGTGAAAGCAAAGAACCGGCATCGTCTGCAAGGCTACTGCATGCTCTACTCCGACTACTTCGCCGATGCTCCACTTCATGGCGAGAGAATATTTCGGCGCCGTTATCGGATGAGCCGAAAGCTCTTCCTCAGGATTATGAATTTCATCCGGGAGTTCGAGACCCGGCAACTTGGACTGCCTATCTCAGTATGCGTCAGGAGATCCGAGACCCACAGGTGCATCATCAACTGCAGAAAGATCTGATTGAGCACCTATGGAGGCTCAAGGGGGACGCCGCGTGATGAAATACGAGTTTTTATTTGTTGAACTATATAATTTATATTGAACTATTTGTTGTTGTAGTATTTTGTTGAAGTATTTGATTTTTCTGTAATGAAATATGTGATAAGGAATAATTGTGTTGTTAATTGAACGCCGAGACACGGCGAAACCACGCCGAATATGGACCTATTCTCGCCCATATGGACCGTTTATTCGCCGAAATTGGGCTGTAAAGTGGGCCAGTTTCGACGCCTGGGGCGAGCTGGGGGCGACGACTGGGCGCAAAACCGCCCCAGCGCCGAGTGTATCGCCGGCTCGTCTTCTGAGGATGATTTGTATGCGTCCTGGGGGGCCAACGGCTGGAGATGCCCTAATGTGAGCCGAGCTGAAGCTGTCTCCCCATATGTCGTCCAAGAAACGGAGGAGAAATCGCATCGGCATACTGGTGCAGAATATGCATCACGTGCCCTGGTAACGCGGCTTGCCTGCCTGACAGCCGGAGACAGAGGCTAGCCCCGAACTGGAAAGGTCAAAGCGGTTGCTCTGTTCGACTGCTGCACTGCATGGGAGTAAACAAACCAGAGCATGCCAGCACGAGGCCACCGGCCTGCGCACTGTCTGATCTAAGGGTCGTCTCCTTCCTCGCGACCGCCCAAGCTTATCCGTCTTCCCCTGCCGACTGCCGTGCACGAGCATGATTGCCTCCGCGCCTAAGCAAACCACGTCCCAACCCTTCCAGGCCAAGAAAACGCGCCGATTTATGCCGGCCCTCCCGCGCCCAGCAAGATGCCGCCGCACCCCAAGAACGCCGCAGTTGGTAGTTGGTACATGGCGCACGCTGGTGACATGGTGGCTTTCTACGACGCCTGGGTGGGCCGCGAGGAGGAGATGGTGTCCGACCTCACGGCCGCGCTCGGGGCGCGCCGGCGCGACGCGCTGGCGCCGCTCGTGGACGCCGCCATGGACCACGTGGCCACCTACTACGAGCACAAGGCGAGCCTCGCCGACCGCGACGTGGTGGCGGCGCTCGACCAGCGCTGGCTCAACCCGCTGGAGCGCACCTTCCTGTGGGCGTGGGGGTGGCGGCCCGCGCTGGTGTTCCGCTTCGTGGACGGCGGCGCCGTGGGCCCGCGCCAGCGCCGCGAGCTGGAGGACCTGCGCGCGGCCACGGCGGCGGCCGAGAAGGAGGTGGACCGGGAGGTGGCGGCCGTGCAGGAGTCGCTGGCGGGGCCGCGCGTGCTGGAGGCGCTGCGCCAGCGCCGGCAGCACCCGCGGAACGGCGTCCAGGCCGACGAGGCCGTGGCCGCTGTGGGGCGGTCGCTCCGCGTGCTGCTGGCCGCGGGCGACGCGCTCCGCGAGCGCACGGTGCGCGGCGTCGTCGGGGTGCTGGCCCCGGACGCGGAGCAGGCTGGCGCCTTCGTCGCGGCCATGCTGAGGTTCCACCTCGGCGTCCACCGCGCCGGGCGCGCCTGGAGCTCCGGCCACGGCGGCGGCCGGCGGGGCCTCTAGCCGGTGAACTCGAAGAAGAAATATTATGCCCCGTTGCGTCCGATTATGCACAAGGGGGGAAATTATGCCCCGTCGCATGGCATTGTCTGTGTCAGTCTAGCCATTGCAATAAGAGTCGACCGAGTCATGTTTACTCGAGTCGTCCGGTCATGTGTTTTCTTGTTGTTTGGCATGCCGAATTGCTTATCATGTCAACTGTCATTTTCAATGGTCGCGGCCGGCGTAAGTCGCCGTCTTCCGATGTGAGGTCACTCACTAGTCCAGCGTCATGTATCATTGTCTTGACTCAAAAAGAAATAAGTATCATTGCCTCAGGAATCTTGAAATTCTTTAAATGGTACGCTAGCGCTATCTTTTTTTTTCCTAAGCAGGATAACCCGGCCGGTGCACAGTCTTTTTATTATACATAAAATAAAATTAGATAAAACAAATACATGCATCAACCCAAAATCGCCTTGCTGACAACCAGTCACCATATCTATAAGTTTGATGAGATGATGTGTCTAACCTCACATCAACACACATTATTTAATTTGTGGCCTCATCAAGCCGTCCCTGACAAGTTGAGACAACCATTCGGTCTAGCATATCCTTTTCGGCGCAACCGTATGCACACGTTGTAAAATCAGTCACCATCGTCTTTTGCAGTTCTAACTATAGTAGCAGGTATTATTTTCTCTGCTTGCAAGCAATTATTCAAATGTCGGGATGCACTGGAGGCGGAGTTGTGTGCATGTATCGAAGGTTTGTCATTTGCAATTCAACCGAGTAACTCTCCCATTGCCATCGAGATGGATTTGCTTACGGCGGTTGCCATGATCCAAGATATTGGAATAGATAGATCAGTCTACGCTTCCCTTTGAAGGAAATCAAGCATCTGGGAAGCCTTCAAGAAACATGTATTACTCATGTAAATCGTAGTCAGGATAAGGCTAGTGATTGCCTTGCTAGTTTCATTAGAGTTGAAGATAGAACTGTTACATGGATCGGCTCGGGTCCCCAAAGGTCCTAGAAGTGGTGCTTGATGATTGTAAGAACATTATGATTGAATAATACAAGTTCTATTTCTGCAAAAAAGGGTATGTGTGGTACACCAAGCTCAACAGTTAAACTGGAGCAATATCTCCTATTTTCAAAGCCCCGGAAATCTATATGTGACTGACCTATTTGTTCAGACCCAAAAACTCTATACGTGACCGACCTATTTGTTCATACCCAAAACTCCAGTGATGGTCCCTATTTCCCATCTTCCTTTCCTTTTTCTTACAACTATGTGAGGGCAACTTCTTTAATGTTTTAAAAAAATATGAGAATTAATTTTATGATTTCTTTGATATTAGCAGTATATGCATAATAATAGTGTGGTTCCGTAGCCACTAAAATATTATGTAACTAAATATAATTGTGCATAAATGATCTTTAGTCGGCTTTAGGTTTAAAAGATTGGTTATTTTGACAATATATATGAATCATTTGTACATTCTATTAGATCAAGAGCTTCACTTCGGTACACCCCCTCATATAAGGGCAATATGGTCTTTCGACAAGAACGTATACCCACTACCGTATGGTCTTTTTCTGGGACATACGAGCGGTTTGGACACATAGAAGTTTGCCCATCCGATCTGCCGGTGCCACCTCGTCTATGAAGACATTTCTAGTTTTTCACAAAAAAGCGCCCAGGACAGGCCTTTCGGCATCAGCAGCAGCGACGGTCGGGCCCCACAAGGTGGCCACGTCAAAACATGGGGCGTAATATTTACAGTAGATTGACGTGGTGGGGCCTGATCGGCTATTTAAGCCGGTCGACGCACTCCTTGCGCGGCGAGGTGGTACTAAACCTCGGGGGTCTGCGGGACACGCTAAGGCGACGTGCGTTGGGCCGACCCAGTAAGCGCCCGAGGCATCGGCGCTGGGGCATGCTCTCTGGGTCCGCACTGGGGTGTAGCGTGGTTGGGCCCGAGGCCGTTGACATTTTTTCCTTTAAAAAATTCATGTACGGTTTTATTTTTTTTATTTTTATCTTTATTAATTATGTTGTTAACTTAAAATTACAGTTTTCAGTTATTGTTTTAAATTGTGATTTTAAATACTTCTTCATAAAATATTCCTTTTAAACTT
The DNA here is from genome assembly GCF_002162155.2 of Triticum dicoccoides. Classification (NCBI taxonomy): domain Eukaryota; kingdom Viridiplantae; phylum Streptophyta; class Magnoliopsida; order Poales; family Poaceae; genus Triticum; species Triticum dicoccoides. Next base: position 722,839,456 of record NC_041383.1, read on the forward strand.
TTGACTTTATTATTTAATTTTGTTAATAACTTATATATTTAGAATTTTAGCAATATTCCTAAAGAATGTATTCTGATTTTTTATTTGAACAAAGAATGAAGAAAACTCTTTCCTAGCATCAGATTTTTTTTAGGAAATCCTAGCATCAATATATGCGAAGCTAGGCATGAGCGATAATATTTGATTGTATTTTTTTTTGAGGAATGATAATATTTGATTGTATGAAAATGGGGCTTAATTCAGCCTTTCTGGCCCGTCAGCCGTAAGCACTTCCAGCTCTATGGGCCAACGTGTAGCGTCCGGCTGGAGCCGCGGTGACGCAGTCACGCAGATGTAGAGAGTCTGTTCTTTTGTATTAGTACCATACTGCTTAGCTTGATTAAGTCCGGCTAATTTATAAGCCGCTCCCCGGGCATTACTAGCACCACATGACATGTGTGGTCAGCTATCTTAAGTTAAGTTATGACAATTATTGTGGAAGAAGAAGAAGAAAAAGGAGGAGAAGGAAGAGAAAAAGAAAACAAAATAAATGCACACCGACATGGTGTGATTGCATTTTTCTCTCACACATACTTTTTTTTGGCCTTCTGTTTACTCAATTTAATCAAGTTTTTTCTCTCTTCGGCTGGCATGGAAGCACTAGACCGTGACAAAGTTCTTCCCATGCCGAGAACTGGATTCGGCTCTAAATACTGTGTTTGCGTGACAGTTCACTTTTGATGCGTTCACTCTGCATTTATTTCCAAAACATGGAAGGTGAGATTTGATAGGAGATATGGAAGTGACATAGACATATATAGCATTCATCTCACATTATAATAGTTTTCTTTTAACGATATGTTTAAACTACACATACTAGTAGTGTAGGATGGAAGACAAGACGCATGATACACCCTCTCCAAGAGGGGTAAGAAAAAAAACTGAAAACCAAAAAACCGACTACTTCAAGAAAAAGAAAAGGAAAACGAATGACGTTTGCACACCGACATGGTGTGATTGCATTCTCTCTGAATTTAATCCTATTTTTTGGCCTTTTGTTTACTCAATTTAATCAAGTTTTTCTCTCTTCGCCCGGCATGGAAGCACTAGATAGTTGCATTCTGCCCATGCCGACAACTGACCCAACTCTAAATATTGTGTTTGCGTGACAATTCACTTTTGGTCCATTGACTCTGCTTTATTTTCCAGAACATGAAGGCTGAGATTTGATAGGAGATACGGAAGTGACATAGACATACATAGCATTCATCCTACATTTTTTTTCAAGGATACGTTTAAGTTGCACGTGGTAGTGTAGAACGGAAGACAAGACGCCAGGTACAACATGAGGAACGGCTACAACGCCCTCTCCAAGAGGGAGAAGACAAAAACTGAAAACCGAAAAACCGACTACTCGCTACATCTCAACCCATCTACGAGGCCCGTAGCACAGGTAGTCATCCTCCAGTTAGTCCCTTCTCATTGGACATTTTGGAGTACATACCTAGGGGTTACGCCATTATACACCATGTGGTTCCTGTATCTAAAGGTCCATCAAACAAGCAAGATGGTCGTCCGAATGTCACTGGTGAGCTGCCTGCAGTTTCTTTGCTCACCCACCAATCCACCAGGTTCCTGTCCATTGTAGGGATCCACTCATGCTTTCGCCAATGCTTGGGGATGACCGTTCACACCTCTCTTGCAAGGACACTGTCGGTGTCAAAACCGGCGGATCTCGGATAGGGGGTTCTGAACTATGCGTCTAGGCGGATGGTAACAGGAGACAAGGGACATGATGTTTTTACCCAGGTTCGGGCCCTCTCGATGGAGGTAAAACCCTACTCCTGCTTGATTAATATTGATGATATGGGTAGTACAAGAGTTGATCTACCACGAGATCAGAGAGGCTAAACCCTAGAAGCTAGCCTATGGTATGATTGTTGTTCGTCCTACGGACTAAAACTCTCCGGTTTATATAGACATCGGAGAGGGCTAGGGTTACACAGAGTCGGTTACAATGGGAGGAGATCTTCATATCGAATCGCCAAGCTTGCCTTCCACGCCAAGGAAAGTCCTATCCGAACACGGGACGAAGTCTTCAATCTTGTATCTTCATAGTCCGGGAGTCCGGCCAAAGGTCATAGTCCGGCCATCCGGACACCCCCTAATTCAAGACTCCCTCAGTAGCCCCTGAACCAGGCTTCAATGACGACGAGTCTGGCGCGCAAATTGTCTTCGGCATTGCAAGGCGGGTTCCTCCTCCGAATACTTCATAGAAGATGTTGAACACAAGGATAGTGTCCGGCTCTGCAAAAAAAGTTCCACATACCATCGTAGAGAGAATAATATCTGCACAAATCTAATCTGCTGACGTATTCCGCAGCATGACATCACGCCACGGCCAAGCCTTTATTCGAATCATTTTACTGTTCCACCTCAGCACGTTTAGCGAGGCGGTTTCCTTGGCACGTCTTGTCAAAGCAGAGATCGTGTCCCCTTATTCCGGGATTCTCATCAATACGGGCGTGGGTAACCCAACCGCACCATTAACCGTGACGCTTGGGAGATAAGCGAGTTTTATTAGGCTGGTGGGGGCTTATAGTTTCGGCCGCCCATATAAGGGGATAAGGATCCATCCTTTCCATTTACGCCTTCTTCCTCCTTTGCTTATCCATTCATGCGCACTCGAGCTCTAGCGCCCAAGTCCGCACTTCCCACCTCAACCTTCTCCAATCATGTCCGGAGCGGGAGGTAGATGGATGGCCTCCTCCGTCGCGGAGGGGCAAATCAAAAAGTTGGGAGGTAGATGGAAGGCCTGATACTTGTCTGACGACATTGCGCACCGGCTTCCAGATGGGGGGCAACTCATCCCCACCCCTGGGCCCCATGAGAGGGTCGTATTTCTCCCCCATTTCCTCCGCGGACTGGGCTTTCCCCTTCACCCGTTCGTCCGGGGGCTCATGTTCTACTATGGCCTGGACTTCCATGATCTGGCCACGAACTTTATCCTCAACATCTCGGCGTTTATCGTCGTGTGTGAGGTCTTCCTCCGCATCCAGCCTCACTTTGGCCTATGGCTGAAGATCTTCAGCGTCAAGCCGAAGGTCGTGGGCGGCCGCCAAGCGGAGTGCGGAGGCGCCATGGTGGGCAAGATAGCCAACGTTACATGGCTCGAGGGCGCCTTCGTAGACACCATCAAAGGGTGGCAACCGGGGTGGTTTTATATCACCGAGCCGCGTGACCTGAATGGGCAGCGGCCCCCGAATTCCGATCTGGCATCCCCACACGGCTCACATCTTGGAAAGAGATGGGCCTGTTGTGGGGGAGTCCGGAAGAGGTGACCGGACTCCAAACCTGCGTCCGAGACCTGGTGAACAAGAAGGTTAAGCTTGTCAACATAGTCCAGGTCATGCTCTTCCACCAGATCCTTCCATGTCAACGACGGGCCTTCAACTTGTGGGAGTTCGACCCGGCCCAGCACCAGACTCTGTCCCGGCTCTTTGACACAAAGCACGAGGACGCCTGGAAGGTGCTATTCAAGAGCTCCGAGGTCTCCCCTCCCGTCACCGAGGATCGCGGATTCTGCGCCAAGCGCCAAGCCATCGAAGTAAGCTTGCTTTTAGTCCTCCACGGGACACTTGATTTTCATAGTTTGACTCCATGTAGGATCTAAACTCCTGCTCCTTTGACAGGACTGGAAGAGGACGTCCAGACAGTTTGACTGTCCGGCCACTTTGCCCGAAGGCCCAGCAGACGCAAGATTGACGAAGCTGCTGGTTCCGGCACCTCACGTGGTGCTGGAGAAGAAGGCCAAGAAGAAGGCCACGGGGACTCGAAAGAGTTCCCGGTGCCTGGTGGTGTCGGATTCATCGCCTGACAATCCCGAAGCACCCTCCGCCTCTGAGGACGAGGCGGAGGAAGAAGAAGAAGCCTCTCCCCCTCTAGCGGGGGGAGGAAAGAAAAGGAAGGCCGCCCCAACTGGGGAGGCCGGAGGGTCCAAGAAGGGGAGGACCCTTCTGCCGGACTACGCCTCCGATGCCGAAGACGGCGGGGAGGAATGGACATCCAGGGTCAAGCCCCTGTCAAAATCGTAAGTGTCCGGATACCAGAATAACTTATGGTGCTCCTCTAATGTATGGTACCTTCTGACGCCGAATTCAATCATGCAGTCCGCCCAAGGCTCAGCTCAGCGATTCGTCGAGCGGCTCCCTGGATTCATCGGATGTGAATAGCGCTTCACTTCCGACGGCCTCCTCGACACCGAGGTGGAGTCCTAAAAGGGACTAAACCAGGAGGAGGTGGTCCTGGAGGCACCGCAAGGCGACCTCCCGGACTCCAGACCCAAAGGGGGTAAAGCCCCAGAGGGATCTAAGTCCGGCCCCGGGCCGGACACCGCTCCGGAACCAACAAAGGTTCCAGAGTCCGGTAGGCAGCGCCTTCGCAAGAAAGGCACGCCTACGACGCCGGCGGCCTCCGTCCAACCGGAGACGCCGGACAATTTGCTGGAGGTGCTCAACAGCGCCTCCATCGATGAGGAGCACCGCACTGTTATGAGTGCGGTGATTCAGAAGGTTCAGTCTGCCAAGAGCGGGCTGACAAAAGCCTGTACCAGCCTGCTAATAGGCTTTGAGGTATGTATTCAAAACATATAAAAATGTTACCGCATAGACAGTAGCCCATGATGCTCAGTTTGGTGTTCCGAAAGAAAAACCGGACTGAGGATCTAAAAAGATATACGTAGGAGTCTAATATAAATATGTCAATATGCGAATGCAGGCTGCACTGCTGACCTCTGCCGCACTGACTGCAGAGGTCGACGAATTGAAGCAGAACCTCGAGCGGTCCGAGAACGAGCTCGGCCGTGCCAAGAAGCAGCTCGAGGACAAGGAGGGTATGTAATACCGTATGTAAATGTATATAGAAATACCTGGTTGCAAATAATGACAGGACCAACATGACTGTTGCAGGGGCCGCAACTCAGGTGGCAACCCTGAAGGAAGCGCTTTCCAAGGCCAAAGACAATGCGGCCATGGAGCGCTCAGAGCGAGAGAAGCAAGAGGCGCATGCGGCGGAGGTGCGGCAAGAGCTCGATGCTCTTGTGAAAAAACATGAGAGGTTAGAGCTTGACTCGAAGACTCAGGAGTCCGAGCTTGCCTCGGCACTTGAAAGCGCCAAATCTGCCAAGGCCGAAGCCCAAAAAGCCCTCCAGGAGATTGAGGCGATGAAAAAGATTGCGGCGGGTAAGGCATTCTTTATGCAAAGCAAGCATGTGAAAGTAAATTACCTGTTACTTACCCGAATCCGGAGCTCTCTAGGAGCATTCGCAGATCTGCCCCGCAGTGTATCCGATGCCGTCGCATTCTACCGAGCCGAGGAAGGAAGCTCGACGGAGAAAGTGTTCTGGTCCCAGTATGCTGAGGCCTGACACCCGGTGCCCTTGAGCGACCAGTTGAAGCAGCCGGTCGAGCTTCATAAGGCGGCTGAACAGGCCATGAAGGGCCTGATAGGCCGGCTGTGGCCTGGTGAGGTCTTGCCTTTGAGCTACTTTGGGCTGGTGCGACGGCTGGTGGATGCATGTCCATGGCTTGAAGTTATCAAGTGTTCTGTGTGTATCGAGGGAGCCCGTAGGGCTTTTGCCCGTGCTAAAGTGCACTCGGGCAAGCTAGATGCTGAGAAGCTGGTGAAGGATGGGCCACCGGAGGGGAAGGAGCATCGCAAGCCCGAGATGTATTATGAGGGTGTCCTAAAGGGTGCCCGTCTTGTGGCGGAGGAATGTACCATGGATGTAATTTTTGAGTAAACTCGCTCGTGTTTATCCTGTGCGCTAAAAACTTGTTCAGATGCGCTAAGCAACGCTTTTTGAATTTAAAATATTACCTTCTGTGCGGCCGTTTATGAAATCTGAGAGATGCAAGTCGTCGGCTTCTACCCCCATGCCACGAGTGCTGGGGTGTTCGGGATAAACCTGAGCGCTCTTGTTCCCATTCTTGGGTCCATCTAGGGAGGCGCTCATCACAACGAACAAGGCCATCGGACTTATAATGCTTTATCACTCTCACTTAGCCATGGAATTCTATAATTTTAAATTTCGGCGAAGCCCCTAGTATTCGGAAGACCGAGTTCGGGGCGCTATCCACGCCTAGGCCGGATAAATCCGGCTCCTTGCTCTAAGCGGCATGAGTCTTTAGGGACTCGAAAAACCTCGCGAACAGCGACCGGTCTCTCGCACTATCATGACGGTCAGTTTTAGCTTTCTCTACTGAGGTGTTAACCCAGCTCAACTGGGGCACAATCGCAGTAGTTCTCCCAGCGCTACCTTAGCCAACATTGCGGAACGTAAGGTACCAAAACATGGGAGCCGGGCAAACCCAACTATTGACCCAAGACATGATTCGCAGCCGATGCATATAGTGCTATAAGTTCGGGGTGCCGCACTCATGAGAGTGTTCGGTCTTCTCACACCGTATTATGGCGTGCTTACGCCCCTGGTGTATTGGCCGTACCAAAGTGTACGGTTGCATAATGTCATGACTGAACATATTTGTATAAAAATAAATGAATACAATAATAGATAAGAGCTATGTATTGTTTATTAAAAAGGGCTGCTATGAAAGCAGAACGATACAAATAGTGCGATAAGCAAGAGATGGGGTTATTTTACATGCCCCCCCCCCCCAGGGGCAAGCTGCGAGATTTTAAGTAAAACAGGTATTTAGCTTGTTATAGAGACCACCTGGACATTTGACGTGGCTTGTTGTCTCCCTGGCTGTTGCATCGTGTGTTCGGCGAGTGTATTGTCGGACAGGCCTTCCGGATAGTTGGTTCCTAAAAGTATATATAAAAAAGGAAACGGCAGAATAGGGAGCCCCTAGTGCGGTTGAGCCGCATTCTGGGCGTGCCGTGGTTGTGCCCCTCCCCTTGTGCCCATGGTATTTCCAGAGCATAATTATGTACGCGTGGTACCGCTATCGCCATTTGGCGAGGGCTGGGGTTGGGGCCGCACTGCTATGCTTGCTCGGAACGTGCCAGCCGGTTTTGTTGTAGGTTACTTCGGGCGCGCTTGACGTTGTCCGGACGTTTAACACCCGGATTGGAGAATTGCCTTGAGAGGCTACTTTGTACTTCCGCCGCCAGGGCCGCCGTGTGCTCCTCCGTTCGAAGAGAGCGTTCGGTGTTTCCATTGACCGTAATGACTCCACGAGGGCCTGGCATCTTGAGCTTGAGATATGCGTAGTGCGGCGCCGCATTGAATTTTGCGAATGCGGTTCGTCCGAGCAGGGCGTGATAGCCACTGCGGAATGGGACTATGTCGAAGATTAACTCTTCGCTTTGGAAATTATCCGGGGATTCGAAGACCACTTCGAGTGTAACCGAGCCTGTACAGCTGGCTTCTACACCTGGTATGATGCCTTTAAAGGTTGTCTTTGTGGGTTTAATCCTTGAGGGATCTATACCCATTTTTCACACTGTATCCTGATAAAGCAGGTTCAGGCTGCTGCCGCCGTCCATGAGGACTCTAGTGAGGTGCAATCCGTCAATGATTGGGTCTAGGACCAATGCGGCGAATCCACCGTGACGAATGCTAGTGGGGTGGTCCCTTCGATCAAAAGTGATCGGGCAGGAGGACCATGGGTTGAACTTTGGGGCGACTGGCTCCAATGCATAGACGTCCTTGAGAGCATGCTTCTGCTCCCTTTTGGCGATATGGGTTGCGTATATCATGTTCACCGTACGCACTTGCGGGGGAAAGCCCTTCTGTCCTCTGTTGTTCGGCGGCCGGGGCTCCTCCTCGTCATCGCTATGCAGCCCCTTGTCTCTGGTTTCAACACTTAACTTGCCTGCCTTCTTGAACACCCAACAATCCCTGTTGGTGTGGTTGGCTGGTTGTTCGGGGGTGCCGTGTATCTGGCACGAGCGATCGAGTATCCGGTCTAAACTGGATGGCCCGGAGGGTTTCTTTTGAATGGCTTCTTCCGCTGACCGGGTTTAGAGCCTCTGAATCCGGCATTAACTATTGTATCCTCAGTATTGTCGCCGTTAATGCGGCACTTGTGCTTGTTGCGACATGACCTGCCATTGTTGTCCTTGGTATCTGAATTGCCAGGGCTCTTGGTTATGTTATTGCTACGAGCTAGCCAGCTGTCTTCTCCCGCGCAAAAGTGGGTCATGAGTGTCGTGAGGGCTGCCATAGATTTCGGCTTTTCCTGTCCTAGGTGCCGGGCAAGCCATTCGTCTCGGATGTTGTGCCTGAAGGCTGCAAGGGCCTCTGCGTCCGGACAGTTGACTATTTGATTTTTCTTGGTTAGGAACCATGTCCAGAATTGTCTGGCCGATTCCTCTGGCTGCTAGATTATGTGGCTTAGGTCATCGGCGTATGGTGGTCGCACATAAGTGCCCTGGAAGTTGTCAAGGAATGCGGATTCTAAGTCCTCCCAGCAACTAATTGACTCTGCTGGCAGGCTATTAAGCCAATGCCGAGCTGGTACTTTAAGCTTGAGCGGGAGGTATTTGATGGCGTGTAGATCATCACCACGGGCCATGTGGATATGAAGGAGATAAACCTCGATCCATACCGCGGGATATGTTGTGCCATCGTATGATTCGATGTTTACGGGTTTAAAACCCTCGGGAATTTGATGATCCGTTACTTCGTCTGCGAAGCATAGTGGGTGTGTGGCGCTCCTATACTGGGCTATATCGCGAGGTAGCTCGGATGAGCTTTGTCTGTTGTGTTCGGCCTGGCCGTATTTATCATATCCGGCGTGACGGTTATCGTCACGTGACATGGGGCGCCCACGCGATCCGTAGATCGATCTTGTTTTCCTTGCCTTATCCTCCAATATGTCTTGCAGGTCTGTTGTGTTTCCCCGTGCTCTGGTATTTTTGGAGCGGCGCCGGGGTGCAGCTTGAGTTGAGGGCCGAAAGGCCTCTCTGTCGCGGCCACGGGGTGGCCGATCGGGCGCATCGTACGCTGGTGATGTTGGTTTAGTTGCTTCCTCCTCTAGTTGGGGTAGCATCCTACGCTTTGGGTAGCTCTTGGAGGGGCGTTCGAGTTTATACTCTTCAGCCGCCAGGACTTCATTCCATTTGTCGGCTAGCAAGTCTTGGTCAGCTCTAAGCCGTTGCTGTTTTTTCTTGAGGCTGCTTGCCGTGGCCATAAGCCTGCGTTTGAAACACTCTTGTTCGACGGGATCCTCTGGCACGACGAATTCATCGTCGTCGAGGCTTGCCTCGTCTTCGGAGGGAGGCATATAATTGCCGTCCTCGACCTCCCTGTCTGCCGCTCTCTCGTGAGGGCTGGCTCCTCCGTCCTCCTGCGCTGAATCCTACTGGAGGGGGTTGTCTTCGGCACTGTCCGGGGTGTTGTTGTCTCCAGTGTCGGACTCGCCGTTTTTGCTTTGGCGGGATTTAGAGCGGCTCCGCTGACGTTGGCGCTTGGGTTGCTTCTTTGAGGGGTCGTCCTCCGTTTTTTCATCGCCATCCCCTGCTTTAGGGGTGTCCACCATGTATATGTCATATGACGAGGTGGCTTTCCAGTGCCCTATAGGTGTTGGTTCTTGGCCGTCTCCTTCATCGGCGTCCATACCGTCGATGTCTTCGGAGTCGAAGTCGAGCATGTCGGTTAGATCGTCGACAGTGGCTACAAAGTGGGTGGTGGGTGGGTTTCGAATTTCTTCGTTGTCCGCATCCCAACCTTGCTGACTATAGTCCGGCCAGGGCTCTCCTGACAAAGAGAGAGAATTTAGTGAATTCAGGATATCGCCAAAGGGCGAGTGATGAAAGACGTCCGCGGCGGTGAACTCCATGATCGGAGCCCAATCGGGTTCGATCGGAAGGGGTGCGGAAGATTCGGAGTCCGGAAAGGAGTCCGGCACCTTGGAGTCACAGGCCTTGCAAAGGACTAGGCCGGTATCCGGCTCGATCGCCGTAGAAATTGCGGCTCCCTGGGCGGCGTCCAACCGTCTGTCCCCAACTGGCGTGGTCGGCTCTGAGCTAGGGGTCGGAGCGGACACCTGAGCGGCGCTCTGGGCGCTGTCCGGCGGCAGAGCTAGATCATGCCCATCGTGATAGTGCAGCGCGCTCGGTTGTGGCTCGAATCCGTCGAAGATCAAGTCCCCGCGGATGTCGGCCGTGTAGTTTAAGCTTCCAAATCTGACCTGATGGCCAGGGGCGTAGCTTTCGATCTGCTCCAGATGGCCAAGCGAGTTGGCCTGCAGTGCGAAGCCGCCGAATACGAAGATCTGTCCAGGGAGAAAAGTCTCACCCTGGACCACGTCGTGGTTGATGATCGAAGAAGCCAGCGGGCCTAAAGGTGACGACACAGAGGAACTCTCAATGAAAGCACCAATGTCGGTGTCAAAACCGGCGGATCTCGGGTAGGGGGTCCCGAACTGTGCGTCTAGGCGGATGGTAACAGGAGACAAGGGACACGATGTTTTTACCCAGGTTCAGGCCCTCTCGATGGAGGTAAAACCCTACTCCTGCTTGATTAATATTGATGATATGGGTAGTACAAGAGTTGATCTACCACGAGATCAGAGAGGCTAAACCCTAGAAGCTAGCCTATGGTATGATTGTTGTTCGTCCTACGGACTAAAACTCTCCAGTTTATATAGACATCGGAGAGGGCTAGGGTTACACAGAGTCGGTTACAATGGGAGGAGATCTTCATATCGAATCGCCAAGCTTGCCTTCCACGCGAAGGAAAGTCCTATCCGCACACGGGACGAAGTCTTCAATCTTGTATCTTCATAGTCCGCGAGTCCGGCCAAAGGTCATAGTCCGGCCATCCGGACACCCCCTAATCTAGGACTCCCTCAGACACACCCAAGAAGAATGTGTTATAAACTCACTGGTTGTTGGTCGTAGAAGGTGCAAGCCGCCCGGTGCGACATTCTACGTTGCTCCAACCTATCGGCCGTCATTGGTGCACAACACAAACAAGAAAGCAAAAAATAGGTTGTAAGCAATTGGTCGAACACCTACAATGCGAGAAGAAGACAACCGGTCGACTGCTCGATGAAGCTAAGGTGCTCGCCGCGCTGGATCAAAATGCCTGGGAGGGCCTTGTTGATGTCGGGTGGTTGACTTTGCAGCGAAAACACGATGATTATGTGCTGTGGCCGCTGATGCCCACAAGTATAGGGGATCAATTGTAGTCCTTTCGATAAGTAAGAGTGTCGAACCCAGCGAGGAGCAGAAGTAAATGAGAAGTGGTTTTTAGCAAGGTATTTTCTACAAGCACTAAAATAATCGGTAACAGGTAGTTTGATAGCAAGATAATTTGTAACAAGCAAGTAACGGTAATGGTAAATAAAGTGCATCAAGGTAGCCCAATCCTTTTGTGGCAAAGGACATGCCAAAACGGTCTCTTATGATAAGCAAAGCGTTCTTGGGGGTACACGGAAATTTCATCATATCACTTTCATCATGTTGGTTTGATTTGCATTCGCTACTTTGATAATTTGATTGTGGGTGGACCCGTGCTTAGGTGTTGTTCTTACTTGAACAAACCTCCTACTTATGATTAACTCCCTCGCAAGCATCCGCAACTACGACAAAAGTTCTAAGATAAAATCTAACCATAGCATTAAACTTTAGGATCCAAATCAGTCCCTTACAAAATAGCACATAAACTAGGGTTTAAGCTTCTGTCATTCTAGCAACCCATCATCTAATAACTACTCCACAATGCATTCCCTTAGGCCCAAATATGGTGAAGTATCGTGTAGTCGACGTTCATAGACATCACTAAGGGAATCACAACATACATATCATCAAAACATCGAACACATATCAAGTTCACATGATTACACTATTAGGGAAAAGCCTAGCAGTAGCGCTGGTTTTTGGCCTATCAGTAGCGCTACAGCTAAAGCTTAGCAGTAGCGCCTATTGGCACTCGCTACTGCTATATCTGCTTAGTAGTAGCTCTTTCCAGAACAACCGCTACTGCTAATTACTAGTAGCGCTTTCCAAAACAACCGCTACTACTATTATTCTGTATTCTATTTCTTTTGAATTTTAGGTCGTATTCATACACCTTTATACAATTTTTCATGCAGTAGCAATTTAGAGATTGTTTTTACATTATAATGAGTTATTAAATCACTAGGTGAAAGAACCTTGGATTAGTTTCAAGTGCATGGATCCAAAGTAACCAATGGTCACTTTGGATCCATCCATTTGAAACTAATCTGCGGTTCTTTCACCCAATGACATAATAACTTATCATCATCATCACCACCACCATCATCATCATCATCATAATATCATTAACAACTTATCATCATAATATATGATTGTCATATAACTCCTCATCATCATCATTTTCATGCATGAGACATCATATAAAAACTTGGTCACTAGTTATAATGACAACTCCTCATCATCATCATCATAGTACTCATAATCACTACTCCTACTCAGCATCACCATCAAGTCTAAGACATTGTAGCACATAATAAAAGCCTCTCATCATCATCATAGTCATATATAATCAACACTAACTAATTGTTCTTAATACTTAGGACCTACTCCTCTCTCCTAGCTAAAATACCATAAAACAGATAAACCGGTCCTTCACCATAATGGAGAATGGACATAAACCTATCTCCAACTTGTGGCTTGTGCACATTCATTTTGTCTCCAATATTTGCATGTGCACATTCATCATTCTGCTCCATTCTTTGATTTTGAGCCTTCCATCATCTGAAGAAATCGAGTATGCAGTATGGTAAGCCTTCAAAGGAGTTGGTCGTAAGCTAACCATATGCATATCACCTTCGGTAAATAGCATGTCAGGCACAACCTGCTTCGGGAGCCTCTGTTCAAAAACGTAATAGTAACATATATAGTTAGCAATGTACTTTACTTAAAAATAATGTATGCAATGAAGTTACCATCATTAACAAAATCTTACCAAGTTTTTGGCAATGAAGTTACCATCAAGCAATTTATGGACTAGTGGCACGTATCTAGTATAATTTGGGCTGATAGAGTGACTGGTTTTGAAGGCCTCAACATCTTCTATGAATGAGACAAGATAACCTTTCTCCTCACAATTAAGCTTGGAGTCATAGCTATAGTATGTGCTGTCTACTACCTTCCGAGTATTTCTTGAAGCTAAGAAATAAGCTGACAATTATAAGTAAATAAGTTTAGTACCGACGAACACCAAATATTTTTAAGTTAACAACATAAATTACTGAACTTAGCAAATTAGTTCGACAAACTCACATCTAGGCAAAACTAGAGGCATATCCACATCCACCCAGATGTCGATATTATCATCATCATCATAATCTTCGAGGCGAATATAAAATCTTATTCGCATTCCCTCCTCAAATCCATATGCTTTGCAGAGAGCTTCCCAATTATAGCAACCGAAATGGGAGCGATCGACCTCATTGTACATCTTAACCAGAAACTCATAACCATGTTTAGTTCTTAAGTGAGCCCTCCTCGTCTCCACATTCTCAAAGTCATCTAAACCAAAACCAAGCTTCTCCAATACATATGTTCTAGCATGGCACGGGATGTACTAATCGAATTGAAAAAAAATCCATAAATTACACGTTGAACAAAAGAAGCACAAGTGATGATATTAGTTACGATGAAATGCTTGTCATTGCGTACCGTGCAAACATCAAAGGTCTTTTCCAGCTTCATGGTGAAAAACCTATCATTTTGCAGGTGAGGAAACCTATCGCACAAACCCCGGTCATCGTAGCAGTACCCGCACTCCGAGATCCCATCGTCATTAGACATCTCCTATGTTCAAAATTCAAAATTATAACTCGATGGCAAAACCCAAAAAATCCGGCATGACCTTTGGTAAAAAGGACATATCGAGTGCCTGAAATTTGTCGGAACGGAAATTAATCAACACTCATAGGCCACGTATCGATGGTCATTGCATTTCAATGGTTGAAAATATGAAAAAAAACATTTCAAAATATCTTATATATAATCCTAACACTAAATAAACTAGTTTTATTAACTACTTATGAAATAAACTAGTTTTATTAACTACTTACTAAATAAACTAGTTCTATTAAGCACTTACAATAAATAAACTAGTTCTATTAAGCACTTACTAAATAAACTAGTTCTGTTAAGCACTTAATATAAATAAACTAGTTATATTAATCACTTACTAAATAAACTATTTCTATTAAACACTTGCTAAAAATTCTACTACCCTATTCCTACCCTAAATTTTCTTACTTCTGTTTTATTCAAAACACCTAAAATAGTCAAAAAAATATTCTATTAAAAAACCTTCATTCTACGATGTCTACATTCTTAAATCTACATTTAAATTACTTACAATTTGCAAGAACAGAGACAAGGAAAGGAGGGAGGAGAGAGGAGGGGGAGGGGCGGC
>NC_041383.1:722854217-722900778 GCF_002162155.2 Triticum dicoccoides
AGGAGGAGGGCGAGGGGCCGGCTGGAGGAGGAGGAGGGAGGGGCGGTGGGAGGAGGGTTGTCGGTGGAGGAGGGAGGAGGGGGCGGCCGGAGGCGGAGGAAGGAGGGCACGGTGGGAGGAGGAGGGAGGAGGGCACGGTGGGAGGAGGAGGGATGGAAGGAGGGAGTACCTCGGTGGCGGACGGACGACGGCGGCGGCGACAGCGAACGACGGGTATCGGCGTGGGCAAGAGTGACTGAGAGATGATACGTCCATTTTGCATGATGCTTTTATATCAATATTTATTGCATTATGGGCTGTTATTACACTTTATATCTCAATACTTATGGCTATTCTCTCTTATTTTACAAGGTTTACCATGAAGAGGGGGAATGCCGACAGCTGGAATTCTGGCTGGAAAAGGAGCAAATATTGGAAACCTATTCTACACAGCTCCAAAAATCCTGAAACTCCACGAAAGCTATTTTTGGAATTAATAAGAATTATTGAGCGAAGAAAGCACATGAGGGGGCCCACACCCTGGCCAGGAGGGTGGGGGCGCGCCCACCCCTACTAGGCGCGCCCCCTGTCTTCTGGGCCCCCAGGTGGCCCTCCGGTGCCCATCTTCTACTATATGAAGGCTTTTACCCTGGAAAAAATCAGAGGCAAGCTTACAGGACGAAACTCCGCCGCCACGAGGCGGAACCTTGGCGGAACCAATCTAGAGCCCCGGCAGAGCTGTTCTGCTAGGGAAACTTCCCTTAGGGAGGGGGAAATCATCACCATCTCATCACCAACAATCCTCTCATCGGGAGGGGGTCAATCTCCATCAACATCTTCACCAGCACCATCTCCTCACCAAACCCTAGTTCATCTCTTGTATCCAATCTTGTATCCAAAACCACAAATTGGTACATGTGGGTTGCTAGTAGTGTTGATTACTCCTTGTAGTTGATGCTAATTGGTTTACTTGGTGGAAGATCATATGTTCAGATCCTTAATGCATATTATTACTCCTCTGATTATGAACATGAATATGCTTTGTGAGTAGTTACGTTTGTTCCTAAGGACATGGGTGAAGTCTTGCTATTAGTAGTCATGTGAATTTGGTATTCGTTCGATATTTTGATGAGATGTATGCTGTCTTTCCTCTAGTGGTGTTATGTGAACGTCGACTACATGACACTTCACCATTATTTGGGCCTAGAGGAAGGCATTGGGAAGTAATAAGTAGATGATGGGTTGCTAGAGTGACAGAAGCTTAAACCCTAGTTTATGTGTTGCTTCGTAAGGGGCTGATTTGGATCCATATGTCTAATGCTATGGTTAGGTATACCTTAATACTTCTTTTGTAGTTGCGGATGCTTGCAATAGGGGTTAATCATAAGTGGGATGCTTGTCCAAGTAAGGGAAGTACCCAAGCACCGGTCCACCCACATATCAAATTATCAAAGTACCGAACGCGAATCATATGAGCGTGATGAAAACTAGCTTGACGATAACTCCCATGTGTCGTCGGGAGCTATTTTCTCATTATAAGAAATTGTCCAGGCTTTTCCTTTGCTACAAAAAGGATTGGGCCACCTTGCTGCACTTTATTTACTTTCATTGCTTGTTACTTGTTACAATTTATCTTATCACAAAACTATCTGTTACCTACAATTTCAGTGGTTGCAGAGAAAACCTTACTGAAAACCGCTTGTCATTTCCTTCTGCTCCTCGTTGGGTTCGACACTTTTACTTATCGAAAGGACTACGATAGATCCCCTATACTTGTGGGACATAAAGAGAGAGAGAGAGAGAGAGTGAGTGAGAGAGGGTCGGTCACGTGGGAAGGATAAGGTAGGGTTAGTAATAGCGCGGGTCCGAGAAAGGCGCTACAGCTAAGGAGAATAGCAGTAGCGCTTAGCGAGTATACGCGCTACTGCTAAGTTGGGCTATCCATGTGTGCCCAGTTCAAGCATAGCAGCAGCGCTTTTTGCTAGTATGCACTACTGATAAAGTTATAGCAGTAGCGCGGTTTAATAATACGCGCTGCTACTAAGTAGCAGTAGCGCATGATTTTGTCCAAAGCTACTGCTAAGATGTTGTGTATAAGGTTTTCCCTAGTAGTGTTACTTGCAATATGACTTCTCCCGTGACCTCAAGAACAAAAGTAACTACTCACAAATGATAATCATGCTTAAGATCAGTAGGGTATTGAATAGCATAATGGATCTGAACATATGATGTTCCACCAAATAAACCATATAGTAATCAACTACAACATGTAATCAACACTACTAGTCACCTACAAGCACCAATCTAAGGTTCCGGTACAAAGATTGAACATAAGATATGGACTAGGGTTTGAGAGGAGATGATGTTGTTGAAGATGTTGATAGAGATTGCCCTCCCAAATATGGGAGAGACCTTTGTGATGACGATGGCGATGATTTCCCCCTCTGGGAGGGAAGTTCCCCCGGCGGAATCGCTCCGCCGGAGGGTAAAAGTGCTCATGCCAAAGTTCCGCCTCGAGACTGCGGCGCTTCATCCCGAAAGTCCTCTCCTCATTTTTTTCTAGGTCAAAATGACTTATATACCAGAAGAGGGGCACCGGAGGTGGGCCGAGGAGGGTACATCCCACCAGGGTGCGCCTGGGCTCCCTGGCGCGCCCAGGTGTGTTGTGCCCACCTGGTGGCCCCCCTCTAGTTGTTATTTGCTCTAATATTCCTCATATATTGCAAAACAATTCTCCGTAAGTTTTCAGCTGATTTGGAGATGTGTAGAATAGGTAACTCTGATGTAGCCTTTTCAGATCCAGAATTCCAGCTGTCGGTATTCTCCCTCTTTGTGTAAACCTTGCATATTATGAGAGAAAATACATTATAAATACTCCAAAATGCTTTATTATGCATAAAAATATTATAAATAACAGTAGGAAAACACGATGCAAAATGGACCTATCATCCGCCGTCCGAAGCAACCAAGGATGTGCTTGGTCGCAGCTGTTGCGTGCCAACAACGGAGCTTCGGCGGCTGCTAGTCGGGGCTATGACTCGCAAAGGAGCGGCGACAGCCACGACGGGTGGCGGACGGCCGACAACCAATCGGAATCGGGCGATGGAGGGTGCTTCGCCGGATCTCGATTCGACGGTGCGGCTAGGCTTCGACACGTGTACGAATCAGCAGAGCCGCAAGATGGGTGCGGGCCGGCGGCGGTTTTGTCGGCGGGCAAAATTACAACAACAATAGTCAAGGGCGGAGGTGGCATGGCTAGGGGAAACTTATTCGGGCGACAGTTGGGCATTCACGTGCGACTATTTTTGGTTTGTGGCAGCAACCCGCGTGCCACAAATACGTAGCCTGCCCTGTCAATTTATTGGTTGTTCACAAAACGTTTTTGGCAAAATTTTGCAACAAGGCCCCTTTCGTGTTGTTAAAGAGTGTTTTTTATCTTCAATCAAAGCCTAAAAAAAGTTAGACCCTAACATATGTCTCCTATAGAAGATAGCCTTAGAGCATCTACAGCCGGATTTGGCAAATTCGACCCCTCAAACGCACGCGGGCGCCTTAAAAACGCATTTCACATTCGGATACCTCAAATTAGAAACCTCAAATCCATATTATTACATAGTACAACACAGCGATCTTTGAGCGGAGCTTCGTCCGGTTCCGCTCCCCGCTCGCCCAGGTCCGCCCTGGCCATGTGCGACGCCCGGCTGTGCCCCCTAGAGTGTTGATCCATACATCGGCAAGGTAGAGTAGGGCATGGGACACGAGTCGGCTCATGGAACTCAAGGTGCCGCCGACTCCCATGCCCTAATCTTCCTCGTTGGAGCCCGGAACTTGAACGGTGCTGGTGGACGTCATATCGATGATGGATCCATCTTGGGACGAGCCGCCGACATCCACCACGATGCGGTTTGTGGCGCCCGGATGGACGCGCCATACGGGGCGCCAGAGAATGTGACTCTGCCTCGCCGACGTCCACCATCGCGAGGGCTGTCGCCGCCTCCCGCGCGTGACTCACCGTGCCATGTTCTCGTCGGACGAGACCCATGGTGCGCCCCGATGCTCGCCGCGCCAACGGAGGGGTTGCGCGTCCGCCACCGTGTTCGGACGCCAGACAAACCGCACCGCCTCCGGGAAGGCAGCTACGGCTGGCCTAGCGCCGGATCCATGCGACCATTTGGGTGGACGCAATGGATCCATGCCGTGCACGGGCATCCTCCCGGGCGCGGCAGAGCACAAGGCGGACGGCCATCTCCTCCTCGGGGTCGCGTGGGATGAGCTCGGGGTCGACGGATCTGGAGGTGAAAGACTTGGATCCGCTGCCCAACATGCTGAAAACGGTCGGAAGTCGCCGAAGATGAGTTTGGGTGGCGGAGGGTAGTGGAGTGAAGTGGTTATGGTTTAATCCGGTGAGCGAATGGGAAGAAATATTTATGAGATGGGGCGGACCAGCGTGGGTCGAATCCGACGTGACAGGCATGTTCGGGCGTACTGGACCATATCCACCCAACCTCATATTTGAACCGGATATGAGGGGTGCCAGTCAGCCCAGGTGTTTGATACCCGTTTGAGGTGTCTGTCTAGATGAAAAAATCACGATCTATCAGTGCCCGGGCATACGAGGCGCCCGGCTGTAGATGCTCGCCGATCGAGAAGAAAACGATGCTCTGGCAGAGGAACACATTTTTTGATGGGTTTTTTTGACGGGTTGGCAGAGGAACACATAACAGTGAAAACTATGGTCAAGATGTTCTGTTGGAACCCAACCGAGTAGGTGAAAGGAGTCTGCATGCCGCGCCCCGCTCCCCAATCCCCCAATCCCCACCCAAAACTCTCGCTTCCGCCGTCCATGGTGTCGCTGATGGACGACGTCACCGCCGAGATCTTCCTCCGCCTCCCACCAGACGAGCCCGAGCACCTCTTCCGCGCCGCCCTCGTCTGCAAGACCTGGCTCCGCATCCTCTATGACCCCTCATTCTGTCGCCGCTACAGCGTCTTCCACCGGGCGCCGCCCCTGCTCGGCCTCCTCCACAGGCTCCAGGTCTTCGAAGGAGACCCCGCCGCCCGCCTCGTCCCCACATGGTTGTGGAGTGCCTCACTAAAATGATCAAGAATGCCAAAAAACAATCTTATTGTGGGGTTAGCCTCGGATCTAATTCCTCATGGTGTTGCGATGTTGCAATACGTAGGTTATACAATCATCTGCCTAGAGCACGATATAGATAGAGTTGTTAATCTTAAACTCCTATTGTATGTTTTTGAGATGATGTCTAGCCTCAAGTTAATTTCCAAAAAAGTGAGATCTTAACCATTGGGGGGGATGCCTAGATTACCAAGGCTTATGCTGATCTATTCAATTGTGATATAGGTCAATTCCCTCTTAAATATCTAGGTATGTCGGTGAGTTACACGGCTCTTAGAAATTCTGACCGGGAATTCATAGTTGATAAATATCTTCTTAGATTTGATGCTTGGGTTGGTAATGCTGCTTCTATGGGAGGGAGACACACCCTTCTAGACTTGGTAGTCACACAACCCTCTCTATACCACATGTCTATGTGGTTAATGAACAAACTTTTGTGGAAAAGTTGGATAGACACAGAAGGAGATTTTTCTAGCAGGGGTGTAATAAGAAACAGAGATATCACTTGATCAGATGGAACAGTATATGTAGATCTAAGGAGAAAGGGGGGATCGGTATTAAAGACTTACGCAAACAAAATATTAGTCTGATGCTTAAGTGGTGGTGGAAGCTAGACACCCAGAAAGGGATCTGGCAAGATATTGTTCGAGCTAGGTATCTACGTAACCAAACTGTTGCGACTGTGGGTCCTCGTTTCTCTGATTCACCTTGCTGGAAAAACTTATTGAAAATCAAGAATCTGTACATGATAGGCAGGAAGATACACGTGGGGACAGGCAATCTGACCAGGTTATGGAAAGAATCTATCAATTGGTTAATTCCTTTCTAGGAACAATTCCCATGCTTGTTTGATATTTGTGTTGATCAAGATTGTACCCTGGATAAGCTAAACTCCATAACTTGTTCTAGTTTATTTCGCAGAAGATTGGACGCTTGCTTGACAGATCAGTGGTCTAATCTTCGAGGTCAGGTTCTGTCACGACCGGTTTTTTCGGGTATAAATTTCCAGAAAAAGACCGTCGTGCTCATCAGCCCCAGGATTACTGTTAGCTGATGAGGCTCCAACTTGATACAGAAATTCCAAGCAAAATACAAAATATGTAGTACAAGACCATTCTGTCCTGTGAGTACAACAAATGGTTTCTAGTGGTTGATGGCGGAAGCGGTTTGTGGATCATCAGTGTCTATGGGACTCCAATTCCCACAGGAACAGCTGACCAGGTTAACTCCTATCTTCACGAGGCTGCTATCATCGTTGCTTAGGTTCCGGGACTATCATCGCATCGCTCCTCCCCGTGCAAGAAAATCTGGCCAAGACAATAGCCAGGGACAAGCCAGTGAGTACTTTGAATGTACTCGCAAACATTACGAACACAGGTATAATATAACAATGATGTGCTGAAAATATTTTATGCTCATGACGTCAGTCACAAAAGATAAATAAAACTCTGATCCGTGCAAGCAAGTTATTTATAAAAGTGCAATAACATAGTAGTATTAGAATGTATGAAATAACAAACAATGCCACAGTCGGGCGTCTGAGCGACACCACATAAAGGGCTTTAAGAGAAATGCCACAGTCGGGCGTCTGAGCGACACCACATAAAGGGCTTTAAAAGAAATGCCACAGTCGGGCGTCTGAGCGACACCACATAAAGGGCTTTAAAAGAAATGCCACAGTCGGGCGTCTGAGCAACACCACATAAAGGGCTTTAAAATAAATGCCACAGTCGGGCGTCTGAGCGACACCACATAAAGGGCTTTAAAAGAAATGCCACAGTCGGGCGTTTGAACGACACCACATAAAGAGCTTTAAAAGAAATGACACAGTCGGGCGTCTGAGCGACACCACATCAAGGGCTTTAAAAGAAATAATCATAGTGAATATCCCGGAGGTAGAACCATCCCAGAGATACTCGATAATAACAATAATATCACGGGTTAGTCAACAATAATAATAATCATAATCATCATAAGTCACAAGTCACAATCCATGTTGTTCCAGTTCTAGTTAACAATTTCACCTCCGAAGACCGACACTAAGACCGACACCTGACCCATCCCAGACTGTAATCCTTAACCATGGACACGGCTATTCGAATAGGTTTATTCTCTGCAGAGGGTGTACTCTTTACCCACGAGTAACGGATTTCTTTAGTCCATCGGGACTAATTCCGTCTACGGTCTTTTTGTTGAAAACACACCTAACTTGCACACACCAGCTTAACTCACCGGTGTCTGGAATCACCCACGACACCTGTCAAGCAAAACTCTAAGTGGGGAGGCTACAACCTCGCGTAGCATGGGATCAAATTTATACCGCGCGCTCTAAGGGGTGCCCCCCTCTCGGTCCCAACCGGAAACACCCATGCCCCCGGACCAGGTGGCCTGCCTACCAGCTACAACCGGTATCTTCCACCCTGGCCTCTCTGTACGGTGTGTGCTAGAAAGAGGTTGACAACTTACTGAACCGTACTCTACTTGCTGTAGAGACGAGTGGTAGTACGAAACAAGTATGGGGGTTACTGGAACAAGACTCGGTCTACGGTCGACTCAGGAGGTTTAAGTATTCCCTGCATGATTAGCATAACGAATATATTTCAACCAATAGAGTCACCGCTCATATCACCTTGCCATGCCATACCAGACATAACCGTCCCGACGGAGACCGGCGACAAACTCATGCCTACCCAAGGCAGAGGTTTTCCCGGGTTCCTGCCGGTATGCATGCAAGGGACATGAGGGTGATTATCATCACAAGTGTGTTCATTTCCAACAGCATTGAAATCAATAACATGCACCTATGCATATGATCATGTCACATGAAATAACAAGTTTCTCCGAAGTGAGGTGATGTTATAAACGTGTCATCGAACACACAAAAATATTATGTCGGGGTTCAGAATGCTTGCCTTCAATGTGTGGTAAGGCAGGGTGTACTTCAAAACTTTTGAAAGTATATCTCCTCTCTTCAAAAATCCTATTTAGAAATAAATGAATTAACACACAAAATGAAAACAGCACAAAAAGTTGTTCTGAAATTTTTTCAAATAAATCTTAAAATAAACTAGATAATATTTGAGAGAGGTAGGAAAAAGAATTAATTCATTTGGAGTTATATTTAAAAAGATAAAGCCAGTCAAAGTTCTGGTCAAAAATCTGATTTTAAAATAAAAATAGAAAAGAAAACGTTTCAGACAAGAATACGTTTTCGGAGCGGAGGAAGCGTACTTTATGATTTCACGTCTTCACTTAAGTCACGTGGTGGCGGGGCTGGGTCACTGACAGTGGGTCCAGGGGGCCCACTAGTCATGTTTGACCAGTCGCCCTCCCTCCCCTTCCTCTGGCCGAACAGAGGCAGGAGCTCCGACGATGTTCGCCGGCGAATGGCGGCACCGTTCGGGAAACGGAGGCCATCTGCGGGTTCAGGGGATCGAGACGGTCATTCCGGTGGTCGATACGGTCTCTGGGGTGGACGGAGCTGCCGGCGGCGAGCTTCACAGCGGACGGTGGTCGTCGGGCAAAGTGGTTTTTCTCCCGCAGTGAGTCCCGATCGAAATCGAGCAAGGGGATGGATTCACGAGGTGGAGAGGAAGCTCCTGGTGAAGAGAATGGGGAGGGGGAGGCTTTGGTGGCGCCGGAATGGTCGAGACAGCGGCGGCGGCTGGAGTTGCCGGAGATGAGGAAGACGGCCTCCTCGGGTCGATTGGCTGCCATGGGGAAACTGGAGGAGTGTACTAAGGCCGCCTGCGAACGGAACGTGCTCGGGGCCTCCTTAAATAGGCGCTCGGGGTCGGTTTCGACGGTGGCCGCGGATAAGGTCGCCGGCGACCGTCTTACTGTGCTGCAGAGCGACGTGGCGGTGGCTGGCTAGCTCCAGGGGCTAACGACGATCACTCCACTGTCGAAGGAGGCGAGCTGGCGCGCTGTGGTGGTTTGGGCGGTGCTGCTCATGGCGGTGGCGGGTGCGGCCACGGGCGTGCCGCCAAGCCGCTTGCTGGCTACGCTGCAGGGGGCGCGGAGGCGGTCGGGGCTTCTAGCGTGACGTGGCGAGAGGGAGAGGATTTGGATGAGCTCGGGGAAACTTATCCAGGGGGGGTGAGTTGGCTCGGGCGCGAGCACGTGCAAAACGTGCGCTCTGCTCGCGCTCTGGGCGTGCACGGCACTCGTTCAACGAAATGCCAGGGCGAGCCAAGTTGCTAGGAAGCTAATGCAAATCCACAAGCCTAGGTTAGAGTCATATAGAAGGCTATTAGACAACTTGGTTTGGACAGATGGGAAAGTTCACAACACAAACTTACAATCATGCCAAATCTGTCCATGCCCACAAGGTGTTTGATAAAACGCCAGAGGCATCTAGGCAGGTCTTGGAGGGGCAAATTCTTCCAGATCAGTGTCTCTTTGGAGGCACAAGAGGTTGGTGAGGTTAGTTAGTGAAAAGCATAAACTTGCTAGTGCAAGTTTTGCAAAACTTCAAATCTGGACAGGAGGTGAAGGGCATTATTTCATGAACCAAAAATGTGCCAATGGTTGCATGCTCCTGGACTTAGGAGTTTAACATGGAGGACTACAAGTAGGAAGAGGAATCATGGATAAAGGAGCAACTAAAAATGTGGTTGTTGTACAAACCATCATGTTGGGCCAGAATAAAGATGAGGTTGTTTCACTCAAAATTTTCAAAGAACAACCCTGGATTTTTGCATATAATGAAATGGTATGCTCCTACTGACATCCCAAAATTTTGGTGTAAACTAGAAACAAATATTTAAAAGGGTTGTAGTGCAAAATTGCTCTCGGGACCAGAGAAGAAAATTGGGTGTAGAGCTCAAAATATTTCAAGAATAAAAGATATTTTTGTATAAAAGTGATTTAAAAACATCATATGACATCTCCAAATTTTGGTTGGATTTTTAGATAAATATATCAAATGGTTGTAGTTCAAAAAGAGCTCCAAATTTTAAAACAAGTCATTTAATGAATAAAGCTCAGGGTGAAATAATTTTATAAATAAAACTACTGATTGAGGGATGTTTTTAAATGAGAGGGAAAATAAGTCCAATATGTTTTGGAAGTATCCACTTGGGAAAAACTCCTTAATATTAAAAGAAAAGTTTTGAAATCAACAGATATATTCTTGCAGGCAAATTTTTTTTTTAAACTCTTGGCAAAATTTAAATAACTAAAACCTGGTTAAATTTTTGGGGTGTTACAATACTACCCCCCCTAAAAAAATCTCGTCCTCGAGATTTGCTAAGAGTTGTAAAACAAAAACACTTTTACTTGGTCAAAAGATCATTTTACACAGACGGTAAAAAGAGGCTACAGTGAGAGGGCAATAAGTGGTGAGTAACTACAGTGTGGTACTGGCGCTGTGTGGAAAAATCCATGCTTATGAAAACGAGCGGTTTCTACGCTGGACACCGTGAATTTAGAATAAATTCTAAATTTAACAATACGCTGGTCGTACCCGAGAACACAGTGCTCTCTCTGGCTGACAGGTGGGACCGGGGCCCACTGTCAGTCTCTCCTTCTTCCTCTGGCTCTCTCTTCTTCCTCTCTCCCGTGCGCTTCTTCTCACAAAAGCTCGGGTGAGGCTCTAATGGCAGAGGCGATGCCAGACTGGTTCGCGATCCTGGTATGCAGAGGGCTGGCGACACTGCTGGGGTTCTCCGTGCTCCTGTGTGCGATGATCCTTGATGATCGTCGTGATGCTGCTGCTCGGGTGTTGGCTCTCCGCGTTGGTGATGATCACGAGGAGTAGGTGAGGTGTGCCGGGTGCTAACTGTTGTTAGGGGTGGTTAGCCAGATGTAACACCGTTGCAAAGTTTTGCAAACAGTGTATGTGCTCGGATGATTATGGTCGAGTGTCTGTGGTCGTTGTGCTGTGTGAAATAAAATAACCCATGTCGTGAGAAGATGCAGATGCAACAGATCAGGGAAAAGAAATCTCCCTCCAGGATTATATGCGGAAACAGTAATGCAACAGAATCACTCATATTAGTTGAAGCTAAAGATTTACTTGCCGCGCAAACTCGGGGTACCACGCATAAGTTACAACACGTAAATAAAAGTTGCGATAATAAATATAACAGTGACGTCTAAATCGAAAACGGTTACTAGACGGGGCCCTGAGAAAATGTCTCTGTCACAGGGATACACTCCTCTTCTATCGGGGAAAGTGGATTGACTAGACAATGAATGTGTCTCTCCTGGTCGGGCCTCCGTGATCTGCCGATGGCGACCTGAGGATTTAAATCTGCGAGACTCTGGAGATAACTCGTCACGTGCGGGGTAAATGCTCTTCCAACGCATAGGCACGATGGGTGAGGTTTGCGAGTATGGTCACAAAACCTCCAAGGCTGGTTGTTGTGGTCTCGTTGTGCACGACGGGACCAGGTATTGTGGCTCGGTTTGGGGTAGAGGCTGTGTTGTGCTGGTTTGGGGCTAGCATGTCCTTTTTATAGTAAAAGGGAACGGAGTCTTCCTTCGCATGCTTGCGAATGAGACACCTTGGTGTTGGCTACCGGTGCATGACCGACAGGCTAGGTTGATACGTTGGGCACCGACTGCCAAAAGTGTCGGGGTCACTGTGTGGCTATCTTGTACGAGAAGCTTTGGCTGGGGTTTGGTTATGGTCTGATGGGTTGTTTTGCCTAAGTTTTTCGACCTGGCTAAGATAGGATTAGCCAATGGTCAGCCTGGCTCTGATACCAAGTCTGTCACGACCGGTTTTTCCGGGTATAAATTTCCAGAAAAAGACCGTCGTGCTCATCAGCCCCAGGATTACTGTTAGCTGATGAGGCTCCAACTTGATACAGAAATTCCAAGCAAAATACAAAATATGTAGTACAAGACCATTCTGGCCTGTGAGTACAACAAATGGTTTCTAGTGGTTGATGGCGGAAGCGGTTTGTGGATCATCAGTGTCTATGGGACTCCAATTCCCACAGGAACAGCTGACCAGGTTAACTCCTATCTTCACGAGGCTGCTATCATCGTTGCTTAGGTTCCGGGACTGTCATCGCATCGCTCCTCCCCGTGCAAGAAAATCTGGCCAAGACAATAGCCAGGGACAAGCCAGTGAGTACTTTGAATGTACTCGCAAACATTACGAACACACGTATAATATAACAATGATGTGCTGAAAATATTTTATGCTCATGACGTCAGTCACAAAAGATAAATAAAACTCTGATCCGTGCAAGCAAGTTATTTATAAAAGTGCAATAACATAGTAGTATTAGAATGTATGAAATAACAAACAATGCCACAGTCGGGCGTCTGAGCGACACCACATAAAGGGCTTTAAGAGAAATGCCACAGTCGGGCGTCTGAGCGACACCACATAAAGGGCTTTAAAAGAAATGCCACAGTCGGGCGTCTGAGCGACACCACATAAAGGGCTTTAAAAGAAATGCCACAGTCGGGCGTCTGAGCAACACCACATAAAGGGCTTTAAAAGAAATGCCACAGTCGGGCGTCTGAGCGACACCACATAAAGGGCTTTAAAAGAAATGCCACAGTCGGGCGTCTGAACGACACCACATAAAGGGCTTTAAAAGAAATGCCACAGTAGGGCGTCTGAGCGACACCACATCAAGGGCTTTAAAAGAAATAATCATAGTGAATATCCCGGAGGTAGAACCATCCCAGAGATACTCGATAATAACAATAATATCACGGGTTAGTCAACAATAATAATAATCATAATCATCATAAGTCACAAGTCACAATCCATGTTGTTCCAGTTCTGGTTAACAATTTCACCTCCGAAGACCGACACTAAGACCGACACCTGACCCATCCCAGACTGTAATCCTTAACCATGGACACGGCTATTCGAATAGGTTTATTCTCTGCAGAGGGTGTAATCTTTACCCACGAGTAACGGATTTCTTTAGTCCATCGGGACTAATTCCGTCTACGGTCTTTTTGTTGAAAACACACCTAACTTGCACACACCAGCTTAACTCACCGGTGTCTGGAATCACCCACGACACCTGTCAAGCAAAACTCTAAGTGGGGAGGCTAAAACCTCGCGTAGCACGGGATCAAATTTATACCGCGCGCTCTAAGGGGTGCCCCCCTCTCGGTCCCAACCGGAAACACCCATGCCCCCGGACCAGGTGGCCTGCCTACCAGCTACAACCGGTATCTTCCACCCTGGCCTCTCTGTACGGTGTGTGCTAGAAAGAGGTTGACAACTTACTGAACCGTACTCTACTTGCTGTAGAGACGAGTGGTAGTACGAAACAAGTATGGGGGTTACTGGAACAAGACTCGGTCTACGGTCGACTCAGGAGGTTTAAGTATTCCCTGCATGATTAGCATAACGAATATATTTCAACCAACAGAGTCACCGCTCATATCACCTTGCCATGCCATACCAGACATAACCGTCCCGACGGAGACCGGCGACAAACTCATGCCTACCCAAGGCAGAGGTTTTCCCGGGTTCCTGCCGGTATGCATGCAAGGCACATGAGGGTGATTATCATCACAAGTGTGTTCATTTCCAACAGCATTGAAATCAATAACATGCACCTATGCATATGATCATGTCACATGAAATAACAAGTTTCTCCGAAGTGAGGTGATGTTATAAACGTGTCATCGAACACACAAAAATATTATGTCGGGGTTCAGAATGCTTGCCTTCAATGTGTGGTAAGGCAGGGTGTACTTCAAAACTTTTGAAAGTATATCTCCTCTCTTCAAAAATCCTATTTAGAAATAAATGAATTAACACACAAAATGAAAACAGCACAAAAAGTTGTTCTAAAATTTTTTCAAATAAATCTTAAAATAAACTAGACAATATTTGAGAGAGGTAGCAAAAAGAATTAATTCATTTGGAGTTATATTTAAAAAGATAAAGCCAGTCAAAGTTCTGGTCAAAAATCTGTTTTTAAAATAAAAATAGAAAAGAAAACGTTTCAGACAAGAATACGTTTTCGGAGCGGAGGAAGCGTACTTTGTGATTTCACGTCTTCACTTAAGTCACGTGGTGGCGGGGCTGGGTCACTGACAGTGGGTCCAGGGGGCCCACTAGTCATGTTTGACCAGTCGCCCTCCCTCCCCTTCCTCTGGCCGAACAGAGGCAGGAGCTCCGACGATGTTCGCCGGCGAATGGCGGCACCGTTCGGGAAACGGAGGCCATCTGCGGGTTCAGGGGATCGAGACGGTCATTCCGGTGGTCGATACGGTCTCTGGGGTGGACGGAGCTGCCGGCGGCGAGCTTCACAGCGGACGGTGGTCGTTGAGCAAAGTGGTTTTTCTCCCGCAGTGAGTCCCGATCGAAATCGAGCAAGGGGATGGATTCACGAGGTGGAGAGGAAGCTCCTGGTGAAGAGAATGGGGAGGGGGAGGCTTTGGTGGCGCCGGAATGGTCGAGACAGCGGCGGCGGCTGGAGTTGCCGGAGATGAGGAAGACGGCCTCCTCGGGTCGATTGGCTGCCATGGGGAAACTGGAGGAGTGTACTGAGGCCGCCTGCGAACGGAACATGCTCGGGGCCTCCTTAAATAGGCGCCCGGGGTCGGTTCCGGCGGTGGCCGCGGATAAGGTCGCCGGCGACCGTCTTACTGTGCTGCAGAGCGACGTGGCGGTGGCTGGCTAGCTCCAGGGGCTAACGACGATCACTCCACTGTCGAAGGAGGCGAGCTGGCGCGCTGTGGTGGTTTGGGCGGTGCTGCTCATGGCGGTGGCGGGTGCGGCCACGGGCGTGCCGCCAAGCCGCTTGCTGGCTACGCTGCAGGGGGCGCGGAGGCGGTCGGGGCTTCTAGCGTGACGTGGCGAGAGGGAGAGGATTTGGATGAGCTCGGGGAAACTTATCCAGGGGGGGTGAGTTGGCTCGGGCGCGAGCACGTGCAAAACGCGCGCTCTGCTCGCGCTCTGGGCGTGCACGGCACTCGTTCGACGAAATGCCAGGGCGAGCCAAGTTGCTAGGAAGCTAATGCAAATCCACAAGCCTAGGTTAGAGTCATATAGAAGGCTATTAGACAACTTGGTTTGGACAGATGGGAAAGTTCACAACACAAACTTACAATCATGCCAAATCTGTCCATGCCCACAGGGTGTTTGATAAAACGCCAGAGGCATCTAGGCAGGTCTTGGAGGGGCAAATTCTTCCATATCAGTGTCTCTTTGGAGGCACAAGAGGTTGGTGAGGTTAGTTAGTGAAAAGCATAAACTTGCTAGTGCAAGTTTTGCAAAACTTCAAATCTGGACAGGAGGTGAAGGGCATTATTTCATGAACCAAAAATGTGCCAATGGTTGCATGCTCCTGGACTTAGGAGTTTAACATGGAGGACTACAAGTAGGAAGAGGAATCATGGATAAAGGAGCAACTAAAAATGTGGTTGCTGTACAAACCATCATGTTGGGCCAGAATAAAGATGAGGTTGTTTCACTCAAAATTTTCAAAGAACAACCCTGGATTTTTGCATATAATGAAATGGTATGCTCCTACTGACATCCCAAAATTTTGGTGTAAACTAGAAACAAATATTTAAAAGGGTTGTAGTGCAAAATTGCTCTCTGGACCAAAGAAGAAAATTGGGTGTAGAGCTCAAAATATTTCAAGAATAAAAGATATTTTTGTATAAAAGTGATTTAAAAACATCATATGACATCTCCAAATTTTGGTTGGATTTTTAGATAAATATATCAAATGGTTGTAGTTCAAAAAGAGCTCCAAATTTTAAAACAAGTCATTTAATGAATAAAGCTCAGGGCGAAATAATTTTATAAATAAAACTACTGATTGAGGGATGTTTTTAAATGAGAGGGAAAATAAGTCCAATATGTTTTGGAAGGATCCACTTGGGAAAAACTCCTTAATATTAAAAGAAAAGTTTTGAAATCAACAGATATATTCTTGGAGGCAAAAAAAAATTTTAAACTCTTGGCAAAATTTTAATAACTAAAACCTGGTTAAATTTTTGGGGTGTTACAGGTTGGCAATATGAACCTGTCGGATACCCCTGACTCGGTGTACTCGAACCTGAACAAATCTGGCAAATACACTACTAAATCCATGTATGGCTCGAAAAATCTCTTAGTAGGTGCAACTTTAGGTGGATTTGGAAAGCCAAAATCCCTCTCAAGATCCAAATTATTCTTTGGCAACATTCACAAGATGCTGTTTTGACTAGGCAGGTGATGCGGCACCGAAACTAGCCTGGGATCCTGTGTGTTCCTTCTACCAGCAAATTGAAACTTCCTAGCATTTGTTTTTTGAATGTCCTGTTGCCAGAGTGGTTTGGGGTGACTCTGGGGACTGATCTTTGCCCCAGGAACTGCTGGCAGTTCTTTGTATGGTGCTACTCCTTCATACCTGGATATGAGCATTTCTATATTGTGGCTTTGGGCTCAGTCACTTGGTCTATCTGGCCGGCACAGAGCAGTGCTACCTTTGAGAAGAAGATGATTAAATCTCCTTTCGAGATTGTTTTTATGGTGGTTTCCTTTCTTCTATATTGGGCAGGGCTTCAGGTGGGAGACGGCGTCAAGTAGCTTCAAACAGGGGCGGAGATGATTCGCGACGGGACGATGATGCTGATGCGCGCCTGTGATGCGACTATCAAGATTGGAGACTGAACAAAGCACAACAGATACTTTCCAGCGCCTCCATGCTTTTGTTGTTTCTTGTGCTAGATCATCTGAAGATGACTGCTGTTCGAGCTTCGGCTCCTGGTGTTTTGCTGACTTACAAACTTGTGGCTTATGGCTGTCGTTTTGTAATAGGTCTAGATGAATGGTGCAACAAGGTTTTCGCCCCATAGCGCTCATTTCGACGTCGGGCGAGTGCCGTGGGTTTCCTAGTAGTGCGTTGAACTCGCTCTCCCCTTCTCCCTGTTCTTAGACTCATCTATGTTTCAGACTATTGTATTTCCATTCTAAGTAATGGGAAGGGGGTTAGCCCGGTTCAAAACAAATGTGGATGCTTCTTATGACAAAGATACACACCAGGGAAGAATTGGCCTTGGTGCTCGCAGCCATGAAGGCAGACTCATTCGCGCTCAAGCACTCTGGTATGAATCTAGGATGTCAGCTATGGCTATGGAAGCTTTCACTATAAGAGATGGTGTCCAGCTTGCAGCTGATTTGGGGTTCAGGAAGGTGATCATTGAGTCTGATGCAACAGTTTGGGCTTGTAGCAGTGGCATTCTCCAAGTGTTGACCCCTCGGAGATAGCAACCATTTTGTCTGAAATACAAGAGCTAAGAGGGAATTTTGAAGAGTTTAATCTGGTGTTCACAGCAAGGGAGGCCAATGAGCTGGCACATTTTTGTGCCAAGCAATGTAATTCTACTAGAAAACACTATTTATGGATAAACTATACTCCAGCCTTTCTTACGTCATGTGTAAGGAAGGAGTGTAATTCTGCTGGTTGATTAATAAAGCTCTTGATTATAAAAGAAAAGGAGTCTTTGAGATATTTGTATTGCTCATGTAAATTGTAGTCAGAATAAGGCAAGTGATTGCCTTGCTAGTTTCACTAGAGTTGAAGATAGAACTGCTACATGGATCGGCTCGGGTCCCCAAAGGTCCTAGAAGTGGTGCTTGATGATTGTAAGAACATTATTTATTCCTACAAAAAGAAATAAGCCTGTGTGGTAAACCAAACTCACAAGTTAAACTAGAGCAATCTCTCCTATTTTCAAGCCCCGGAAATGTATATGTGAATGATTATTTGTCTAGACCCTAGTTCATCCTATTTTCAAGCCCCGGAAATCATCACCGTCGTCATCACCAACGATCCTCTCATCGGGAGGGGGTCAATCTCCATCAACATCTTCACCAGCACCATCTC
Organism: Triticum dicoccoides; assembly: GCF_002162155.2. Taxonomy (NCBI): domain Eukaryota; kingdom Viridiplantae; phylum Streptophyta; class Magnoliopsida; order Poales; family Poaceae; genus Triticum; species Triticum dicoccoides. Next base: position 722,872,149 of record NC_041383.1, read on the forward strand.
CTCTCAAAACCCTAGTTCATCTCTTGTATCCAATCTTGTATCCAAAACCACAAATTGGTACCTGTGGGTTGCTGGTAGTGTTGATTACTCCTTATAGTTGATGCTAATTGGTTTACTTGGTGGAAGATCATATGTTCAGATCCTTAATGCATATTATTACTCTCTGATTATGAACATGAACATGTTTTGTGAGTAGTTATGTTTGTTCCTGAGGACATGGGTGAAGTCTTGCTATTAGTAGTCATGTGAATTTGGTATTCGTTTGATATTTTGATGAGATGTATGTTGTCTTTCCTCTAGTGGTGTTATGTGAACGTCTACTACATGACACTTAACCATTATTTGGGCCTAGAGGAAGGCATTGGGAAGTAATAAGTAGATGATGGGTTGCTAGAGTGACAGAAGCTTAAACCCTAGTTTATGTGTTGCTTCGTAAGGTGCTGATTTGGATCCATATGTCTAATCCTATGGTTAGGTTTACCTTAATACTTCTTTTGTAGTTGCGAATGCTTGCAATAGCGGTTAATCATAAGTGGGATGCTTGTCCAAGTAAGGGCAGTAGCCAAGCACCGGTCCACCCACATATCAAATTATCAAAGTACCGAACGCGAATCATATGAGCGTGATGAAAACTAGCTTGACGATAATTCCCATGTGTCCTCGGGAGCTCTTTTGTCATTATAAGAAATTGTCTAGGCTTGTCCTTTGCTACAAAAAGGATTGGGCCATGATGACCCACAAGTGTAGGGGGTCTATCGTAGTCCTTTCGATAAGTAAGAGTGTCGAACCCAACAAGGAGCAGAAGGAAATGATAAGCGGTTTTCAGTAAGGTTTTCTTTGCAAGCACTGAAATAGTAGGTGATAGATAGTTTTGTGATAAGATAAATAATAACGAGCAAAAAGTAAATAAAGTAAATAAAGTGCAGCAAGGTGGCCCAATCCTTTATGTAGCAAAGGATAAGCCTGGACAAATTCTAATAATGAGAAAGGAGCTCCCGAGGACACATTGGGAATTATCCTCAAGCTAGTTTCCATCACGTTCCTAAGATTCGCGTTTGGTACTTTGATAATTTGATATGTGGGTGGACTGGCACTTGGGTACTGCCCTAACTTGGACAAGCATCCCACTTATGATTAACCCCTATTGCAAGCATCCGCAACTACAAATAGGAGTATTAAGGTAAACCTAACCACAGCATTAAACATGTGGGTCCATATCAACCCCTGACGAAGCAACGCATGAACTAGGGTTTAAGCTTCTGTCACTCTAGCAACCCATCATCTACTTATTACTTCCCTATGCCTTCCTCTAGGCCCAAATAATGGTGAAGTGTCATGTAGTCGACGTTCACATAACACCACTAGAGGAAAGACAACATACATCTCATCAAAATATCGAACGAATACCAAATTCACATGACTACTTATAGCAAGACTTCACCCATGTCCTCAGGAACAAATGCAACTACTCACAAAGCATATTCATGTTCATAATCAGAGGAGTAATAATATGCATAAAGGATCTGAACATATGATCTTCCACCAAGTAAACCAATTAGTATCAACTACAAGGAGTAATCAACACTACTAGCAACCCATAGATACCAATTTGTGGTTTTGATACAAGATTGGATACAAGAGATGATCTAGGGTTTTGAGAGGAGATGGTGCTGGTGAAGATGTTGATGGAGATTGACCCCCTCCCGATGAGAGGATCGTTGGTGATGATGTTGGTGATGATTTCCCCCTGTCGGAGGGAAGTGTCCCCGGCAGAACAGCTCCGCCAGAGCCCTAGATTGATTCCGCCAAGGTTCTGCCTCGTGGCGGCGGAGTTTCATCCTGTAAGCTTGCCCACGATTTTTTCCAGGGAAAGAGTGATGATATAGTACAAAATGGACGCCAGAGGCCCACCAGGGGGCCCAGGAGATAGGGGGCCGCGCCCTATAGGGGGGCACCCCCTATCTCCTGGACAGGGTGTGGGCCCCCTGGCCTATTTCTTTCGCTCATAAATTCTTAATAAATCCAAAAAGTTGTTTCAGGGAGTTTCAGGACTTTTGGAGTTGTGCAGAATAGGTTTCCAACGTTTGCTCCTTATCCAGCCAGAATTCCAGCTGCCGGCATTCCCCCTCTTCATGGTAAACCTTGTAAAATAAGAGAGAATAGCCATAAGTATTGAGATATAATTTGTAATAATAGCCCATAATGCAATAAATATTTATATAAAAGCATGGTGCAAAATGGACGTATCAACTCCCCCAAGCTTAGACCTCGCTTGTCCTCAAGCGGAAGCCGAAATCAAAAAATATGTTCGCATGTTTAGAGATAGAGGTGTCGATAAAAATAAAATACAGACATGAGGGCATCATGATCATTCTAATAACAGCAACATATATAGATTTTGTCATATGATTTTCTATGCTCAAGTAATAAGCAATTCACAATGTCAAGTATGGTTCATAAACTTCATTGGGAACTAACAAACTATAATCTCAGTCATTGAAGCAATTGCAGTTTATCGTAACATCAGAAAGAGTCAACAATAAAACTTTTCAACAAGCTCACACACTCAACTATCTCGTAGTCTCCCATAATTGCTAACACTCACGCAATACTTGTGGTTATAGAGTTTCAGCCGGACACTGAGAAAGATAGGGGCTTATTGTGTTGCCTCCCGACGTATTCACCTTTAGGTGATGTCAACAATAATAGACTATGCCAACTTGCATCCAATTGGATATATGTATCATGATCTTTCAAACACGATGAGCTTGCCAAAGGATAAAATTAAAAAGGGAAAGGTGAAGATCACCTTGACTCAAGCAAAAAGTAAAAACATAAAGTAAAAGATAGGCCCTTCGCAGAGGGAAGCAGAGGTTGTCATGCGCATTTAGGGTTGATGCACGAAATCTTAATGCAAAAGAACGTCACTTTATATTGCCCCTTGTATGTGGACCTTTATTATGCAATCCGTCGCTTTTATTACTTCCACAACAAGTTCGTACAAAGCTTATTTTCTCTGCACTAATAAGTCATACATATTTACAAAACAATTTTTATTGCTTGCACCGATGACAACTTACTTGAAGGATCTTACTCAATCCATAGGTAGGTATAGTGGACTCTCATGGCAAAACTGGGTTTGAGGATATTTGGAAGCACAGGTAGTATCTCTACTTGGTGCAAGGAATTTGGCTAGCAAGAGGGGGAAAGGCAAGCTCAACATGTTTGGAAGGTCAATGACAATATACTTTAACTGAGATGTCGGAAAACATATACCATTACATTGTCTTCCTTGTCCAACATCAACTCCTTTAGCATGTCATACTTAATGAGTGCTTCACAATCATAAAAGATGTCCAAGATAATATATCTATATGTGAACCCCTCTTTCATTATCACTTCCTATTAATTGCAACGATGACCAAGGCTACGTTCATCAACTCTCAACAATTTTTATGCCTCATACTTTCTATGTGTGAAGTTATCACTATCCATAAGATCAATATAAACTCCTTTTGTTCTTTCTACTTTCACAAGATCATAGCAACATAGCAAAGCCCTTGACTCAACACTAATTTTTATTATAGATAGCACACAGACTCGCTTACATAAAGAGATCACAATGCAAAACTCAAAACTACTTGATATCAAAACTTCAATCTACTAGATCAAGATACTACTAAAAGGATCGAACTGAATAAAGCGGTAAAGGTAGGAGTACTGTGATGGTGATACGATACCGGGGCACCTCCCCCAAGCTTGGCAGTTGCCAAGGGGAGTGCCCATACCCATGTGATTATTTCTCCTTCTTCACGGTTGGTGTTATGATCTTCTTGGCGATGATGCCCTTCAGGATACGGTTCTCCTCCTCGAGCTTATTGACTTGTTGTTTGAGGTCCATAATTTCTTTATGGAGCTTGCCCGTAATGGCCAAAGCTCCTTTTACCCAAGGATGTTGCATAGCTTCTGGAGAACATGTAAAACTCTTTTTCATATTTTCATAAGAAAGAAATCTAGAGTTGGAAGGGATGACCGAAGCAGGGACAGCCAGGCTAGGTAGTTCCCCTATAGTGAATTCTGCTTGGAGACGAGAGGTAACTTCTTGATCTTCCTCCATGGCATCTATCCTTTTCAAATCAGCCTCCATCTCATCCTCCGTTAATGGTCCAAAGTGATAGGCATCGTTATTCGCTCCTGGACCTGGCGTTGGGTGAGACACCCGACTCTCCCCAACTGATTCTTGAGAAGACATCTTGCTTTATTCTGCAACAGGAACAGCTCGAAACGAAAACAAAGGATAATTGCATGATACGATGGTCAAAACCTTCGAGAGTATATATAATGAATTTTTACCGACCATAAAATGTAACATACAAGAAAACGGAGTCCGGGAGGCACACGAGGTGCCCACGAGACAGGGGGCGCGGCCTCCTCTCTCGTGGGAGCCTCGTGTCCCTTTCAGACTACTTCTTTCTTCCTAAAATTATTAAATAATCTAAAACTAATGAAAATTGCCATTAGAGTTGTTTTGGAGTCGGTTTACTTACCGTACCACGTACCTATGCCTTTTCGAGTCTGGAACATTCTGGAAAGTGTCTCTTATGTATTCCTCAGGGGTTAGGGTTTCAATAATGTTAGTTTCAACATTGATAGGATTACCTGAAATATAATGTCTAATTCTTTGACCGTTTACCACCCTTGGATTTGTGCCTTCGAAGTTGTTGATTTTTAAAGCACCAGAATGATAGACCTCCTCGATGACGTAGGGACCTTCCCATTGTGAGAGAAGTTTTCCTACAAAAAATCTTAAACGAGAGTTGAATAATAACACATAATCTCCTACGTTGAACTCGCGCTTTTGTATCCTCTTATCATGCCAGCGTTTGACTTTTTCTTTGAAAAGCTTGGCATTCTCATATGCTTGGGTTCTCCATTCATAAGGTGAGCTAATATCAACTAACCTCTTCTCACTGGCAAGTTTGAAGTCATAATTGAGCTCTTTAATAGCCCAATATGCTTTATGTTCAAGTTCGAGAGGTAAATGACATGCTTTTCCATAAACCATCTTATATGGAGACATACCCATAGGATTTTTGTATGCAGTTTTATAGGCCCATAATGCATCATCAAGTTTTTTGGACCAATTCTTTCTAGATCTATTCACAGTCTTTTGCAAAACTAATTTGAGCTCTCTATTGCTCAACTCTACTTGACCACTAGACTGCGGGTGATAAGGAGATGCGATTCTATGATTGACATCATACTTAGCAAGCATCTTACGGAAAGCACCATGAATAAAGTGTGAACCACCATCAGTCATAAGATATCTAGGGACTCCAAACCTCGGAAAAATAACTTCTTTAAGCATTTTAATAGAAGTTTTATGATCAACACTACTAGTTGGAATAGCTTCTACCCACTTAGTAACGTAATCAACAACAACTAAAATATGTGTATAACCATTAGAGGCAGGAAAAGGTCCCATATAATCAAAGCCCCAAACATCAAACGGTTCAATAACAAGAGAATAATTCATAGGCATTTCTTGACGTCTACTAATGTTACCTATTCTTTGACATTCATCACAAGATAAGACAAACTTACGAGCATCTTTGAAGAGAGTAGGCCAATAAAAACCAAATTGTAATACCTTTTGTGCAGTTCTATCTCCAGCGTGGTGTCCTCCATAAGATTCAGAGTGACACTTGCGTAGGATTTGTTCCTGTTCATGCTCAGGCACACAACATCTAATAATACCATCTACTCCTTCTTTATAAAGGTGTGGATCATCCCATAAGTAATGTCTTAAATCATAAAAGAACTTTTTCTTTTGCTGGTATGTGAAACTAGGCGGTATATATTTAGCAACAATGTAATTAGCATAATCAGCATACCAAGGAGCAGTACGAGAAGCATTGACAACCGCTAATTGTTCATCAGGAAAACTATCATTAATAGGCAGTGGGCCATCAAGAACCTTCTCTAACCTAGACAAGTTGTCTGCAACGGGGTTCTCAGCTCCCTTTCTATCAATAATATGCAAGTCAAATTCTTGGAGCAAGAGAACCCATCTAATGAGTCTAGGCTTATCATCTTTCTTTTCCATAAGATATTTAATAGCAGCATGATCAGTGTGAATAGTAACTTTGGAATCAACAATATAAGGTCTAAACTTATCACATGCAAATACAACTGCTAAGAACTCTTTTTCAGTAGTAGCATAATTTCTCTTGGCAGAATCAAAAGTCTTACTAGCATACTAGATAACATTCAATTTCTTATCGACTCTTTGCCCAAAAACAGCATCGACAGCATAATCACTAGCATCACACATAATTTCAAAAGGTAAATTCCAATCAGGTGGCTGAACAATAGGTGTTGTGATCAAAGCTCTCTTAAGTGTTTCAAATGCTTCTACACAATCATCATCAAAGACAAAAGGAATATCTTTTTGCAATAAATTAGTCAGAGGCATAGAGATTTTAGAAAAGTCCTTATGAACCTCCTATAAAAACCGGCATGACCAAGGAAACTTCTTATACCTTTTATGTCCTTGGGACATGGCATCTTTTCAATAGCATCAACTTTGGCTTTATCAACTTCAATACCTCTCTTGGAGATCTTGTTCCCCAAGACAATGCCTTCATTAACCATAAAGTGACACTTTTCCCAATTCAGGATGAGACTAGTGTCTTCGCATCTCTGCAAAACTCGATCAAGGTTACTCAAACAGTCATCAAAAGAGGATCCATAGACGGAGAAGTCATCCATGAATATATCACAAATCTTTTCACAAAAATCAGAGAATATAGCCATCATGCATCTTTGAAAGGTAGCAGGTGCATTACATAAACCAAAAGGCATACGTCTATAAGCAAAAGTACCAAAACGGCAAGTAAAAGTAGTTTTAGATTGATCCTTCGCGGACACAGGTATTTGAGAGAAGCCAGAATAACCATCTAGAAAGCAAAAATGTGTGTGTTTGGATAGCCTTTCTAGCATTTGATCAATAAAAGGTAAAGGGTAATGATCTTTCTTAGTAGCTTTATTTAACTTACGGAAATCAATTACCATCCTATAGCCTGTAATAATTCTTTGCGGGATCAATTCATCTTTATCATTAGGAACAACGGTAATACCTCCCTTTTAGGGACACAATGGACAGGGCTTACCCATTCACTATCAGCAACGGGATAGATAATACCTGCCTCAAGGAGTTTTAGAATCTCCTTTCTTACCACTTCCTTCATTTTGGGGTTTAATCGTCTTTGCAGATCTCTAACTGGTTTGACATCTTTCTCCACTGAAATTTTGTGTTGACATAATGTGGGACTAATGCCCTTAAGATCGTCCAGAGTATATCCAATAGCAGCTCGGTGCTTCTTCGGAGTTTTCAATAATCTTTCTTCTTCTTTCTCTGAAAGGCTAGCACTAATAATAACATGATATATTTCTTTTTCATTAAGATAAGCATACTTGAGATTATCAGGTAAAGGTTTGAGTTCGAACACGGGATCACCCTTGGGTGGAGGGGGATCCCCAAGAATTTCAATGGGAAGGTTATGTTTTAGCATGGGTTCTTGTTTAAGGAACACTTCATCTATTTCTTCCCTTTCCTTCATAAACATATCGTTTTCATGGTCTAACAAATATTGTTCTAACGGATCAGTTGGAGGAACAGCAATGGAAGCAAGACCAATAATTTCATCCTTACTAGGTGGTTCCCTTTCACAAGGTTGTCTACTAAACTTAGCAAAATTAAACTCATGAGACATACCATCTATGCCAATAGTGACAATATTCTTTTCACAATTAATCTTAGCACTAGCAGTATTCAAGAAGGGTCTACCAAAAATAATGGGACAAAAATTATCTTGTGGGGAACCAAGAACAAGAAAATCAGCAGGGTATTTAATCTTCCCACACAAGACTTCAACATCTCTAACAATCCCAATAGGTTTAATGGTGTCCCTATTAGCAAGCTTAATAGTAACATCAATGTCTTCTAATTCAACAGGTGCAATATCGTGCATAATTTCTTTATAAAGATCATAAGGTATCGCATTAGCACTAGCACCCATATCACGTAAGCCATCATAACAATGATCGACTATTCTAACAGGAATAATAGGCGTGCCTACAACAGGTCTTCGTGTCTTAGTATCGGATCTAGGAATATTAGCAGTTTCACCCAAGAAAGAGATAACATGCCCATCTAAGTCCTCATCCAAGAGATCTTTAATCATAGAAATACCAGGTTCAACATTAATTTGCTCAGGAGGTGTATAGGTCCTAGTATTACTCTTATCAACAACAGTCGAAGCTTTAACATGATCTTTTATCCTAATAGGAAAAGGAGGTTTTTCAACATAAGCGGTAGGAATAATAGGATCACTATATGTAATAGTCTTTTCTTCGACTGTAATAGGTGCAACTACTTTCACTTCAACAGGAGGGTTATATTTAAACCACTTCTCTTTAGGGAGATCAACGTGAGTAGCAAAAGTTTCACAAAAGGTAGCTACTATCTCAGAGTCAAGTCCATACTTAGAGCTAAATCCACGGAAAGCATCGGTATCCATAAAAGATTTAACACAATCGAACTTAGGTGTCATACCTGACTCTTTACCATCGTCGGAACCCCAATCTTCAGAGTTGCGTTTAATTCTTTTCAATAAGTCCCATTTGAAATCAATAGTCTTCAGCATATAGGAACTAGCACAGGAAGGATCGAGCAGGTTGCGATTATCAAGAGAAAGCCGAGCATAAAATCTTTGAATAATCATTTCCCGAGAGAGCTCATTATTGGGGCATGAATATAACATTGACTTAAGCCTCCCCCAAGCTTGAGCGATGCTTTCTCCTTCGCGAGGCCAGAAATTATATATGTAATTACGATCACGATGAACAAGATGCATAGGATAGAACTTCTAGTGAAATTCCAACTTCAGTCGCTTATAATTCCAAAATCTCGTATCATCACATAGCCTATACCATGTCATTGCATCTCCCTTCAAAGATAAAGGGAAGACCTTCCTTTTGACAACATCATCGGGGATACCTGCAAGCTTAAATAATCCACAAACTTCATCCACAAAGATAAGGTGTAAGTCGGGATGCAATGTTCTGTCTCCTGCAAAAGGATTAGCTAGCAGTTTTTCTATCATACCCGAAGGAATCTCAAAGTGAATATTTTCATAAGGTTCAGTAGGTTGAGGAGCATCTCTTTGCTCTTCTGGTTGGGGTGAAGATACCCCAAACAAGCCCCTCAAAGGATTAGTTTCCATAGTGACAAGCAACAGAAAATTTCAGCACACTATATAAATGTTTCCATACCAAGTTCCACTCACCAAAAGCGCTACACTCCCCGGTAACGGCGCCAGAAAAGAGTCTTGATGACCCACAAGTGTAGGCGATCTATCGTAGTCCTTTCGATAAGTAAGAGTGTCGAACCCAACGAGGAGCAGAAGGAAATGATAAGCGGTTTCAGTAAGGTTTTCTCTTCAAGCACTGAAATAGTAGGTGATAGATAGTTTTGTGATAAGATAAATAGTAACGAGCAAAAAGTAAATAAAGTAAATAAAGTGCAGCAAGGTGGCCCAATCCTTTATGTAGCAAAGGATAAGCCTGGACAAATTCTAATAATGAGAAGCTCCCGAGGACACATTGGGAATTATCGTCAAGCTAGTTTTCATCACGTTCATAAGATTCACGTTCGGTACTTTGATAATTTGATATGTGGGTGGACCGGCACTTGGGTACTGCCCTAACTTGGACAAGCATCCCACTTATGATTAACCCCTATTGCAAGCATCCGCAACTACAAAAAAGAGTATTAAGGTAAACCTAACCACAACATTAAACATATGGGTCCATATCAACCCCTAACGAAGCAACGCATAAAGTAGGGTTTAAGCTTTTGTCACTCTAGCAACCCATCATCTACTTATTACTTCCCTATGCCTTCCTCTAGGCCCAAATAATGGTGAAGTGTCATGTAGTCGACGTTCACATAACACCACTAGAGGAAAGACAACATACGTCTCATCAAAATATCGAACGAATACCAAATTCACATGACTACTTATAGCAAGACTTCACCCATGTCCTCAGGAACAAACGTAACTACTCACAAAGCATATTCATGTTCATAATCAGAGGAGTAATAATATGCATAAAGGATCTGAACATATGATCTTCCACCAAGTAAACCAATTAGTATCAACTACAAGGAGTAATCAACACTACTAGCAACCCACAGGTACCAATTTGTGGTTTGATACAAGATTGGATACAAGAGATGAACTGGGGTTTTGAGAGGAGATGGTGCTGGTGAAGATGTTGATGGAGATTGACCCCCTCCCAATGAGAGGATCGTTGGTGATGACGTTGGTGATGATTTCCCCCTCCCGGAGGGAAGTGTCCCCAGCAGAACAGCTCCGCCAGAGCCCTAGATTGATTCCGCCAAGGTTCCGGCTAGTGGCAGCGGAATTTCGTCCCGTAAGCTTGCCCATGATTTTTCCAGGGAAAGAGTGATGATATAGCAGAAGATGGACGCCGGAGGCCCACCAGGGGGCCCAGGAGATAGGGGCCGCGCCCTATAGGGGGGGCGCCCCCTGTCTCCTGGACAGGGTGTGGGCCCCCTGGCCTATTTCTTTCGCTCATAAATTCTTAATAAATCCAAAAAGTTGTTCCAGGGAGTTTCAGGACTTTTGGAGTTGTGCATAATAGGTTTCCAATGTTTGCTCCTTTTCTAGCCAGAATTCCAGCTGCCGGCATTCCCCCTCTTCATGGTGAACCTTGTAAAATAAGAGAGAATAGCCATAAGTATTGAGATATAATGTGTAATAATAGCCCATAATGCAATAAATAAGTATATAAAAGCATGATGCAAAATGGACGTATCAGGCCACCTTGCTGCACTTTATTTAGTTTCATTGCTTGTTACTCGTTACAATTCATCTTATAACAAAACTATCTGTTACCTACAATTTCAGTGCTTGCAGAGAAAACCTTACTGAAAACCGCTTGTAATTTCCTTCTGCTCCTCGTTGGGTTTGACACTTTTACTTATCAAAAGGACTACGATAGATCCCCTATAGTTGTGGGTCATCAAGACTTTTTTCTGGCGCCGTTGCCGAGGAGTGAAGCCCCTTTGGTGAGTGGAACTTGGTAAGGAAACATTTATATAGTGTGCTGAAATTTTTTGTCACTTGTTACCATGGAAACTAATCCTTTGAGGGGCTTGTTCGGGGTATCTTCACCCCGACCAGAAGAGCAAAGAGTTGCTCCTCAGCCTACTGAACCTACTGAAAATATTTACTTTGAGATTCCTTCGGGTATGATAGAAAAACTGCTAGCTAATCCCTTTACAGGAGATGGAACATTGCATCCCGATTTACACCTTATATTTGTGGATGAAGTTTGTGGATTATTTAAGCTTGCAGGTATTCCCGATGATGTTGTCAAAAGGAAGGTCTTCCCTTTATCTTTTAAGGGAGATGCATTGACATGGTATAAGCTATGTGATGATACGGGATCTTGGAATTATAAATGATTGAAGTTAGAATTTCACCAGAAGTTCTATCCTATGCATCTTGTTCGTCGTGATCATAATTACATATATAATTTCTGTCCTTGTGAAGGAGAAAGCATCTCTCAAGCTTGGGGGAGGCTTAAGTCAATGTTATATTCATGCCCCAATCATGAGCTCTCAAGAGAAAGGATTATTCAAAAAAATTATGCTCGACTTTCTTCCAATGATCGCAACATGCTCGATACTTACTGTGCTGGTTCGTATATGCTGAAGACTATTGAATTAAAATGGGACTTATTGGAAAGAATTAAACACAACTCTGAAGATTGGGGTTCCGATGATGGTAAGGAGTCAGGTATGACACCTAAGTTTGATTGTGTTCAATCTTTTATGGATACCGATGTTTTTCATGGATTTAGCTCTAAATATGGACTTGACTCTGAGATGGTAGCTTCTTTCTGTGAATCTTTTGCTGCTCGTGTTGATCTCCCTAAGGAGAAGTGGTTTAAATATAATCCTCCCATTAAAGTAAAAGTAGTTGCACCTATTACAGTTGAAGAACAGACTGTTATAGTGATCCTATTGTTCCTACTACTTATGTTGAGAAACCTCCTTTTCCTGTTAGGATAAAGGATCATGCTAAAACTTCAACTGTTGCTCGTAAGAGTAATACTAGGACTTATACACCTCCTGAGCAAATTAAAGTTGAACCTAGTATTGCTATGGTTAAAGATCTCTTGAGACGGCTAATATTGTTAGACTAGATACTAAGATACATAGACATGTTGTAGGCATGCCTGTTATTTCTGTTAAAATAGGAGATCATTGTTATCATGGCTTATGTGATATGGGTGCTAGTGCAATACCCTATGACCTATATAAAGAAATTATGCATGATATTGCACGTGTTGAATTGGAAGGTATTGATGTTACTATCAAGCTTGCCAATAGAGATACTATTTCACCAATTGGGATTGTTAGAGATGTTGAAGTCTTGTGTGGGAAGGTTAAATATCCTGCTGATTTTCTTGTTATTAGTTCCCCACAAGATGATTTTTGTCCCATTATATTTGGTAGACCCTTCTTGAATACTGTTAATGCTAGGATTGATTGTGAAAAGGATACTGTTACAATTGGCTTAGGGGATATGTCTCATGAGTTTAATTTTGCTAAGTTTCGTAGACAACCCCGTGATAAAGAATCACCTAGTAAGGATGAGATTATTGGTCTTGCTTCTATTGTCGTGCCTCCTATTGATCCGTTAGAACAATATTTGCTAGACCATGAAAATGATATGTTTATGAATGAAAGAAGGGAAATAGATAAAGTGTTCCTTCAACAGGAACCTATTCTGAAACACAATCTAACCGTTGAAATTCTAGGGGACCACCCCCCCCCCCACCCAAGGGTGATCCTGTGTTTGAACTCAAACCATTACCTGATAATCCTAAGTATGCTTATCTTGATGAAAAGAAAATATATCTTGTTATTATTAGTGCTAACCTTTCAGAGCAAGAAGAAGAAAGATTATTGAAAACTCTGAAGAAGCACCGTGCTGCTATTGGATATACTCTGGATGATCTCAAGGGCATTAGTCCCATGTTATGCCAACACAAAATTAATTTGGAGGACGATGCCAAACCAGTTAGAGATCCTCAACGACGATTGAATCCTAAGATGAAAGAAGTGGTAAGAAAGGAGATACTAAAGCTCCTTGAGGCAGGTATAATTTATCCCGTTGCTGATAGTGATTGGGTAAGCCCTATCCATTGTGTTCCTAAAAAGGGAGGTATTACTGTCGTTCCTAATGATAAAGATGAATTGATCCCGCAAAGAATTATTACAGGTTATAGGATGGTAATCGATTTCTGTAAATTAAATAAAGCTACTAAGAAAGATCATTACCCTTTACCTTTTATCGATCAAATGCTAGAAAGACTATCCAAACACACACATTTCTGCTTTCTAGATGATTATTCTGGTTTCTCTCAAATACCTGTGTCAGCAAAGGATCAATCAAAAACTACTTTTACTTGCCCTTTTGGTACTTTTGCTTATAGATGTATGCCTTTTGGTTTATGTAATGCACCTGCTACCTTTCAAAGATGCATGATGGCTATATTCTCTAACTTTTGTGAAAAGATTTGTGAGGTATTCATGGATGATTTCTCCGTTTATGGATCCTCTTTTGATGATTGCTTGAGCAACCTTGATCGAGTTTTCCAGAGATGTGAAGACACTAGTCTCGTGTTGAATTGGGAAAAGTGCTACTTGATGGTTAATGAAGGAATTGTCTTGGGGCATAAGATTTCTAAGAGAGGTATTGAAGTTGGTAAAGCTAAAGTTGATGCTATTGAAAAGATGCCATGTCCCAAGGACATAAAAGGTATAAGAAGTTTCCTTGGTCACGCCGGTTTTTATAGGAGGTTCATTCAGGACTTTTTCTAAAATCTCTAGGCCTTTGACTAATTTATTGCAAAAAGATATTCCTTTTCTCTTTGATGATGATTGTGTAGAAGCATTTGAAATACTTAAGAAAGCTTTGATCACTACACCTATTGTTCAGCCACCTGATTGGAATTTACCTTTTGAAATTATGTGTGATGCTAGTGATTATGTTGTAGGTGATGTTCTAGGGCAAAGAGTTGATAAGAAATTGAATGTTATCCAGTATGCTAGTAAAACTCTTGATACTGTCCAGAGAAATTATGCTACTACTGAAAAAGAGTTCTTAGCAGTTGTGTTTGCTTGTGATAAGTTTAGACCTTATATTGTTGATTCCAAAGTTACTATTCACACTGATCATGCTGCTATTAAATATCTTATGGAAAAGAAAGATGCTAAGCCTAGACTAATTAGATGGGTTCTCTTGCTCCAAGAATTTGATTTGCATATTATTGATATAAAGGGAGCTGAGAACCCCGTTGCAGACAACTTGTCTAGGTTAGAGAATGTTCTTGATGACCCACTGCCTATTGATGATAGCTTTCCTGATGAACAATTAGCGGACATTAATGCTTCTCGTACTGCTCCTTGGTATGCTGATTATGCTAATTACATTGTTGCTAAATTTATACCACCTAGTTTCACATAGCAGCAAAAGAAAAGGTTCTTTTACGATTTAAGACATTACTTCTGGGATGACCCACACCTTTATAAAGAAGGAGTAGATGGTGTTATTAGACGTTGTGTACCTGAGCATAAACAAGAACAGATCCTACGCAAGTGTCACTCTGAATAATATGAAGGGCACCACGCTGGAGATAGAACTGCACATAAGGTATTGCAATCTGGTTTTTATAGGCCTACTCTCTTCCAAGATGCTCGTAAGTTTGACTTGTCTTGTGATGAATGTCAAAGAATTGGTAATATTAATAGACGTCAAGAAATGCCTATGAATTATTCTCTTGTTATTGAACCATTTGATGTTTGGGGCTTTGATTATATGGGACCTTTTCCTGCCTCTAGTGGTTATACACATATTTTAGTTGTTGTTGATTACGTTACTAAGTGGGTAGAAGCTATTCCAACTAGTAGTGATGATCATAACACTTCTATTAAAATGCTTAAGGAAGTTATTTTTCCGAGGTTTGGAGTCCCTAGATATCTTATGACTGATGGTGGTTCACATTTTATTCATGGTGCTTTCCGCAAGATGCTTGCTAAGTATGATGTTAATCATAGAATAGCATCTCCTTATCACCCGCAGTCTAGTGGTCAAGTAGAGTTGAGCAACAGAGAGCTCAAATTAATTTTGCAAAAGACTGTGAATAGATCTAGAAAGAACTGGTCCAAAAAACTTGATGATACATTATGGGCCTATAGAACTGCATACAAAAATCCTATGGGTATGTCTCCGTATAAGATGGTTTATGGAAAAGCATGTCACTTACCTCTTGAACTTGAACATAAAGCATATTGGGCTATTAAAGAGCTCAATTATGACTTCAAACTTGCCGGTGAGAAGAGGTTATTTGATATTAGCTCACTTGATGAATGGAGAACCCAAGCCTATGAGAATGCCAAGCTATTCAAAGAAAAAGTCAAACGCTGGCATGACAAAAGGATACAAAAGCGTGAGTTTAATGTAGGTGATTATGTGTTATTATTCAACTCTCGTTTAAGATTTTTTGCAGGAATACTTCTCTCTAAATGGGAAGGTCCTTTATCGAGGAGGTCTATCGTTCCGGTGCCATAAAAATCAACAACTTCAAAGGCACAAGTCCGAGGCTGGTGAACGGTCAAAGAATCAAACATTATATCTCGGGTAATCCTATCAATGTTGAAACTTATATTGTTGAAACCGTAACCCCGGAGGAATACATAAGGGACACTTTCCAGAACGTTCCAGACTCCGAAAAGGAATAGGTATGTGGTACGGTAAGTAAACCGACTCCAAAACAATTCTAATGGCAATTTTTATCCGTTTTGGAATATTTAAGCATTTTGGAAAGAAAGAAGTAGTCCGGGAAGGACAGTGGCCTCCACGATGGTGGAGGGCGCGCCCCCCTGTCTCGTGGCCACCTCGTGTGCCTCTCGGACTCCGTTTTCTTGCACATTACGTATTTTGGTCGGTAAAAATTCATTATGTAATCTCCCAAAGGTTTTGACCACCGTATCACGCAAATATCCTCTGTTTTCGTTTCGAGTTGTTTCTGTTACAGATTTAGAGCAATATGTCGTCTCAGGATTCAGAAGGGGAAAGCTATGTGGTTGATTACCTTGCAGACCTTAAGGTCTACAGGAACTTGGGGCATGGTGGCTGGACCACTGAAGAAGAGGAAGACTATGAGCCTAAGGGAAAGGAGGAGACGAGTTCAGACGAAGACGAAGCCCCATTACCTCAACCTGGGGACATGCATGTGGAGTTTAAAAAATCAAGCCTCCCTGACAGAGCAAAGAAGCCAAAGATCGAGTTTATCCCTTTTCGTCTCTTGCAGGAAAATAAACAGGAATTATGCAAAAGAATATTAAGTCTTGAGCAGGAGATCGATGACCTAAAGGAGCAAAATACTATACTCAAGCGTAAATTGAGGAAGAAGCCTGATAACCCACAAGTGTAGGGGATCGCAACAGCTTTCGAGGGTGAAGTACAACCCAAATTTATTGATTCAACACAAGGGGAGCCAAAGAATATTCTTGAGTATTAGCAGTTGAGTTGTCAATTCAACCACACCTGGATATCTTAGTATCTGCAGCAAAGTATTTAGTAGCAAAGTAGTATGATAGTAATGGTAACGGTAGCAACAGTAAAGATAAATGTTTTTGGGTTTTTGTAGTAGTTGTAACAGCAGCAACAGAAAAGTAAACAAGCGAAGAACAATATATGCAAAGCTCATAGGCAATGGATTAGTGATGGATAATTATGCTGGATGCGATTCCTCATGTAATAGTTATAACATAGGGTGACACAGAACTAGCTCCAGTTCATCAATGTAATGTAGGCATGTATTCCGTAAATAGTCATACGTGCTTATGGAAAAGAACTTGCATGACATCTTTTGTCCTACCCTCCCGTGGCAGTGGGGTCCTAGCAGAAACTAAGGGATATTAAGGCCTCCTTTTAATAGAGAATCAGACCAAAGCATTAACACATAGTGAATACATGAACTCCTCAAACTACGGTCATCACCGAGAAGTATCCCGATTATTGTCACTTCGGGGTTGTCGGATCATAACACATAATAGGTGACTATAGACTTGCAAGATAGGATCAAGAACACACATATATTCATGAAAACATAATAGGTTCAGATCTGAAATCATGGCACTCGGGCCATAGTGACAAGCATTAAGCATAGCAAAGTCATAGCAACATCAATCTCAGAACATAGTGGATACTAGGGATCAAACCATAACAAAACTAACTTGATTACATGGTAAATCTCATCCAACCCATCACCGTCCAGCAAGCCTACGATGGAATTACTCACACACGGCGGTGAGCATCATGAAATTGGTGATGGAGGATGGTTGATGATGACGACGGCGACGAATCCCCCTCTCCGGAGCCCCGAACGGACTCTAGATCAGCCCTCCCGAGAGAGATTAGGGCTTGGCGGTGGCTCCGTGTCGTAAAACGCGATGAAACTTTCTCCCTGATTTTTTTCTCCGCGAGACGGAATATATGGAGTTGGAGTTGAGGTCGATGGAGCTCCAGGGGGGCCACGAGATAGGGGGGCGCGCCCTATAGGGGGGGCGCCCCCTGTCTCGTGGACAGGCCCTGGGCCCCTGGTGTATTTCTTTCGCCCAGAAATTCTTATTAATTCCAAAAAGTGCCTCCGTGGATTTTCAGGACATTCCGAGAACTTTTCTTTTCTACACATAAAACAACATCATGGCAGTTCTGCTGAAAACAACGTCATTCCGGGTTAGTTTCATTCAAATCATGCAAGTTAGAGTCCAAAACAAGGGCAAAAGTGTTTGGAAAAGTAGATACGTTGGAGACGTATCAAGGCCTACATCATCAACAACTCCTACTTCACCACCTCCGAGGACATAATCACATGGGTATGGGCACTCCCCTTGGCAACTGCCAAGCTTGGGGGAGGTGCCCCGGTATACCATCACACTCCTATCTTTACCATTTTATTTAGTTCGATCCTTTTAGCAGTATCTTGATCTAGTAGATTGAAGTTTTGGTAGCAATTAGTTTTGAGTTTTGCTTTGTGATCTCTTTATGTATTCGAGTCCGTGAGCTATCTATAATAAAGATTAGTGTTGAGTCAAGGGCTTTGCTATCTTGCCATGATCTTGAGAAAGTAGAAAGAATAAAAAGAATAAAAGAGTTCATATTGATCTTATGAATAGTAATGACTTCACACATAGAAAGTATGAGGCATAAAAGTTGTGGAGAATTGATAAACGTAGTTTTGGTCATCGTTGCAATTAATAGGAAGTAATAAGGAAAGAGAGGTTTTCACATGCAAATATATTATCTTGGACATCTTTTATGATTGTGAGCACTCATTAAGTATGACATGCTAAAAGAGTTGATGTTGGACAAGGAAGACAATGTAATGGTTTATGTTTTCTCACATCTCAGTTAAATTATGTTGTCATTGATCTTCCCAACATGTTGAGCTTGCCTTTCCCCCTCATGCTAGCCAAATTTCTTGCACCAAGTAGAGATACTACTTGTGCTTCCAAATATCGTTAAACCCAGTTTTTGCCATGAGAGTCCACCATACCTACCTATGGATTGAGTAAGATCCTTCAAGTAAGTTGTCATGTTGCAGGCAATAAAAATTGCCCTCTAAATATGTATGACTTATTAGTGCAGAGAAAATAAGCTTTATACGATCTTTTTATGGAAGCAATAAAAGCGACGGACTGCATAATAAAGGTCCATATACAAGTGGCAATATAAAGTGACATTCTTTTGCATTAAGATTTTGTGCATCCAACCCTAAAAGCACATGAAAACCTCTGATTCCCTCTGCGAAGGGCCTATCTTTTACTTTACCTTTTTACTTTATGCTTGAGTCAAGGTGATCTTCACCTTTCTCTTTTTTTCATTTTGTCCTTTGGCAAGCTCCTCGTGTTTGAAAGATCTTGATATATATATCCAATTGGATGTAAGTTAGCATGAGTTATTATTGTTGACATCACCCAAAGGTGAATACGTTGGGAGGCAACACAATAAGCCCCTATCTTTCTCAGTGTCCGGTTGAAACTCCATAACCACAAGTATTGCGTGAGTGTTAGCAATTGTAGAAGACTGCATGATAGTTGAGTATGTGGACTTGCTGAAAGGCTCTCTTCTTGACTCTTTCTGATGTTATGATAAATTGCAATTTCTTCAATGACTGAGATTATAGTTTGTTAGTTCCCAATGAAGTTTCTGAACCATACTTGACATTGTGAATTGATTGTTACTTGAGCATAAGAAATCATATGACAAAATCTCTCTCTCTCTCTCTCTCTCTCTCTCTCTCTCTCTATATATATATATATATATATATATATATATTGCTGTTATAAGAATGATCATGATGCCCTCATGTCCATATTTTAATTTTATCGACACCTCTATCTCTAAAGATGTGGACATATTTTTCGATTTCGGCTTCCGCTTGAGGACAAGCGAGGTCTAAGCTTGGGGGAGTTGATACGTCCATTTTGCAGCATGCTTTTATATCAATATTTATTGCATTATGGGTTGTTATTACACTTTATATCTCAATACTTATGGCTATTCTCTCTTATTTTACAAGGTTTACCATGAAGAGGGGGAATGCCGGTAGCTGGAATTCTGGCTGGAAAAGGTTCAAATATTGGAAACCTATTCTACACAACTCCAAAAATCCTGAAACTCCACGAAAGCTATTTTTGGAATTAATAAGAATTATTGAGCGAAGAAAGCACACGAGGGGGCCCACACCCTGGCCAAGAGGGTGGGGGGCGCGCCCACCCCTACTGGGCGCGCCCCCTGTCTCTTGGGCACCCTGGTGGCCCTCCGGTGCCCATCTTCTGCTATATGAAGGCTTTTACCTTGGAAAAAATCAGAGGCAAGCTTACGGGATGAAACTCCGCCGCCACGAGGCAGAACCTTGGTGGAACCAATCTAGAGTTCCGGCAGAGCTGTTCTGCCAGGGAAACTTCCCTCCGGGAGGGGGAAATCATCACCATCGTCATCACCAACGATCCTCTCATCGGGAGGGGGTCAATCTCCATCAACATCTTCACCAGCACCATCTCCTCTCAATACCCTAGTTCATCTCTTGTATCCAATCTTGTATCCAAAACCACAAATTGGTACCTGTGGGTTGTTAGTAGTGTTGATTACTCCTTGTAGTTGATGCTAATTGGTTTACTTGGTGGAAGATCATATGTTCAGATCCTTAATGCATATTATTACTCTCTGATTATGAACATGAATATGTTTTGTGAGTAGTTATGTTTGTTCCTGAGGACATGGGTGAAGTCTTGCTATTAGTAGTCATGTGAATTTGGTATTTGTTCGATATTTTGATGAGATGTATGTTGTCTTTCCTCTAGTGGTGTTATGTGAATGTAGACTACATGACACTTCACCATTATTTGGGCCTAGAGGAAGGCATTGGGAAGTAATAAGTAGATGATGGGTTGCTAGAGTGATAGAAGCTTAAACCCTAGTTTATGCGTTGCTTCGTAAGGGGCTGATTTGGATCCACATGTCTAATGGTATGGTTAGGTTTACCTTAATACTTCTTTTGTAGTTGCGGATGCTTGCAATAGGGGTTAATCATAAGTGGGATGCTTGTCCAAGTAAGGGCAGTACCCAAGCACCGGTCCACCCACATATCAAATTATCAAAGTACCGAACGTGAATCATATGAGCGTGATGAAAACTAGCTTGACGATAATTCCCATGTGTCCTCGGGAGCTCTTTTCTCATTATAAGAAATTGTCCAGGCTTTTCCTTTGCTACAAAAAGGATTGGGCCACCTTGCTGCACTTTATTTACTTTCATTGCTTATTACTCGTTACAATTTATCTTTATCACAAAACTATCTGTTACCTACAATTTCAGTGCTTGCAGAGAAAACCTTACTGAAAACCGCTTGTCATTTCCTTCTGCTCCTCGTTGGGTTCGACACTTTTACTTATCGAAAGAACTACGATAGATCCCCTATACTTGTGGGTCATCAAGAGAGAGAGAGAGAGAGAGAGAGAGTGAGAGAGGGTCGGCCGCGTGGGGAGGATAAGGTAGGGTTAGTAGTAGCGCGGGTCCGAGAAAGGCGCTACAGCTAAGGAGAATAGCAGTAGCACTGGGCGAGGATACGCGCTACTGCTAAGTTGGGCTAGCCATGTGCGCCCAGTTCAAGCATAGCAGCAGCGCTTTTTTGCTAGTATGCGCTACTGATAAAGTTATAGCAGTAGCGCGGTTTAATAATACGCACTGCTACTAAGTAGCAGTAGCGCATGATTTTGTCCAACGCTACTGCTAAGATGTTGTGTATAAGGTTTTCCCTAGTAGTATTACTTGCAACATGACTTCTCCCGTGACCTCAAGAACAAAAGTAACTACTCACAAATGATAATCATGCTTAAGATCAGAAGGGTATTAAATAGCATAATGGATCTGAACATATAATGTTCCACCAAATAAACCATATAGTAATCAACTACAAGATGTAATCAACACTACTAGTCACCCACAAGCACCAATCTAAGGTTCCGGTACAAAGATTGAACACAAGATATGGACTAGGGTTTGAGAGGAGATGATGTTGTTGACGATGTTGATAGAGATTGCCCTCCCAAACATGGGAGAGTTGTTGGTGATGACGATGGCGATGATTTCCCCCTATGGGAGGGAAGTTCCCCCGGCGGAATCGCTCCACCGGAGGGTAAAAGTGCTCCTGCCCAAGTTCCGCCTCGAGACGGCGGTGCTTCATCCCGAAAGTCCTCTCCTCATTTTTCTAGGTCAAAATGACTTATATACCAGAAGAGGGGCACCGGAGGTGAGGCGAGGAGGGTACAACCCACCAGGGTGCGCCTGGGCTCCCTGGCGCGCCCAGGTGTGTTGTGCCCACCTGGTGGCCCCCCTCTAGTAGTTATTTGCTCTAATATTCTTCATATATTGCAAAACAATTCTCCGTAAATTTTCAGCTGATTTGGAGATGTGCAGAATAGGTAACTCTGATGTAGCCTTTTCAGATCCAGAATTCTAGCTGCCGGTATTCTCCCTCTTTGTGTAAACCTTGCATATTATGAGAGAAAATACATTAGAAATACTCCAAAAAGCATTATTATGCATAAAAACATTATAAATAACAGTAGGAAAACATGATGCAAAATGGACCTATCAGCCGCCGTCCGAAGCAACCAAGGATGTGCTTGGTCGCAGCTGTTGTGTGGCCAACAACGGAGCTTCGGCGGCTCCTAGTCGGGGCTATGACCGGCAAAGGAGCGGCGACAGCCACGATGGGTGGTGGACGGCCGACAACCAATCAGAATCGGGCGATGGAGGTGCTTCGCCGGATCTCGATTCGATGGTGCGTCTAGGCTTCGACACAATGTCCGAATCAGCAGAGCCGCAAGATGGGTGCGGGCCAGTGACGGTTTTGTCGGCGGGCAAAATTACAACAACAATAGTCAGGGGCAGAGGTGGCATGGCTAGGGGAAACTTATCTGGGCGACAGTTGGGCATTCACGTGCGATTGTTTTTGGTTTGTGGCAGCAACCCGCGTGCCACAAATACGTAGCCTGCCCTGCCAATTTATTGGTTGTTCACAAAAAGTTTTTGGCAAAATTTTGCAACAAGGCCCCTTTCGTGTTGTTAAAGAGTGTTTTTTATCTTCAATCAAAGCCTAAAAAAAGTTAGACCCTAACATATGTCTCCTATAGAAGATAGCCTTAGAGCATCTACAGCCGGATTTGGCAAATCCGACCCCTCAAACGCACGCGGGTGCCTTAAAAAATGCATTTCACATTCGGATACCTCAAATTAGAAACCTCAAATCCATACTATTACATAGTACAACACATCGATCTTTGAGCGGAGCTTCGTCCGGTTCCGCTCCCCGCTCGCCCGGCTCCGCCCTGGCCATGTGCGACGCCCGGCTGTGCCCCCTAGAGTGTTGATCCATATGTCAGCAAGGAAGAGTAGGGCATGGGACACGAGTCGGCTCATGGAACTCAAGGTGCCGCCGTCTCCCATGCCCTAATCTTCCTCGTTGGAGCCCGGAACTTGAATGGTGCTAGTGGACGTCATATCGATGACGGATCCGTCTTGGGACGAGCCGCCGACATCCACCACGATGTGGTTTGTGGCGCCCGAATGGACGCGCCATATGGGGCGCCAGAGAATGTGACTCCGCCTCGCCGACGTCCACCATCGCGAGGGCTGTCACCGCCTCCCGCGCCTGACTCGCCGTGCCATGTTCTCGTCGGACGAGACCCATGATCCGCCCCGATGCTCGCCGCGCCAACGGAGGGGTTGCGCCTCCGCCACCGTGTTCGGACGCCAGACGAACCGCACCGCCTCCGGCAAGGCAGCTATGGCTGGCCTAGCACCGAATACATGCGACCATTTGGGTCGACGCAATGGATCCATGCCGTGCACGAGCGTCCTCCCAAGCACGGCGGAGCACAAGGCGGACGACCATCTCCTCCTCGGGGTCGCGTGGGATGAGTTCGGGTCGACGGATCTGGAGGTGAAAGACTTGGATCCGCTGCCCGCCATGCTGAAAACGGTCGGAAGTCGCCGAAGACGAGTTTGGGTGGCAGAGGGTAGTGGAGTGAAGTGGTTAGGATTTAATCCGGTGACCGAATGGGAAGAAATATTTATGAGATGGGGCGGACCAGTGTGGGTCGAATCCGACGTGATAGGCATGTTCGGGCGTACCGGACCATATCCACCCCACCTCATATTTGAACCGGATAGGAGGGGTGCCAATCAGACCAGGCATTTGATACCCGTTTGAGGTGTCCGTCTAGATGAAAAAATCACGATCTATCAGTGCCCGGGCATACGAGGTGCCCGACTGTAGATGCTCGCCGATCGAGAAGAAAACGACGCTCTCACAGAGGAACACATGTTTTGACGGGTTTTTTGACGGGCTGGCAGAGGAACACATAACAGTGAAAAATGTGGTCAAGCCGTTCTGTTGGAACCCAACCGAGTAGGTGAAAGGAGTCTGCATGCCGCGCCCCGCTCCCCAATCCCCCAATCCCCACCCAAAACCCTCGCTTTCGCCGTCCATGACGTCGCTGATGGACGACGTCACCGCCGAGATCTTCCTCCGCCTCCCGCCGAATGAGCCCGAGCACCTCTTTCGCGCCGCCCTCGTCTGCAAGCCCTGGCTCCGCGTCCTCTGCGACCCCTCCTTCCGCCGCCGCTACAACATCTTCCACCAGGTGCCGCCCCTGCTCGGCCTCCTCCACAGGCTCCAGGTCTTCAAAGGAGACCCCGCCGCCCGCCTCGTCCCCACATGGTTGTGGAGTGCCTCACTAAAATGATCAAGAATGACAAAAAAACAATCTTATTGTGGGGTTAGCCTCGGATCTAATTCCTCATGGTGTTGCGATGTTGCAATACGTAGGTTATACAATCATCTGCCTAGAGCACGATATAGATAGAGTTGTTAATCTTAAACTCCTATTGTACGTTTTTTAGATGATGTCTGGCCTCAATTTCCAACAAAGTGAGATCTTAACCATTGGGGGGGGATGCCCAGATTACCAAGGCTTATGCTGATCTATTCAACTGTGATATAGGTCAATTCCCTCTTAAATATCTGGGTATGTCGGTGAGTTACACGGCTCTTAGAAATTCTGACTAGGAATTCATAGTTGATAAATATCTTCTTAGATTTGATGCTTGGGTTGGTAATGTTGCTTCTATGGGAGGGAGACACACCCTTCTAGACTCGGTAGTCACACAACCCTCTCTGTACCACATGTCTATGTGGTTAATGAACAAAACTTTTGTGGAAAAGTTGGATAGACACGGAAGGAGATTTTTTTAGCAGGGGTGTAATAAGAAACAGAGATTTCACTTGATCAGATGGAACAGGATATGTAGATCTAAGGAGAAAGGGGGGATTGGTATTAAAGACTTATGCAAACAAAATATTAGTCTGATGCTTAAGTGGTGGTGGAAGCTAGATACCCAGAAAGGGATCTGGCAAGATATTGTTCGAGCTAGGTATCTATGTAACCATACTGTTGCGACTGTGGGTCCTCGTTTCTCTGATTCACCTTGCTGGAAAAACTTGTTGAAAATCAAGAATCTATACATGATAGGCAGGAAGATACACGTCGGGACAGGCAATCTGACCAGGTTATGGAAAGATTCTATCAATGGGTAAATTCCTTTCTAGGAACAATTCCCATGTTTGTTTGATATTTGTGTTGATCAAGATTGTACCCTGGATAAGCTAAACTCCATAACTTGTTCTAGTTTCTTTCGCGGAAGATTGGCGCTTGCTTGGCAGATCAGTGGTCTAATCTTCGAGGTCAGGTTCGCAATATGAACCTGTCGGATACCCCTGACTCGGTGTACTGGAACCTGAACAAATCTGGCAAATACACTACTAAATCCATGTATAAGTGGCTCGAAAAACCTCTTAGTAGGTGCAACTTTAGGTGGATTTGGAAAGCCAAAATCCCTCTCAAGATCCAAATTTTTCTTTGGCAACTTTCACAAGATGTTGTTCTGACTAGGCAGGTGATGCGGCACCGAAAGTGGCCTGGGAATCCTGTGTGTTCCTTCTGCCAACAAATTTAAACTTCCCAGCATTTGTTTTTTGAATGTCCTGTTGCCAGAGTGGTTTGGGGTGACTCTGGGGACTGATCTTTGCCCCAGGAACTGCTGGCAGTTCTTTGTATGGTGCTACTCCTTCATACCTGGATATGAGCATTTCTATACTATGGCTTTGGGCGCGGTCACTTGGTCTATCTGGCCGGCACGGAACAGGGCTACCTTTGAGAAGAAGATGATTAAATCTCCTTTCGAGATTGTTTTTACGGTGGTTTCCTTTCTTCTATATTGGGCAGGGCTTCAGGTGGGAGACGACGTCAAGCAGCTTCGAACAGGGGCAGAGATGATTCGCGACGGGACGATGATGCTGATGCGCGCCTGTGATGCGACTATCAAGATTGGAGACTAAACAAAGCACAACAGATCCTTTCCAGCGCATCCATGCTTTTGTTGTTTCTTGTGCTTGATCATCTGAAGATGACTGCTGTTTGAGCTTCGGCTCCTGGTGTTTTGCTGACTTACAAACTTGTGGCTTATGGCTGTCGTTTTGTAATAGGTCTAGATGAATGGTGCTACTAGGTTTTCGCCCCATAGCGCTCGTTTCGACGTCGGGCGAGTGCCGTGGGTTTCCTAGTAGTGCGTTGAACTCGCTCTCCCCTTCTCCCTGTTCTTAGACTCATCTATGTTTCAGACTGTTGTATTTTCATTCTAAGTAATGGAAAGGGGGTTAGCCCGGTTCAAAAAAACGTGGATGCTTCTTATGACAAAGATACACACCAGGGAAGAACTGGCCTTGGTGTTCGCAGCCATGAAGGCAGACTCATTCGCGCTCAAGCACTCTGGTATGAATCTAGGATGTCAGCTATGGCTATGGAAGCATTCACTATAAGAGATGGTGTCCGGCTTGCAGCTGATTTGGGGTTCAGGAAGGTGATTATTGAGTCTGATGCAACAGTTTGGGCTTGTAGCAGTGGCATTCTCCAAGTGTTGACCCCTCGGAGATAGCAACCATTTTGTCTGAAATAAAAGAGCTAAGAGGGAATTTTGAAGAGTGTAATCTGGTGTTCACAGCAAGGGAGGCCAATGAGCTGGCACATTTTTGTGCCAAGCAATGTAATTCTACTAGAAAACACTATTTATGGATAAACTATACTCCAGCCTTTCTTATGTCATGTGTAAGAAAGGAGTGTAATTCTGCTGGTTGATTAATAAAGCTCTTGATTATAAAAGAAAAGGAGTCTTTGAGATATTTGTATTGCTCATATAAATTGTAGTCAGAATAAGGCTAGTGATTGCCTTGCTAGTTTCACTAGAGTTGAAGATAGAACTGTTACATGGATCGGCTCGGGTCCCCAAAGGTCCTAGAAGTGGTGCTTGATGATTGTAAGAACATTATTTATTCCTACAAAAAGAAATAAGCCTGTGTGGTAGACCAAACTCACCAGTTAAACTGGAGCAATCTCTCCTATTTTCAAGCCCCGGAAAGGTATATGTGAATGATTATTTGTCTAGACCCAAAAACTCTATATGTCACTGACCTATTTGTCCAGACCCAAAAACTCTATATGTTCCCCTAAAAAAACTCTATATGCGACTGACCTATTTGTCGAGACCCAAAAACTCCAGAGATGGTCCCTATTTCCCATCTTCCTTTTCTTTTTCTTCTTACAACTATGCGAGGGCATCTTCTTTAATGTGTCAAAACATATGAGAATTAAATTTATGTGGCAGTATATGCTTAATAATAGTGTGGTTCGGTAGCCACTAAATATTGATGTAACTGGATATAATTGTGCACAAATGATCTTTAATCGGCTTTAGTCTTAAAAGATTGGTTATTTTGACAATATATATGTATCATTTGTACATTCTATTAGATCGTACACCACCCATCACTATTTTTTTTGAGACAACCTCGCGAAGTTCTTTATTAAGCCGTCACCACACTTACAGGGACGAACGAGAGATTCCCGGGATGTCCTAACCAAGCATGGCGGCCACCACCGAGATTAAGAGCATGCTTCGCTAAGTTGTGAGCTTCGACATTCGAGCTCCTAAACTCATGACTAAAATTACAGAAAACAAAAGAGATAGAATGATCTATTATTTCATGAATAATTGCTCCATAGCTCGCTGCATTTTCCTTCTTGATGTCGTCGACCACCCCTTTGCAATCCGATGCTACATGGATCCTCCGAAGATAGAGGTCCTCCGCCAGGGAAAATGCTTCTCTTATCGCCAGTGCCTCGAGGGTTTGTGGATCAATAATGTGTTTGAAAAAGAGGGTGGAGGCTCCCAAGAAGGCCCCTGCTTGATCCCTGCAAATAGCCCCAACAGCACCATAGCCCCGTCGAGATACAGCGGTGTCGACATTTATCTTTGCTGCTCCTTCGCACGGTTTTACCCAGCGAGTAGACCTCGCTATTGCCGCACCCCTTGGTGTCTGGTGCCTGGGCTTCATAAACTAGAGATCTCCCAAGTAGTTGTTGATGAATCCGTTGATGGAGTGCGGCGGCTGGTAAATATCTTCGTGTATAGCCTTCCGCCGAGCCTTCCAGATTGCCCAAAGAGTGACAATGAGCCTTTGGAACATATCTGCAGGTAATAGTGCATGCATCTCAAAGAGCCAGTCCTTGGCTTTCTCCTCTGTCCGCTCGATCATTGGTTCCAGGAGGTCCTCCAGGGCAAGCGCCCAAACAGCAGCAGCCAAAGGACAGCTAAACAAAGCGTGCTTCCAAGTATCTCTTCCCCCACATAGCAGGCATGTGTCTTCTGTTGTCATGTGTCGATGCTTCAGGACTTCTCCGCATGGCATAGAGTGTTTGGCAAGGCGCCAGACAAACATCCTCAGTTTGGATGGAACCTGGATGTGCCATATCATGCTCCACTTGTTGCTCTCATCT
>NC_041383.1:722901009-722921693 GCF_002162155.2 Triticum dicoccoides
AGAACGCACACTGAAATTGCCTCGTGTCTCCTCATGCCAAGCCCAGAAGTCGGCAACTCTACGTGTGCATAGTGGTATCTCCAGAATCTCACCAGCATCAAAAGGTGTGAAGATAGACCTTATGTAGTCCTCATTCCATGACGCCGTTGGTGTATGGATCAACTGCGCCACCCTGGTGGGGGGGGGGGGGTTCTGAACTAATGATGTGATGGGCCTCTTATAACTATCCCTAAGGATCCAATTATGCAGCCAAATATTTGTAGTCTCCCCATCCCCAATCCTTCGAACAATCCCCTGAGCTACGATATCTCGACCATCGAGTATTGCTCTCCAAAATTGAGAAGGGTGAGGATCAAGTTCCGCCTCCAGCAATGTGTTTTGTGGGAAATATATCGCTTTCAGCATGAAAGTGTACTAAGAGATGACTCTTCCGTCAAAGTCCTCCATGATTGGCTTTCTCCTTCCTTGCTTGCTTCCCCACCAGAATTGCCATATAATGAAGGTGTGCTACAGATTTGATACAGTGTTTCCAGAAGAACATATACCCACTTCCGTATGATCTTTTTCTGGGACATATGGGCGGTTTATTCATGTAGAAATTTTCCCATCGGATCCACCGGCGTCGTCTCATCTATGAAGACATTTCTAGTCGTTCACAAACAAAATGTCCGGGACAAGCCTTTCAGCGTGGGCACCAGCAGTGACCGGGCCCCACAAGGCGGCCACGTCAGAACATGAGGGGGTGATATTTAGAGTATCTTGACGTGGTGGGGCATGATCGGCTATTTAAGCACGTTGACGCACCCCTCGCGCGGCGAGGTGGTACTAAATCTCGGGGGTCTGCGGGGCGCGCTAAGGCGATGTGCACCGGGCCGGCACAGTAAGCGCCCGAGGCATCAGCGTTGGGGCGACGCTCGCTCGGCCGGCACTGGGGCGTCGCACGGTTAGGCCCGACGCCGTCAACGTTTATTCTTTTAAAAAATTCATTTGCGGTTTCATTTTTTTCCTTTTGCCTTTATTATTTATGTTATTAACTTAAAATAACAGTTTTAAGTTTCAATTTTAAATACTTTTTCATAAATTATCTCTTTTTAACTTTTGACTTTATTATTTTTGCTAATAACTTTAATATTTAGAATTTTAGTAATATTCCTTAAGAATGTATTCTGATTTTTTTTATTTGAACAAAGGATGAAAAAAATTCTTTCCTAGCATCAGATTTTTTTTTAGGGAATCCGAACATCATATAGTAAGGTCGATGTAGAGATGCGAAACTAAGGGCATGAGCGATAGTATTTGATTGTATGAAAATGGGGCTTAATTCAGTCTTTCTGGGCCGTCAGACGTAAGCACTACCAGCTCTATGGCCCAATATCTCAAAGAAAAAAAGCTCTATGGGCCAACGTGTAGCGCCCGGCTGGAGCCGCGGTGACGCAGATGGAGAGTTCTGTTCTTTTGTATTAGTACCATACTGCTTAGCTTGATTAAGTCCGGCTAATTTATAAGCCACTCCCCGGGCATGCCTAGCACCACATGACATGTGTGGTCAGTTATCTTAAGTTAAGTTATGAAGTATTTGTGGAAGAAGAAGAAGAAGAAAAAGGAGGAGAAGAAAGAGAAAAAGAAAACAAAACTAGTAGAACGCCCGTGCGTTACGGGCTTTTAATTTATTTATTTTGGATTACACCTAGTTAAATGGCTTCATCTTTTTGACCTCATCTCCAGTGAGCATCCCATCATCGTTCTTGTCGCGCCTGCTAATGTCACACTCTCAAAGGATTTTTTTTTTCCAGTAGGTTCAATTGATTTAATCCAAAACGGAGTGCGAACATAACTTAGCCCAACAATGCGGAGTCAAAGACTTTCCCACAAAAAAAGCTACAAGTAAGATCTGGCCAATCGTCTCCATCAAGAACTCCTTGAGATGATACTTGTTATTGCCTTCCTCCGGCATTATGTTCCTCTTCCTCGACATGTACCGAGTTCTCCATGCCTTGGATTAAAAGACATGTCCATTAGTCCACATGCCATGAGTCGTTTAGTCTATCAATGAAAGTATTGCTTCTTTTGGTCTAACAAGGCTGCCTCAAAGAGGGGGGCGAGGGCGACAAGCTTGGAGGGAAGTGAGGGGCAAGGCATGACCACCAATATCTGTAGATGGACAACTGAGCTACAAAAATGAGTATATGAAAGGAGATTAGCAATTGTTTTCTCGCTCCACTCGTAAACATAACAAGCAATTTTCTTCAAAGTAGGTCTTACCCTATTTTTATAAAAGAAAGGCCAGGCACCTTCATGTCTAATAAAACGTTCTATAGCAAATCAATGGACCCAATCAGGCTTCTCTTAATATGCTGATATGCATGGTACTAAATTCCAAACTGGAACTACAACTGACTTCAATATATGCAAGTTCGACAGTGAAAATAGTACTAAGCTTCGCAACGGCCTGCCCAATACCTACTTTCTGCCCAGATGCGCAATTGCAAGGTTCAGCTGATTAAGATGCTTGAGTTTATCTGCAATGGTAGAGCATTATCTTTCTAATTCAAATTCAAAGCTAACAATCACAACAGAATATAACTATCACTATGGCAACTGTTACGAAGATGAATCCCTCCTTTCTCAAAGTCGATACGCAAGTTATTTGCTGCCTTCCCATATTCCTCTGGTAGGCAGGGCACCTTCACTCTCAGCGTTTAGTACCGCGTTTTATAAAGTAGTATATGTGTTCAGGTACTGCAGAAAATCACAGAAAATGAATGTTACCGTTCTGGTTTGGTCATTTCACTCTGCTCTCTCCCTTTTCACAGATGCCATTTATGTTATAGACCTTACTTGAAGATGCTCATAATTCATCATTGATGCCTTATCTGCTTCCTCCATAAACTCCCTAGTTCACATACATATTTATATTCAGTAAAAGAAAACTGAAAACACTTTGCTGCAGAGCTTCCAAATTATTACACAAGAAGCAAGCAGACGTCATCCAATCACCTATCTGAGTGCGTGTCCCTGCACAGCTCCGCCGAATCAATGACCGAGCAAACCTAGCCAATCATCAGCCAACCCACATCAAACTACACAGATTAAATAAAACGTAACCAAAGAAGAGTAACTTACAGTGTTGGAGATCTCATCCATGGTGTGAACAATCTCAGCAGAAGGCGGCAGCTACCCAATGTGGCCAACGAGCTTGTCCGACCTGCAAATTTAACCAAACAGTCATAAAAAATTTAGCAATGGATTGTTGTGGTGGGATAGTGTTAGGGATCGAAGGGGGGTTTTCCCCTTACCGCTGGATGACCTCATCGAGTGACGGAAGCCCTTTGCAGTGCGCAGCACATCGAAGCCGTACAGCCGCCGACCCGGCCGGGTCGAGCAGACCGTCGAGAGGCACGCGCACCTACCTGGCCACGCACCCGGCGCTGGCCAGCGCCCACACGAATGTGGTCTCCGGCGGTAACGACGCCATCGACACAACCAGTTCCAGCGCGCCCGCCCACGCCGCCGGGCCCCAGCACGGCCACCAACATCGCTCCTCGCCCCCCCACCAGCAATGCCCCCACGAGCGGATGCATCAATCGGAGAAAGAACCAACACCTCCCCTTGTGGTCTCCCCCGCTGGTGGCTGCTCTCCTTCCCGACTCCGGCTTCCAGCGGACGGCGCTCCGATGAAGAGTGCGCCGACAAGGGCGTCTTGGAGGACGGTAGGGAGGGGAGAGAGGATGTCGCTTGGGGAGTTGGGGAGAGGCAGGGAGGGGCTGCGTGATTGATGGGTCTTTTTTTCTAGGTGGAGCGGTGAAAAAGGAAAGAGGAAGAGGGCTTATTAGGATTTGAGAAAGATCGACATATTAGGAAAATTAGGATTTGGAATTGATTGTCATGAAACTAAATTTTATTGATTGGTAACGTGCTATCAGTTCCTGCCCGTTTATAACGTGTCTAGTTAGGAAACTTTGGAAAGGTTAGGAAACTTTTTATTGTGAGGGTAAAAAAAATTAACGTGAGTAGATATGGTGGTGGGATGTGAGACGAAAATAAACCGGACTATTCAACCAACTTGTCCATTAGGAGTAGAGATAGAGATTATTATTATTATTAGAGATTAGAGATTAGAGATTAGAGATTAGGGATTAGAGATTAGAGATAGAGATTAGAGATAGAGATTAGAGATTAGAGATTAGAGATTATTTGTTTCCTGAAAATCTATTATTTGTTTCCTAAAGCAAATTGCATTAATGAGAGAGATCCGTTGATTTGGTTAAGGTAGGAAAGAATCTATTATTTGTTTACTAAAGCAAATTGCATTAATGGGAGAGATCCGTTGATTTGGCTAAGGTAGGAAAGAATCTATTATTTGTTTCCTAAAGAAAATTGCATTAATGAGAGAGATTTGTTGATTTGGCTAATGTAGGCGGTTTTTGCGGTTCGTGGCGGCTTAGTGTGAGGTGGGACGAGGTACCAAAAAAAACCATGGGAGGTGGGACGAAAAAAAATCTGGGAGGTGGGAGTTGTCCCTGGTTAACCTACGAAATTTCGTAGATTTTTTTAGGATGAAAATAAACCGTGGGAGGTGGGACTAAAAAAAACCTGGAAGCGAGACTACCAACTGCTTCCTTAGGAGTAGAGATAAATGCACACCGACATGGTGTGATTGCATTTTTCTCACAAAGTTCTTTCCATGCCAGACAAAAACTGAAAACCATCCTCCAGTTAGTCCCTTCTCATTGGACCTTGTGAAGTACATACCTAGGGGTTACACCATGTGGTTGACAAAAGAACTCAACTCTGCCTGAGGAATCATCCAAAATCATCTCAGAATTGCAGTGCAGTCTAGAATCACCGAAACTTGGCAATTCTCGTAATTCTGGCCATTCCCTCAAGAGAAAACGGTTCGCTTTGAACCAATACCCCTATTTACGGCCAGAATGCCACTCGGGCAGCCCAACCGAGCGAGGAAAGCAGGGGATTTTCTCACGAACGCTTCGTCCACCCCGCACTCCCATCGTCCCAGCCACTTTGAGCAAGGGTTTGGCGCGCCGCCAGCCAGCTCCCGGCCCCGGCGTCGCCAGATCCGCTAGCGGGAGGCCCCTACGAGGCCGGCCGCCCCTTCTCCTCGACTCCTCCTCGCCCGGCCGCCCCTTCCCCCCGCCTCCAGCCGTCCATGGCACCGCGTCCCATCCGCGCCCTGCAGCAGGACACACCGGCAGGAGGCCCCTACAACGCCGCCCCAGGGCGGCCGCCCCTTCTCCTCGACTGCTCCCCGCCCGGCCGCCCCTTCCCCCCGCCTCCAGCCGGCCATGCCGCCCTGTCCCAGCAGCGCCCTACAGCAGGACACGCCGTTGTCGCCCAAGCCAGCCTCTGTTGAGCTCCTTTCTTCCCACTGCCTCTCTTGGTTGCTATTGTATGCCATCTTATCCAAGTGCTCTGTCCGTGTCATCTCTATTTGGGAGGGAATGCAATTTTTGAACAAGTTCAGTAACACAACAAACCAAATATCAGGTGTTAATTCATCACTCACTTCTATCTAGGGGTGTTACAGACATTTCAACAAACAACTCATAGAACAATCACATGCTAGAATTACAGAAAAGAACTGGACAGACAATTCTGTGGGCAGACGATTCTGTGGGCAGTATCCCAGAATCATATTCTAGAGAATTACGAGGCGAAAAGAACTGGCCCTAAAGGTCCATCGAACAAGCAAGATCGTCGTCTGAATGTCACTGGTGAGCTGCCTGCAGTTTCTTTGATCACCCACCAATCCACCAGGTTAGTGTCCATTGTAGTGATCCACTCATGCTTTCACCAATGCCCGAGGATGACCGTTCACACCTCTCTCGCAAGGACACACCCAAGAAGAATGTGTTATGAACTCTCTGGTTGTTGGTCGTAGAAGGTGCAAGCCGCCGGGTGCGACATTCCACCTTGCTCCAACCTATCGGCCATCCAACATCTATGTCGAGCCGCCAACCATCCGAACACCTTGCGGCGCCCTTGACCTCCTTATCATGAAAGTACTAGGCCACATAGTATGTCCCCGCAAAGAATGCATGCTAGGCCGGCCTAACGGAGAATCTCGTCCTCCTTATCCCACGCCCAAATCAGGTAGTCATCCACCTCCTCGTCAAACTGAACATCCACAAGTTTATCTCCAAGTATGAAGAACACTTTGACCGACATCTGGATTGACGTCTTCCGGCAATCGCACCACCCCCCTTCGAGGACATCATTCCTTGTCCTAGATTTTGATTGTGCGCTTATGGATGCAAGGATGGAAATGTGGTGTGAAGTCACGAATGTGGCTATCCAGCCACCACCGATCCTCCCAAAATAAGGTCTTCACGGTGGCCATCTACATCAATTTGACGGCCACCATGATTGTCCGCGAGTAGTTTTCTTTGGACTACGGATCTACATCAGTAGGTAGATGGTTCTCGCTCCCTTTCTTCTCAGTACAAAGATCACATGAGCGGACCTACCTGATTTTGATCCATCAGATGTAATCTTCTGTTGTGTTTGTTGGGATATGTTGAATTGTCACTTTATGATCGTATTTATTCATGAATATTTTTTAGTTCCATTTAGTTTCATTGCTACATAAATCTTATTCGTATATTGCCTTGTTGATGCCGGGAGGTTGACATTGCAGCGAAAGAACGATGACTATGCACTAGTGCAGAACCGGGCTTTAGTACCGGTTTGTAACGGCCTTTAGTGCCGGTTTGCCAACCGGCACTAAAGAGTGGGGACTAAAGGCCCCCCCTTTAGTACCGGTTCGTCACGAACCGGCGCTAAAGTGCCACCACGTGGCATGAGCCAGGCCCGGGTACGCGTAGGGCATTAGTACCGGTTGGTAACACCAACCGGTACTAAATATTTGGGGTGGTTTTTGATTTATTTTCCATTCAATTTTTTTTTTGTTGGTATTTCACGATACTACAAATTGTACACGTTATGCATATATATAAATAGATTTTCTCGTACGTAGAACCGCATATATATCATCGAATGTCTCACAAACCAACACCATTAATTATTCACACATACACATCTATATACATATACACAATTTCTCCTACATATATATGTTGCCTTTGGTGCCTCCGGAGCACGATGACAAGTGCTTCATGGGGGCGGTAGCGGGTAATAGTATTCTTCTTTGGGATCTATGACCTGGTCGAGCAAAAATCCGGCTATTTCCTCTTGAAGTGCTAGTATGCGGTCCGATGGTAGGAGCTTATCCCGCATCGATCTGAACTGTTAAGAAGGAGATCAATATATGCATGTGTATTAGTTGTGTGACTAGATATCGATAATGGTGTGAATAGTGTTCTGACAAACGTACCCAATCCTGTCTATCAGATCTGCTCCTTTCACACGTCATCATGCGAATGTTCTCGCAAACTTAGTATGCAGACAGATTATTCCCTGGCGCCTGCCTCGGGGCCTTTACGAGAATGGAATTGAATAAGATAATGATTAATCAAGCATGATAATTAATTAATGATATTGAAACAATAATTAAAGAGATGGTAGCTAGCTAGTACTACTTAATTACTTATCTTGGGTCGATGCCAAAACAACTTTTTTGGCCACGTGCCTGGAGTCACCTTGATGAACTTTGTCCATGCCCTGCCCGCCGGCAAAGAAAATTAATAAAGGGATTATTAAATAGTTCATATCAGGAAATGACGAACAAATAATTAATAGGCCGAGCTATAGTTAATAATGATTGAAATTACCTGTTGACTATCCCCTTCACGATGGTGTAGTCTTTATCTTTTTTAGTTAGTGAGTCCAGTAATTCAACTTTTCCTTCCTCAACTTTAATGTCTAACAAGACCCAGTGCCAACTGCATACACACACTTTGCATGTCTTAATTAAGGGGGCATGTGCATAAAATTAATCAACTATAGTAAACCGTATACACTTAATTATTAACATCTAGCTAGCTAGTAAGCAAAAACAGAATTTGTAGTACAAGACAGTGTGATTCACGGGAAGTTGTAAGGAAGTAGTATATCTTCATTGCTATTGAGGCGCTTCAAGAACTCTAGCATGCTTTCCTCTACAGCATCTTGACAATGTATAATCTGCCATATGTCCTGATTAATGGTATTTGGGTCAATGAACCCAATGCCATAGCGTCCAGCTTTTTTCATTTCATACATCTTCATCCTGCATATAATACCACAGAAAAATAATATAGTGAGGATAATTACATGTAATGATTGATCAAAATTATCACTACATAACTAGCTTGAGACTTAAATTACAGAAAGAAATCACTTACAGACAATAGCAACTGACGATAGACTTGTCGAGTGCGTCTTGATTGTATAACTGAAATAATTCTGGATACTCAATGGTCAGAGCTTTCTCATGGTAATAATGCTCATGCTTGACATTCACCATGAGGGACTCTCGATTGGAAATCTTGGTAATGTTCATGTACCATTGATGCAATTGATACATTCTCGTTGGGAGGTCCTTGACCTTGTCTGGATGGACCAAAGGTTT
Organism: Triticum dicoccoides; assembly: GCF_002162155.2. Lineage (NCBI taxonomy): Eukaryota > Viridiplantae > Streptophyta > Magnoliopsida > Poales > Poaceae > Triticum > Triticum dicoccoides. Next base: position 722,909,537 of record NC_041383.1, read on the forward strand.
GCTCCGGACATATTGCCATGCTATTTCCGATTCTTTAAGCGTAGGCATGGGCTCGATTTCGAGGAGTTGTCCAACGGAGATATTGAGCATTTGAGCCTGCATTATATGATCCTCTGTTATTACCACATCGCTCTGCTGGGGAACGCTAACGGTTTGCCCATAATAATATTTGGCGCGCGTACTACTCATCTCATGTGTTGTTGGCACAACAAGCGGGGGGATCACTTGCGCCGCCTGTTCTCCCAACTGGGGAACGGTTCTCCCGCATTTTTTGCCAGCTACTTGTTGGCTCGAGCTTGAGCTCTCTTCCTTCTGTACTCGTGATCGATGCGCCTTCCTGATTTGGCGCTCATAGTCCGAGTCAACAGGCTTGGGAGCTGGTTCTCTAGCCATACGAATGAAGTGGTCAATTACTTTCTCAGGCACTTTCTCCTTTGGCGATGGTGCCGGTTTTGGTCCAAAATGGGCGTCCACTTGGGCTTGCACTATGGCTATGTTTTGCTCCTTAGTCATGTCGTAAGGCCTCTGAGGAAGAGGAGCGAGGCTTGGACCATATTTATATCGCTTGTCCCCGTCGAGTACATGTCATTTTGAATGTCGCCATCATTCAGGGCACGTTTCTGCAACCAACCGGCGAAAGTCCTCGTTTGTTCGTGTGTAATCCAGTCGTTAGACTTCTCCGGGTGTTTGGACTGTAGAAAATTCTTGTGTTCCTTCATATACGGAGCCACCATGGCGGAATTCTGTAGAACTGTGTAGTGTGCTTCAGTGAGAGAATGTTCGTCCATACATATTATTTGATGCCCTCCTAGCGTGCCTAGTCCTTCCAGTCTGCCCTTATGCCACGATTCAGGAACACCAATAGGCTTAAGGTCAGGAATAAAGTCAATACAAAACTCAATGACCTCCTCATTTTCATGGCCCTTCGACATGCTTCCTTCTGTCCTTGCACGGTTATGAACATATTTCTTCAAGACTCCCATGAACCTTTCAAAGAGGAACATATTGTGTAGAAATACAGGACCCAAAGCGTTAATCTCTTCGCAAAGGTGAACTAGGACATGCGTCATGATGTTGAAGAAGGATGGTGGGAACACCAACTCGAAACTGACAAGACATTGCACCAAATCATTTTGTAACCTTGGTATGATTTCTGGATCGATTACCTTCTGAGAGATTGCATTGAGGAATGCACATAGCTTCACAATGGCCAATCGAACGTTTTTCGGTAGAAGCCCCCTCAATGCAACCGGAAGGAGTTGCGTCATAATCACGTGGCAGTCATGAGACTTTAGGTTCTGGAACTTTTTCTCTGCCATATTTATTATTCCCTTTATATTCGACGAGAAGCCAGACGGTACCTTCATGCTGAGCAGGCATTCGAAGAAGATTTCCTTCTCTTCTTTGGTAAGAGCGTAGCTGGCCTGACCCTGATGTATGTCGTCTTTTTCGTGCATACGTTGCTGGTCCTCCCGTGCCTCTGGTGTATCTTTTGTCTTCCCATACATGTCCAAAAAGCCAAGCAGGGTCACGCAAAGATTCTTCGTCACGTGCATCACGTCGATTGCGGAGCGTACCTCTAGGTCTTTCCAATATGGCAGGTCCCAAAATATAGATTTCTTCTTCCACATGGGTGTGCGTCCGTCAGCGTCTTTCGGAACAGGTTGTCCGCCAGGACCCTTTCCAAAGATTACCTTCAAATCCTTGACCATATCATGTACATCAGCACCAGTACGGTGGCGAGGCTTCCTCCGGTGATCCGCCTCACCTTTGAAATGCTTGCCTTTCTTTCTTACGGGATGCCTGCTCGGAAGAAATCGACGATGTCCCAGGTACACATTCTTCTTACAACTATTCAAATATATACTGTCGGTATCATCCAAACAGTGCGTGCATCTGCGGTATCCCTTGTTTGTCTGTCCTGAAAGGTTACTGAGAGCAGGCCAATCATTAATGGTCACGAACAGCAATGCCTTTAGGTCAAATTCTTCCCCCATGTGCTCATCCCACGCACGTACACCTGTTCCATTCCACAGTTGTAAGAGTTCTTCAACTAATGGCCTTAGGTACACATCAATGTCGTTGTCGGGTTGCTTAGGGCCTTGGATGAGCACTGGCATCATAATGAACTTCCACTTCATGCACAACCAAGGAGGAAGGTTATACAAACATAGAGTCACAGGCCATGTGCTATGGTTGCTGCTCTGCTCCCTAAAAGGATTAATGCCATCTGCGCTTAGACCAAACCATACGTTCCTTGGGTCACCTGCAAACTCCTCCCAATACTTTCTCTCGATTTTTCTCCACTGCAAATCGTCAGCGGGTACTCTCAACTTTTCGTCTTTCTTACGGTCTTCTGCGTGCCATCACATCGCCTTCGCATGCTCTTTGTTTTGAAACAAATGTTTCAACCGTGGTATTATAGGAGCATACCACATCACCTTGGCAGGAATCTTGTTCCTGGGGCGCTCACCCTCGACATCACCAGGGTCATCGCGACTGATCTTATAACGCAATGCACCGCATACCGGGCAAGCATTCAAATCCTCGTACTCACCGCGGTAGAGGATGCAGTCATTAGGGCATGCATGTATCTTTTGCACCTCTAACCCTAGAGGGCAGACAGCCTTCTTTGCTTCATACGTACTCTCGGGCGATTCGTTGTCCTTTGGAAGCATATTCTTTATCATTACCAGCAACTTTCCAAATCCCTTGTCAGATACACCATTCTCTGCCTTCCATTGTAACAATTCAAGTGTGGTGCCCAACTTTTTTTTGTCAGCTTCGCAATTCGGGTACAACAATTTCTTGTGATCCTCTAACATGCGTTGCAACTTCGTCCTCTCCAGATCACTTGCGCAGTTTCTCTTTGCATCGGCAATGGCCCGACCTAGATCATCAGCGGGCTCATCTGATGCCTCTTCTTCAGCTTCTTTCTGCATTGCCGGCTCAGCTTCTTCCCCCATTGTTGTATCATCGTATTCAGGGAACCCATGGCCAGGATAGCCATCGTCGTCCTCTTCTTCTTCATTGTCTTCCATCATAACCCCTATTTCTCCGTGCTTGGTCCAAACATTATAGTGGGGCATGAAATCGGACTCAAAGAGGTGGACGTGAATGGTTCTTGACGTAGAGTAACTGTGACCATTCTTACAGCCAGCACATGGACAAGGCATAAAACCATCCGCCCGCTTGTTTGCCTCAGCGGCAAGCAGAAAAGTATGCATGTCATTAATGAACTCGGGAGAGCATCTGTCATCATACATCCATTGTCGGCTCATCTTCATTACACAACACCAAATAGACCAAATTAATACAAGTTCATACATAAAGTTCATATACAACACTTAATTAAATGCAACATACAAATAACTCTCTAGCTAAAGAATTTAAATGCAACAACAAATGCGATGAAGATCGCAATTAAGGTAACAATTGATCCAACAACATAATGATACCAAGCCACACTATCAATGGCATATTTTCTAATCTTTCTAATCTTCAACCTCATTTTCTCCATCTTGATCTTGTGATCATCGACGACATCGGCAACATGCAACTCCAATTCCATCTTTTCCCCCTCAATTCTTTTCAATTTTTCTTTCAAATACTCATTTTCTCTTTCAACTAAATTTAACCTCTCGACAATAGGGTCGGTTGGAATTTCCAGTTCACATACCTCCTAGATAAAAATATCTATGTCAACTTGATGGGCATAATTTGTCATAAACACGAAATGCAACAACTGGTTTTAAATGAGAATATACCACATCCGAATCATAACAAGGACGAGGGCCGACGGGGACGGATATCAAAACCATGGCACTATGTATAACAAACAGCGTATGGGTAAGATAATTATACAAGTAACTATATATCCAAATCACACAAACATCAATTTGGTAATGTAAAACATTCATGAACAAGAGCCTCACCACAAGGTGGTGCCGGCGACGGGACGGTGCGGGCGATCGACGGTGGTTACGACGGAGATTTAGAAGGCACTAAGTAAACCACACCTACATATGCAAACTAAGTGTTATTTTTGACCTCAAATTGCATATAAATCAAATACTAGCAAATATGATTCCTTCCAAATTAATCACTATACAAAGCATTGCAAGAGCTAATCTAGCAATGAGAGTTGAAAGGACAAAGTTGCTAACCTTTGTGATCATTTGAATGGATGGGGGCCTTCAAATCTTGACAAAATTTGGGAAAAATTTGTGAGGAGCTCGAGGAAGAGAGGGGAAGAACAGAGGAAGTGAGGGGAAAGGGAAAGAACAGAGTGGCTCGGGTGGACGAAGGGTTTATGTAGGTCGACCTTTAGTACCGGTTCGTGCCACGAACCAGTACTAAAGGTGCTGGAGGGGCCCCAGACTGACAACACCCTGCCACCACTCTCTTTAGTATCGGTTCGTGGCACGAACCGGTACTAAAGGTTCGCCACGAACCGGTACTAATGAGAACGGTCGGCTAGCCGTTGGGACCGGTACTATTGGACACATTAGTGCCGGCTCAAAATCAAACCGGCACTAATGTGTCTCATATTAGGTCCTTTTTCTACTAGTGATGTGTCGTGGGCGCCGTTCGAAGCAACCAAGGATGTGCTTGGTCGCAGTTGTCGCGTGGCCAACGCCGGAGCTTTGGTGGCCGCTTGTCGGGGCTATGATCCGCAGAGGAGCAGCGACGACCATGACGGGTGGCTAAGGGCCGACAACCAATCAGAATCGGGGGGCGGGGGAGGGGGGGGTGCTTTGTCGGATCTCGATTCGACAACGTGGCTGGGCTTTGACACGTGTCCGAAGCGGCAGAGCCGCAAGATGGATGCGGGCCGGTGGTGGTTTCGTCGTCGGGCAAAATTAGAGCAACGATAGTCAGAGGCAGAGGTGGCACGACTAGGGAGGAATATCCAAGCGACAGTTGGGCATCCACGTGCGGCTGTTTTTTGGTTTGGGTAGCAGCCAGCGTGCCACAAATACGTAGCCTGCCCTGCCAATTTATTGGTTGTTCAAAAAAACTTTTGGCAAAAATTTGCAGCAAGGCCCCTTTGGGGTTGTTGAAGAGTGCTTTTTTTATCTTCATTCAAAGCCTAAAAAACAGTTAGACCCTAACATAGGTCTGCTATTGATGATGGCCTTAGAATATCTACAGCCGGATTTGGCAAAACCGACCCCTCAAACGCTCACGGACGCGCCCATGCGCGTTCGTGGACAGTGACTGATTACGTCTCGAAAAACACATTCCACATCTGGATACCTCAAATTAGAAACCTCAAATCCATATTATTATATGCAACACAAAGATCTTTGAGCGGAGCTTCGTCCGGTTCCGCTCCCCGCTCACCCGGCTCCGCCCTGGCCAAGTCCGGCGGCTGGCTGCGCCCCTCAGAGTGTTGGTCCGATCCTCGTCAAGGTAGAGTAGGGCACGGGACACGAGCCGGCTCACGGGACTCAAGGCACCACCATATCCCATGCCCTAATCTTCCTCATCGGAGCCCGGACCCCGAACGGTGCCGGTGGACGTCAGATCGATGATGAATCCGTCCTGGGGCAAGCCACTGATGTCCACCATGATGCGGTTGTGGCGCCCGGACTGATGCGCCATACGGTCGCCGGAGAATGCGACTCCGCCTCGCCGACGTCCACCACCACGAGGGCTGCCGCTGCCTCCCGCGCCCGGCCTGCCGTGCCATGTTCTCGTCGGACGAGGCCCATGGTGTGCTCCGATGCTCAGCGCGCAAAAAGAGGGGTTGCGTGTCCGCCACCATGTTCGGACGCCAGACACACCGCACCGCATTCGACGAGGCAACTACGACTGGCCTAGCGCCGGATTCATGCGTCATTTGGGCGGACGCGATGGATTCCCGAGGATGGAGTCCGAGTCCTGCTGTGCACGGGCGTCCTCCCGGGCAGGGTGGAGCAAAAGGCGGACGGCCATCTCCTACTCGCGGCCGCGTGTGATGAGCTCGGGGTCGACGAATCTGGAGGTGAAGGACTCGGATCCGCTGCCCGCCATGCCGAAAACGACCGGAAGTCGCCGGAGACGAGTTTGGATTGGACATGAGGGATGTTAGTCAGTCCAGACATTTAATGCCCGTTTGAGACGTTCGTCTGAATAAAAAAAATCATGAATGGCCGATGAGCGACAGGGTACGAGGTGCCCGGCTGTAGATGCTATGCTAGAGGAACACATAAGAGTGAAAACGGTGGTCAAGCCGTTCTGTTGGAACCCAACCGAGTAGGTGAAAGGAGTCTGGCTGCCGCGCTCCGCTCCCCAATCCCCCAATCCCCACCCAAAACCCTCGCTTCCGCCGTCCATGGTGTCGCTGATGGACGACGTCACCGCCGAGATCTTCCTCCGCCTCCCGCCGGACGAGCCCGAGCACCTCTTCCGCGCCGCCCTCGTCTGCAAGCCCTGGCTCCGCGTCCTCCGCGACCCCTCCTTCCGCCGCCGCTACAGCGTCTTCCACCGGGCGCCGCCCCTGCTCGGCCTCCTCCACAGGCTCCAGGTCTTCGAAGGAGACCCCGCCGCCCGCCTCGCCCCCACCACAGCGGCGCCCCTCTCGCCCTACCCCGACCTCTGCCGCACGCGCCCCCTCGACTGCCGCCACGGCCGCGTCCTCCTCCACGTGGGGGTCGGGTCCTGGCATTTCATCGTCTGGGATCCCGTCACGGGCGAGCAGCACCGCTTCCCGGAGCCTGGCATCCCGAAGCTCATCTACTCCGCCGCCGTCTTCTGCGCCGTGCCCGGCTGCGACCACCTTGACTGCCACGGCGGCCCCTTCCGGGTTGTCTTTCTGGTCACCGAAGACTGCACAGATCTAATCAAGGCCGCAGTGTACTCATCAGAGACGGGTGCGTGGAGCACGCCGGTGACAATGGACGCTGGCTGTGATGTCCAGCATAGGCGAGATGCCCTTGCTGCTGGATTCTACTACACGCCCTATGTCCAGCCTAGGCGGGGCGCCGTTATTGGAGATGAAGCCTACTTCACCCTTCGCTACGGTAACCCAGTCGTCAAATATAACTGGAGCAAGAATCACATATCCCTGATTGATCCGCCAACAAAGTGTGTGTACAACGTTGGTGTCAAAAAAAAGGCTGTCGACAAGGTCGCCCTCATGGTGATGGAGGACAGTTCACTGGGGTTTGCCTGCGTTGAGGGTTCCAGCCTTCACCTGTGGTCAAGAAAGGTGAATGCAGAAGGAGATGCAGAATGGGTACAGCGCAGGGCCATCCAGCTGGAGAGTGTTATACCTGTTGCCAATTCTGATGACAAACCATTTGTGGTTGGATGTGCAGAGGGTGTGGGTGTCATATTCGTTAGCACCGGTGTTGGCTTATTCACAATCAAGCTAGATTCTGGGCTGGTTAAGAAGGTTGCCGAGTCTGGGGTCTACTTCAGCGTCCTACCCTACATGAGCTTCTATACTCCAGGTATGGTACTAGCCCTTCTTGTCCATTATCCTGCGATTTCTTTACAGCATCTATAATTTTGCTTGTAATGTAAGTACTGTTTGAGGCAAGCTCTGTATGTGCTACTTAAAATTGATTATATGACGTTGGAAAACAGAGGATGTTCGCTATGAGATTTAACTTGTTAAGGAGCACGACCAAGCACTAGTGGAATTGCAAAATATGTTGACAAAATCTGTTGATGTAGTATTACCCTGTTACCTTGCTTCAGATTTTTTTTAAACAGTTTGTTATTTTCTGGCATAGCTGAAGTTCACACCTCAACTTAGTCTTGTAACACTTGTAATGAGTACAAGCACTTAGTTCTTCAATGTAGGATGCTAGTTGGACAGTTACTTCTGAGTTTTTGTGCATGGTATCTTTTCTGATCGTGGCACATTGTTACCGTGGAAGTCACTACAATCAATTGGGGCTGTCTCGTTGAATCCACCCTGATCGTACTGTCAAAATATTGTACTTCAGTTTATTATGTCAGGCATATTAGAGTACTGCCTGGTCTATGCTCGATTCAGTTACTTGGAACTAAAGTAATGTTTACTCTATGTTGTTTCTCTTTCCTGAAATTTAATATAACTCAATTACAGTATTATTGTTGCCTCCAAAAGTGCTATCAAGTATCAGCACCAAACCTTTTGGACATACAATTGGAGATGCTAGGATCTGAGTCCTAATTTGTGTTTTTATTTTCTTTTCTTTTGGAGTTAAGTCTGGTTGTTCTTCTTCTGCTATTATATAGATCAGCCCATGGGAAGCCCAATTGCATCACTAGCCCTTAAGTTTCTACTTTTCTCTAGAGCCATTGAGTGGTCAAATACTTTTCTTTTCTTGAATGCTTAGAAGAACCGCACATCATTGTACTACAGAAGGAATAAGAATGTCCATACGATGGGAAGGGGAAGGAAATAGAGAACAGAAAAACACTACTCCAAGCCTGTCATAACAGGGAACACCGAGATAAAACTAAAATACTACTGACTACAAAAATGTGAAGTTTGATGTAATCGATGAAGAGTGAAGTGGGCGCTAGCTGTTTGCTAAATAGTACAACAACCTCATACATATCTTTTGCGTTGCATTTTCTTTACTGTATCTGTGTCTGCATAGTTTGTTCGTTCTGGTTTGTGAACAGCTTCAATAAAGTCAAGCTGTAATTATTACTCCCTCTGTCCCAAAATAAGTGTCTATGTCTTCTAGGCATAGCCGGTCCCAAGCCCGGGTAAAGGAGGAGGGTTGTGATAGGCTTGGCGAGCCAACGTAAAAACTAGCCAGTCCCATAGGTATGAAACCCATTTGAGCGAGAATAGTACTAGGATGGGTGACCTCCTAGGAAGTCCTTGTGAAAGGGTTTCATATCTAAGGGTTGTGATAGGCTTGGCGAGCCAACGTAAAAACTAGCCAGTCTTTTGGGTATGAAACCCATTTGGGCGAGAGTAGTACTAGGATGGGTGACCTCCTGGGAAGTCCTCGTGAAAGGGTTTCATATCTAGCCTACCCCAACTTGTTTGGGATAAAAGGCTTCGTAAGTAAGTAAGTAAGTAAGTATTTTTGGACGGAGGGAGTAGTTGTTATCTTCACATGTAGAGATTGCCACAGACCATGTGTGTTTGCTAGTGCAAACTGAATACATGTCCATCGGATACTAACCTTAATTTGAATTCTGCGATTTCAATTGTTATTATGGACTGCATTGGTAAAAATACAAATATGCATGCAAACTTTTAAATCTCATATGATATTTCTTACTTTGTTTCAGATAATCTTTTCAGAACTATTCTATTGTTATTCTGGTATATCTGAAGCTCACATCTGGAGATCATTTTCTACTATTTTGTGAAGCGTTTTTTTGATCTCGTATTATGCTGTACTTGTATATAACAAATCAAGCTGTAAATGCTGGGTTGGAATGTTGGTTTTGATTTTTGTGCATAATAACTTTTCAGATCGTGGTACGTTTCCATCCCTGGCGGAGATTACTGATGCCTGATATGCGCCGCTCAAGAGCAAGAGTGCAAGACCTTGCGAAATGGATGAAGCCATTATCATAAATGTACTGCTAGTGGCTTCTTGCAGAGCTACCGCTATCAAATCCTTTTTATTTTCTGTTGAGTAGGCAAAGCACGACTGTTGCAAGTAATTATGACCAAAACCAAGGATGCATAATTTGAATTATCTGGGCCATTGGGTCTGTCCGAAGTTCATCCAAAATTCCAAATGCACTAATTCGGATTCCAAAGCGACAAAAGTGGGACAAAGACCACATATGCTGCTATTTGAAGCTGCTTCTTGTTTTTACTGTAATTTTGAACTCCGGATGTTTACGTAGCGTCTGGTTATTGAATAGTTGATCTGGTTGATTGAACATGAATCGACAGCCATGGAGATGAAAGTTGACCTGGATGTCATGTCATGTGTTGTTAGGAGCTAGGGTTCTGTTGGTTCTAGGATGGAAATTGTAGGGGAAGGATGGAGGAGGACGAAGGTTAGGGCGCGGCGGCCGACGGCTGGGCGCCGTCCTTGCGCGGTGGAGGCTGTGGCAGGGAGGAGATGGCGTAGGACAGGAGGAGGCTAGGGTTAGGTGTCCCGGCTCCCTAAGGAAGCCGAGCAATTAAATCATGTGCTTCTTGCTTAATCTCAAAACGGGTCCTTACATGAGTTTATATAATCCTCTTAGTGATATAATTGGGCTAAGCCGCTAACACGATAAGATAACTGGGCCAGGCCCCTAACTGCCTGGGCTGTAATATATGCCACTCATAACATGTGTTTTCTGCTTTATTATTTCTGGGATAAGATGAATTGTTCCCTTTTCTTCTATCACAAGAAAGAAAAGCTGGGAGTACATTTTAGCGTGTTGTGGAGTGGAACCCGTTCAGTTTTGTTCCCCCGCATTTACAAACCATGTAAGATATAGTGAGTAGGAAACATGTATAGATATACAAACATGGTGTTCTCCATCCGCTCGTAGACTAGCTAGTACCCACTCATGGATCTCCCTCCTGGCCATACTGATGGTGCTCGTGCAGGAGCTTTGCAAGATTGATATGCAAGCTAGTACGTACTACTGTATGTTGCATACTCTCTGTCTGCTGTGAAGTCAATGTGTGGCAAATTTCACTTCATACGTACAAGAAATAATTAGCGCCTTGTACACGACGTTAAATTCCGAGTCCGGGAAAAAGTCCTCCTGGACACCCAGAGTATACAGAGCTATGGGCCTATCTCTCTCTCTCAAAAAAAAAAAGCTATGGGCCTATGGCCCAACCGTGGAGCCACAGATGCAGCGTTGTGTTTAGCTTCTGTTAGTACCATACCGCTTAGCTGGGTGAAGTAGGGCTAGTTTATAAGTCGCTCCCCGGGCAGTGTTAGCACCACACGGCAGGTGTGGTCAGCCCTTCATATTGATGAGTATTTGAATTTGAATGATGTCTCTTGAGTGGAAGAGGAGAAGAAGAAAAGAGGACAAGTAAGTAAGACATGAATCGTTTGGATAGAAAAGAAATGTTACTCATCTCTGACGGGCCAAAAGCTTAGCCTGTGCCATGGACCATATATATATCATTTGCCCCACAAATTAAGCTGCAATTTTGTTACGCCGAATGCTCATACAAAGTGTGTTAATAATCAAAAGTTCCATCCATCATGTCGTTATTTGAACAAATACCCGGAAAGGAAAATGAAAACGGAGGCGGCATCCAGTGTTAAGAGACAAAGTTAGAATGCTGCAACTGTGTGAAACATATTCCTTTTGCACACACTCTCACTGCGTCAGCATCACCCTGCTAAGCTGAAACGCAATGAAGCCATGCATGGAGGAGGCGCTCAAACTTGAAAGGATTTCATTTTCGTCCCAAGATATCACAAACTGTTCAAGCGATGGATGGTCACAAGGCCCGGCTGGGACCGGGGGTATCGTTTGACATTGGCTCTGCGCGAGGGCCAGCTCCGATATTGGCCGTGGGTTTGCTTGGCATGGGAAGCTGTGTGCCTGTCTTGGTTAGCATTGCCACAACTTCAGGCATGGCAGGCCTCTGCTCAGGCAAATGCTGCATGCAGAGAAGGCCAACGTGGTCACCTGGCTAGCACTGAAAAGGCCTCTTCAGGTTCACCCACTTGCGGATCAAGAAGCTCCCCGATCTCGCATTGCTTCCACGATTCCCAGACCTGCAAAAGAAAGAAATACACGATCATACAGGGCAGCGCTCATTTTACCATACGGCCATGTTCGGAACGTGTGTTGGGGTATGGACCAAGATCACTCCTTCATAGTCAGCATCAGCTTCGCCCATTTCAGTGGGAAGAAATTACAAGACGCGTACTTGCTTGAGGAAGGAACGTTGGCTCGTGACGTGATGCAAATTTACATCAAGAGATGCAACTAATGTAAAACCGCGGCCGCCCGCCAATCATCCAACCGCCACTGCATTTCCCTTCCGCCTCGCGACCGCCCGCCCATGACCCGCCCATCCGCCGCCTCGCCGCAGCTCCCCGCTCGGCCGCCGCCCCGCCGCAGCTATCCAACGCCGCCCCGCCGTAGATCCAGACCCCCGCCGCCGTTTCCCCGGCATGGGCCGCCGCCCCACCACAACTATCAGACGCCGCCCCGCTGTAGATCCAGACCCCCGCTGCCGATTCCACCCCGCATGGGCCGCGCCTGCCGCCGCGCCACCCCATCGACTCCG
>NC_041383.1:722921903-722947922 GCF_002162155.2 Triticum dicoccoides
CCCGACCTCGTCCGCCTCCTCCCCGGCCGCCTCCGCCTCCGATTCGTCCTCCGCCCGGCCCCGCTCCGTCTGCCTCCTCTTCGGCCGCCTCCGTCACCGGTCCGTTCGCCACCCCGCTCCGTCCGCCTCCGCCCCGCGCCGTGCACGCCATCGCCCCGACTCGCTCCCTGCTCGGCCTCCGCCCGCTCCCCGATGTCGCCGAAGTAGACGCCGAAGGGCAAGTCCGGTTTCTTCGGCGTGAGGGCGAAGCCCTCCGGGAACTTCAGAGTGGAGTTGCTGGTTCTTACTCATTTGATGGTGGTGCGGGTGCCGGGATGATCTTACGTGATGTTGCTGGTATTGTCATCTTCTCATCTTGCAGCAGAGCCCTGTTCTCGTGCAGAGATGCCCTAGAAGCAAAGTTGTGCGCATGTATGGAAGGACTGTCTTTCGCAAATTAACGTCCTGATCGTCCAATCGAAGTCGAGATGGACTCGAGTACATCAGTGGCTATGATTTATTGTGGCGAGGTGGACCGGTCGGTTTATGCTTCACTGGTTGGCGAAATTAAGTTACTATTGAGTCTTAGGCAATCTTGTATTACTCTTGTTCCTCGTAAAAATAAAGAGAGTGATAGGCTAGCTAGTTTTGCTAGAGTCGAGCAATTAAGTGGGTCGGTTCGAGCCCGGAGGATGTTTTGAAGTTTGTCCAAGAGGATTGTAAGGACTTGATAATTGAGTAATACAAGTATTATTCCCGCAAAAAAAGAAAAGGAACAGAAAAACAGATACGGATAGTTGTGGATTGCAATTGTACATATAAATGATACTAGATTGATTTGATACGGCACGCATGCATTGCAGTATGTAGGAAACATGTATGTATAGATATCCGAACATCCTGTTCTCCATCTGCTCGTAGACTAATACCCACTAACCGATCTCCCTCCTTGTCCTGGCCATATTAATGGTACTCGTACAGGAGCTTAGCAAGATTGATATGCAACCAAATACGCACTACTGTATGTTGCAAATTTCACTTCATATGTACAGTAGCGCCCCCGTGGGGGATCGAACTCGCCACCACTGGCTTCTGAATGACTCTGGCTAGCCACTCGACCTGACAGCGCGGTGGTGACTGTTATACACCGCGGAATTTTAAATGAACTAAGGAGAGGGTCAGCTCAAAGATATACTGTAGCAGCCGGACCGTGTGACACGAACAAGCCAAGGTAGAGTTTTTTCTCGAAGTTCCACATCTTTCTTTTTAAAACGTGAACACTTTTAAAAACACAAATAAAATTCGAATTTCAAACCTTTTCAAAAAAGATAAACAAAAAATAGAAACCAGAAAAGTATTTTGAATTTGTGAACAGTTTTTTTAAAGGAACATTATTTAAATTCTGAACAAAATTGAAAGCCTAAACATTATCTGTAACTCCCCGAACAATTTTTTAATTTGTGAACAAATTTTGAAAACGAGAACATTTTTTGAAATTGTGAACAAAATTTTGAAACCACAAACATTTTTCGAAATTGTAAACATTTTTGGAATTTGTGAACAAATTTCAAAATGAGAATTTGTTTCAAAATTCTGAACGATATTTGAAATTTTCAAAAAAGATTGACAAGAAAAATAAACTTGAAAAAGAAAAGGAGAAAAATTTAAAAGAAAACAAAAAACAAAAATATTAAGAAATTCATGAACATTGTTTCGAAAGTATATAGAAAATAAGAGAACAATTTTTGAAATTTCTGAATTTTTTTTGAAAAAGGAACATTTTTTGAAATTCCCAAACAATTTTAAAATGTGAACATTTTTTGAATGTAGGAACATATTTGAAAATAGGAACATTTTTTGGAATCCCCAAACAATTTTAAAATGCGAACAGTTTTTGAATATATGAACAAAATTTGAAAACAGGAACATTTTTTGGAATCCCCAAACAATTTTAAAATGCGAACAGTTTATGAATGTATGAACAAAATTTGAAAACAGGAACATTTTTTGAAATTCCCAAACAATTTTAAAATGTGAACATTTTTTCAATGTAGGAACAAAATTTGAAAACATGAGCATTTTTTAAAATTCCCAAACAATTTTAAAATGCTAACATTTTTTGAATGTAGGAACAAAATTTGAAAACAGGAACATTTCTTGAAATTCCCATACAATTTTAAAAGGCGAACATTTTTTGAATGTAGGAACAAAATTTGAAAACAGGAACATTTCTTGAAATACCCAAACAATTTTGAAATGCGAACATTTTTTGAATGTAGGAACAAAATTTGAAAACAGGAACATTTTTTGAAATTCCCAAACAATTTTAAAATGCGAGCATTTTTTGAATGTAGGAATAAAATTTGAAAACAGGAACAGTTTTTTAAATTCCCAAACAATTTTAAAATGCGAACATTTTTTGAATGTAGGAACAAAATTTGAAAACAGAAACTTTTTCAAAAATTTGAACTTTTTTAGAATCTTGAATATTTGTGGAAAAAGAAAATTAAATTGAATAAAAAGAAAACAGAAAAAGAAAAACCTGACCACAAAGAAATAGAAAGAAAATAAAGAAAAGAAAAAACCATAGAAAAGAAGAAAAAAAACGGTTCAGGGAACCTTCTAGAAGGTTCCCAAAACCGGATGGGGTAATGCCAACACGATCTACTCAACTGGGCCGGCCCAGTCGTGTCGGTCGGCCGCTCGCCTGTGCATTGCCCCGGCAACTTGTCGCAATGAGCGGCAAATAGGAAATTCCGATTCCGAGCCCGGGAAAAACTCCTCCGGGGCCGTCGCCTGTGAATACGAGCAGAGAGTGAGTATACAGAGCTATGGGCCTATGGCCCAACCGTGGAGATGGAGCCGCAGATGCAGCGTTGTGTTTAGCTTTTGTTAGTACCATACCGCTTAGCCGGGTCAAGTAGGGCTAGTTTATAAGTCGCTCCCCGGGCAAGGTTAGCACCACACGGTAGGTGTGGTCAGCCCTTCATATTGATGAGTAATTGAGCATTTGTGGATTGTGGAAGAAGAAGAAGAAGAAAAATGGCAGAAAAAGAAACAGATAATCGTTTGAACGATCTCACGCAGGCTGGCTTGGCATGCTTGCTCCCAGCCAAACACACCGATATATATGGTGTGCTCGCAAACTTTTTACACCATAAATTTAATCATTCTTCTTCTTCTTCTCATGAGATTTTGATTTTTTTTTCTTGGTACAAATGAAGCTGCAGTGCATGTTCCTAATCCATGTTCCACTTGCAACTCTACTCATCCCTGACGTTGGGCCGGTCGCATCCCAGCCGTATGATGCGAGCTGTGCGGCCGTCCGATTTCACCCCGACGTCCAGCATACCTTGCGCCCTTCCCCTTTCTCGCCACCGCGATGCCGCTCCTCACCGGTGGCAGCACCGCGCCTCCTCGACGGCATTAGTCGTTGCACCTCACCGCCGGTCCCAACACCAAGAACGACTCGTCGCCATCGTCCGCCCAGACCACAGTGTTCGCCTGCAAAAAAATCCCAGCCAAAAAACAAAAAACTCCATTAATTTGCCAGTAGCAGCAAAACACATGCAGGTTCCAGCAAAAAATATCCCTGCTTCCAACAAAAACATGTCGTTGCCGCCGGTGATAGCAAGGAAACGAGCTCGATGGTGTTGCTCACCCTCTGGTTGCAACAGTAATGTGATGACGACGGCGCTCGCCAGCGGAGCTGTTGGTAGCAAAAAAAATACACTGATTCCCAAAAAAAAGATACTGGTTCCAGCAAAAAATGGCGCAATCCAGCAAACCCCAAAAAATGGTAGTAGCAAAATTGGCTGCGGGTTCCAGAAAAAACACAAGCTGGTAGTAGCAAAAATAAAAATGCGATGATTTCCAGCAAAAACAGACATCAGATGTAGCAAAATTCCTCGCCGGTTCCAACATACACCGCAGCTGGTTGCAGCCAAAACGCGCCCCCTTATTACAGCAAAAAAAACCTATGGCCTGGGGGTGCCTCCTGTCGCAGCATCTGTGCAACATCTCATGGCCGTGGTTCCAGCTTTTTCCCTGGCTGGATCCAGCAAGTTTCGCCATGGTTCCAACACACCGCTGCTCAACTTGTGGATTGCAGCATGGCATGAGAGTTCTTTCACAGGGCGCAGCTGAAGTGTGCTTTGCGGTGGTTTCGCGGCAGCGCGGAGGAAGGGAGAGAAGAAACACGGCATGGGGAGGGGCGCGGCTGAAGGTTGGGGATGGAGTGCGTGCGGTAGGGAAAGAGATAAGGGGCGGTCTTCGTGGGTCCACCAAATACACGCGTCTCGCGCGGGGGACGGCTTGGGTGGGCGCACGGTCCAGCGTGGCACGCGTCCGACGGAAAATTCATACAGCGCGCCGTTCTCAAACGATTTCCAAAGCTTAACCTGTGGTATAGCATTTGCCTCACAAACTTACAAGGATGTCGCGATTTAAACACATACCCTCTCAAAAGGAAAAGGATAAACGAAGGCCACATCCCGTCCAGTGTTAAGAGGCAAAGTTAGAAATGCCGCAATAGTCTCCTCTTGCACACACTCTCACCCTGATAAGCTGAAACGAGATTAAGCCATGCATGGAGATGGAGGACGAGGCACTCAAACTTAAAAGCATTTCATTTTCGTCCCAAGATATCACAAACTGTTCAAACGATGGATGGTCACCGGGTCCGGCTCGGTCCGGGGGTGTCATCCGATATTGGTTGTGCCTGAAGGCCAGCTCCGATATTGGCCGTGGGTTTGCTTGGCATGGGGAGCTGCACGCCGGTGTTGGTTAGCATTGCCACAACTTCAGGCATGGCAGGCCTCTGCTCTGGCAAATGCTGCACGCAGAGAAGGCCAATATGGATGCACCTGGCTAGCACCGAAAAAGCCTCAGCTTCAGGTTCACCCACTTGCGGATCAAGAAGCTCCCCGATCTCGCATTGCTTCCATGATTCCCAGACCTGCAAAAGAAAGAAATGCACCATCATACAGCGTCGCGCTCATTTTTCGATATGGCCATGTTCGGAATGTGTGGAACATGTGTTGGGGTATTGCGTTGCCAGCTGAACCAAGATTACTCGTTTATAGTCAGCGGCACCCGTTTCAGTGAGAAGAAATTAGAAGACGTGTCCCCGCAAAAAATAAAATAAAATTAGAGACGTGTACTTACTTGAGGAAGGAACGTTGGCTCGTCTTTTTTTCTTTTGCCACCGAGTATCTCCAGCAGGACGACTCCGAAGCTGTATACATCACACTTGTATGTCAGGGTCCCTTCCCCTGCATATTCTGGAGCCACATACCCCCTTCATTTAGCAAAAAAGAAAAGAAATGGAGTTAATTGAGGTCTCTCCTGGACGCAGTGAAACAGGAAAAGAAATATCCATAGCTGTTGCCAACTAGCTAGACTTGAATTTGGAACAACTAATAGATGAGGATTTGAGATTTCAAACGTACGCTGTCTGCACCAATGTCTGATTTGTCGGGTCCTCAATTAACGGCTTAGCAGTGCCAAAGTCTGCTATCTTAGGTTCCAATGTGTCATTCAGAAGTATATTGCCTGGTTTTAGATCCCTGTGAATGACTCCCTCGCCGTGAAGCCATTCCAGACCTACGGCGATCCCACGAATTATCTTTACTCTTTGCGCCCAATTCAGCAAGGAGCGGAGGCTGCTATCTTCTCCTGACAGTTGCTAATAGGCGTGTGAGGCATAAAAACAGATAGGAATAGCAAGTTGTGTCTTACGCGTTTCTACATGTAATGCATGATAAATTAGATGGAATGCAATGCAGTGATTACCAAATATGTAGAGATTCAAACTTCTGTTCCTCATGAACTCGTAGACAAGTATGCACTCAGCTTTTTCTTGGCAATAACAGAGAAGCTTAACAAGATTGGCATGTGTGAACCTTGACATCAGTACTATTTCCCTTGCATAATCCCCCTTGATTTTCTCGCTAAGACTATCTTGTTTGAGCCTTTTTACAGCAACCGTTCCATAACCATCTAGCTCCCCCTGGTGATTGTACAATGAAGTGTTATGATGTAGATTCCACGGATATACTGAAGGGTGCAGTTGGGATGACTGAAACTCTGAATTCAAACTCTTTGTGTGTACTGTGTAGTCAATGCGTGACAAGTTGTCAGTTCATACTATGTACAAGAAATAATTAACACCTTGTAGATGACACTAAATCCGCCTTTGCCAATGATATTTGCTTCGGAGAAATTTCCTGTAGCCTGTACTACAGCAGGAAGACCAACTGCAGGGAAGGACGTCGTGAGTAACGCAAGATTCGGAGGATGACTATCAGGAGCGACATTGTCTACAACCCTTGAAGCATTGTCTAAAACCCTTGGAGGATTGTCTACTGCAAAAAAAATTGGCTTGTCAGGTTGTTTCTATCCTTCTTCGCAATGCTACAACCAATGTGTCTATATAGTTGAGATTTTACCTAATATTCTTTCTCTGCTCCATCGTCTCCTCCAGGGGGAAAACCAGAAAGCAACGAGAGCCAGAATAATAATGACCAGGGGCACTGTTACACCAATAACAATCCCAGTAGGAAACGACTTGGGTGGCTGCGGTTCACCTGTGACAGTTCTGCATTATTGCTTCGGCGAAAATGTGCTGCATTATATTGCGCATGTAGGTAAGAACAATCCAGCAAACGGCAAGACCAGAGAGGAGGGTAAACCAGATTTAATCATGCACATTGTTAGTGGAGGTATGTGTCAGTTCAGTTTGTGCAACAACCTATCTAGTGCGGTATGGGGCATGATACGAAACTTGAACCTCGAAATGTGTACCGGGGTGGAGGGAGTACCATTTATGGCATGTTTACTTGCTTTTAACTGCTTCTGTAAAACTACTCCTTTTACTTATTACACAAATTGTCACCCCCAAAATGAAAGTTATATGTTTTCTCATACTACTTGTGTGATGTTCAGGTTTATATATGTTCCACACACCTCAAATATACCTTGTTTATATTCGCTTGTATGATTCACACTGAACCTGTCGTTTTCCTCATTTCCTATACGGAATGAAGCGTTTCATGGGTCAATTGTTTATATAAAAAAAAAGAGACCAGAAGGAACTAGCCCGTATGGAAATTTATAGAGAAGAAACAACCAGGCACACACCCTGCGGAGCCTGGGGCTCGAACGCGGGTGGTGGGCTGGGCGCGCACCCAGCCGCACGCCACTAGCAAACTCGTCAACGCTCATTAGGTCTGTTGTCTATGAAAACAGCATCATGCAAGTTCAAAATTACCGCCGATCCATGCTTAACATCTTTAGAATTGACAGCCTTAGTTGCTACAGTACACACCAAATTAAATATATTAAGTTAAATGCTGGAGTTCTATATGATCTTTATTTAAAATTAATATCTCCAATTTCAAAGCTAGATGGGTGGAGATCATACGTGGGGAAGGAGGTGACATCCATGTTGTGCACTTGTGCTTCTCAAGAGCACCCCTAAGTTAGCAGCACCCGGAATCTTATTTGAAAGAGAGTGGACTTTCTAAACCTTGAACGGAAAGGTAAACGAGACAACTTTTTTGAGAAACCGAGCCAAAGACTGCCTTTTTGAGGAAGCGAACTACATGGTTGGCTTTTGTAAGGGCAACAAACCAAATAAATGGCATTGCTAATTGTCTTAAAGGTAAAACAATACCTCTGCAAAAAAAGGTGTAGTAGGTTACCTAATTCTGTCTTGGCTAATCTCAGATACAGGCTTTGCCCCCCATCTACAAGCCGGAGGTCCATGAGGTCCTCTCTCCAGATGATGCAGCCTGTTCCAGTGCCTCCTCCTTTGAGATCCAATGGAGCATACGCCAGACAAGAACAGTTGGCCAGGCACCTCGTCCTGCACTCCTCCAACGTGATGCTAGCATCCACTGATGCGTTGTGCGTATCAGGAAGCTTCACTCCCTGCATCACAACAAAACCATCCGTGGTGGATATTCCATTACCACAGTCCAATGTCACATTTCGGCGGCAACCGTTGGAGGTGTCCCTCATCTTCCATTGCATGGGAGATGCTGGGCTGAACCCCCTGACGCAGCTGCAGAACGACGTCGACGGTGCACTGGCGTTGCACAGTCCAAATGCCCCACACCTGCCGTACTGGTCGCAGATATCCCTCGGCCCTTGGAAGAAGATCTTCCATGCTCGACTGCTCGTGTCCCATACCTGTCATGTGGGGCACGTCTTACAGACGTGGGCCGCGCGGCCAGGAGCAGCCGACGGCCGCATCAGGCAAGGCGCAGGCTGGACAGGAGTCCTGATCCGGACACATTAGTTCCTAGACTAGTTTATTTCGTATAGGTTTCTAGTTTGTTATTAGCCCATGGGGCCTTTATATATCAGATAGTTAGCACCCTTTAGGGATAAGCAATAAAGTTATTTCCTTCTATCTTCCCCTCCCGCATCATAGAGCAGCCAGGCAAAAACCCTAGCGCTCCTATCCACCGCGACTACGAACTACGTAGTCGAGGTCCTGCTGTCTTGGGCACCGAGGCCCTTGACAACTTGGTATCAGGTTCCAGGCGATCCTCCTCCTCGTCCACGCTCCATCCGCCGGCCGCTTTCCCCCCTGTGTCCGCGCCCAGCTCCCCGACATCGCCACAATCCGCTGCCGCCTCGGTCACTTCCGGCATGGCAGAACCGACCACCGCGGATCTGGCTAAGATGATCGAGGCCTTGACGGCCACGGTGATGTCCCTGCAGTCGTCCGTCACCGCACTCCAGAAGGACAAGTCCTCCTCTTCGTCCAGCGCTGCCGCCGCCCATGATGGGCAGCACCACAATGATCGGCCGCCCAGGTTCCAGAAGATGGACTTCCCCAAGTTCGACGGCAAGTCTGATCCGCTCGCCTTCATCAACAGATGCGAGTCCTTTTTCCATCAACAACGGATCGCCGAGGAGGAGAAGGTGTGGATGGCGTCCTACAATCTCGAGGGTCCTGCCCAACTATGGTATATGCAGGTCCAGCGCGACGAGGGCACACCTCCGTGGCGCCGCTTCTCCGAGCTGCTCAATCTCCGCTTCGGGCCACCGCT
Source organism: Triticum dicoccoides (assembly GCF_002162155.2). Taxonomy (NCBI): domain Eukaryota; kingdom Viridiplantae; phylum Streptophyta; class Magnoliopsida; order Poales; family Poaceae; genus Triticum; species Triticum dicoccoides. The sequence goes on from NC_041383.1 coordinate 722,930,945, forward strand.
GCGCGCTAACCCGCTGGGCGAACTAATGGCGTGCAAACGCACGACGTCCGTCGTCGACTTCCAGGAGCGGTTTGAGGCACTCCTTCCCCGGGCAGGCACCTTATCCGAGACACAGAAAGTGCAGATCTTCACCGCGGGACTCCAGCCACCCCTCAGCCTCGACGTGGAGATCCATAACCCACAGTCCCTCGCCGTCGCCATGAGCCTCGCCCGCAAATTGGAGCTGCGCGACCAGTGCGCGCTTTCCGCCGCGCCACCGGTGCGTTTTCCACAGAAGGGCATCCTGCCGACACCAGGACCACGCCTCGCGCCCCCCGCTCCGGCCCCACCAGCCGCACCTCAGCAGGGCCACAATCTGCCGGACGGACGCCCAATCAAGCGTCTCTCCCAGACAGAGATGGAGGAACGCCGTCGCCTGGGCCTTTGCTTCAACTGTAACGAGAAGTTTGGCAGGGGCCACAACCGCGTGTGCCAGCGCATCTTTCTCCTCGACTTAGCGCCGGACGACGACGACGACGACGCGGCCTCCGCCACTGATGATGCATAGCGGGCCGACCCTCAAATCTCGCTCCACGCGATCGCCGGCGTGCGCACGAGTGAAACCATGCAGATGCAGATTACTCTCGGAGGTGTCTCCCTCCTCGCCCTGATCGATTCAGGCTCCACCCACAACTTCATCGCCGAAGAGGCGGCCGCTCGTGCTACGTTACCGCCCCCCACCACAGAGAAGATGCGCGTCACGGTGGCCAACGGCGAGCGCGTTCCGTGCCAGGGCGCGTACCGCGTCGTGCCCTTCCGCATCGGCCACGAGGAGTTCGCGGAGGATTTCCTCGCCTTGCCGCTCGCGGGCTACGACATCGTCCTGGGCACGCAGTGGCTGGCGTCGCTCGGACCGATCCTGTGGGATTTCCGAGCCCTCTCCATGACATTCTGGCGGCGGGGCCATCGGGTGTGCTGGCACGGCATTGCAGGACCGGACGGGCCAGCCCTAAAATCATGCAGCGGCCGCGACTTCCTGGACGCCATCATCACCGAGTTCGACGGCATCTTCGCCGACCCCTCCGGCGTGCCACCGCCCCGCAGCCGCGATCACAGCATCACCCTGCTACCTGGTTCCGCCCCGGTGGCCGTCCGTCCGTATCGATACCCGGCCGCGCACAAGGACGAGCTGGAGCGTCAGTGCGCCGCCATGCTCGCCCAAGGTATTATCCGTGCGAGTTGTTCCGCATTCTCGTCCCCGGTACTGCTGGTCCGCAAGGCCGACGGGTCCTGGCGCTTCTGCATCGATTATCGCGCCCTGAACGCCATTACTGTCAAGAATGCGTTCCCGATTCCGGTGGTGGACGAACTCCTCGACGAGCTACGGCACGCTCGTTTCTTCACCAAGCTCGATTTACGTTCCGGCTACCACCAGGTGCGGATGCGTGCGGAGGACATCCCGAAGACAGCTTTCCGTACTCATGACGGCCTCTACGAGTTTCTGGTGATGCCGTTCGGACTCTGCAACGCGCCGGCCACGTTCCAGGCCCTCATGAATGATCTGCTGCGGCCATACCTGCGCCGTTTTGTTCTCGTCTTCTTTGACGACATCCTCATTTTCAGCGAGACATGGGCTGACCATCTCCGACATGTGCGCACCGTCTTCACGGTCCTGCACCAGCACCGGCTCTTCGTCAAGCGCTCCAAATGCGCGTTCGCCGTTGAATCAATCGCATACCTGGGTCACACCATCTCCGCTGCAGGCGTGGCTATGGATCCGGAAAAGGTGCAGGCAGTGGCGGACTGGCCGCAACCACGCTCGGCGCGCGCGGTTCGGGGCTTTCTCGGCCTTGCGGGGTACTACCGCAAGTTTGTCAAGGACTTTGGCGTGGTTGCCGCGCCCCTGACAGCCCTCCTTCGCAAGGATGGTTTCTCTTGGTCGCCGGAGGCGGCAGCAGCTTTTACCACCCTCAAGACGGCAATCACCACGGCTCCCGTCCTCGCGTTACCGGATTTTACACGGCCGTTCATCGTCGAGTGTGACGCATCGACGTACGGTTTCGGGGCCGTCCTTCTTCAGGACCACCACCCGGTGGCTTTCTTTAGCCGGCCAACCGCGCCACGTCACCGTTCCCTGGCAGCGTATGAACGGGAACTCATCGGCCTGGTGCTCGCGATTCGCCATTGGAGGCCGTACCTATGGGGGCGTCAGTTTGTGGTAAAAACGGATCATTACAGCCTCAAATTTCTGCTTGACCAGCGTTTGGCCACCATCCCGCAGCATCATTGGGTTGGCAAACTCCTGGGATTCGACTTTACGGTGGAGTACAAGGCAGGTAGTACCAACACGGTGGCGGATGCACTTTCCCGCCGTGACACGGAGGAGACGACGATCATGGCGGTCTCAGGGCCTCGTTTCGACTTCATCAATCGCCTCCGGCAAGCGACATCCACTGATCCGGCGCTCGTCGCACTGCGGGAGGATATCACGGCAGGTGCGCGGCAACAGCCTTGGGCGCTCTCCGACGGCCTCGTTACTTTCAACGGCCGCCTCTACATTCCGCCGTCATCCCCGCTACTCCAGGAGATTCTCAGTGCCGTGCACGATGATGGGCATGAAGGCGTCCTGCGCACATTGCATCGTCTACGCCGCGATTTCCACGCACCTAACCTTCGCAAGACGGTGCAGGAGTACATCCGCACTTGCGGTACTTGCCAGCGGTACAAGTCTGAGCACTTGCACCCCGCTGGGCTGCTACTGCCGCTGCCGGTACCCACGGGCGTGTGGACTGACATCGGCATCGACTTCGTGGAAGCGCTTCCTCGAGTAGGCGGGAAGTCTGTCATCCTCACCGTGGTGGATCGCTTCAGCAAGTATTGCCATTTTGTGGCGTTAGCCCACCCATACACGGCAGAGTCAGTGGCACAGGTGTTCTTCGCTGAGGTTGTTCGTCTCCATGGCGTGCCGCAGTCCATGGTCTCTGACCGCGATCCCGTCTTCACCTCCGCTTTTTGGCGAGAGCTCATGCGCCTCACGGGGACAAAGCTGCACATGACGTCAGCATTTCACCCGCAGTCGGATGGTCAAACGGAGGCTGCTAACAAGATCATTGTGATGTATTTACGGTGTCTTACCGGGGATCGTCCCAAGCAGTGGCTCCGGTGGCTTCCCTGGGCTGAGTACATATACAACACCGCCTACCAGACAGCAACCCAAGAGACTCCGTTCAAGCTTGTGTATGGCCGTGACCCTCCCACTATTCGCTCTTACGAGCCCGGCGACACACGGGTGGCTGCAGTGGCCAGGAGCATGGCTGAGCGCGACGAACTTATCGAGGACGTCCGCTATCGTCTACAACAGGCACAGGCGGTCTATAAGTCCTACTACGACAGACGTCATCGGGACATTCGGCATGAGGTGGGCGATTGGGTTTGGCTTCGCCTTCGACAGCGCGCCGCGTCCTCTCTCAACTTGCCAACCAGGGGCAAGCTCAAGCCACGATTCTATGGGCCGTACCGCATTTCAGAAGTGATCAACGACGTGGCATACCGTCTTGAGCTTCCGGCACGCTCGCGCCTCCATGACGTGTTCCACGTGGGCCTCCTCAAGAAGTTCTTCGGCATTCCTCCAACTACACCGCCGGGATTGCCTTCGATCCACAACGGGGCGGCTGTTCCAGAACCAGAGCGCGTGACTCGTGCGCGCCTAGCACGCGGCGTTCGCCAGCTACTCGTCCACTGGAAGGGTGAAGCAGCTTCCTCAGCTACATGGGAGGATCTTGACAGTTTCGTCGAGCGCTACCCCGCTTTTCAGCTCGAGGACGAGCTGCTCGTCGAGGGGGGGAGAGATGTCATGTGGGGCACGTCTTACAGACGTGGGCCGCGCGGCCAGGAGCAGCCGACGGCCGCATCAGGCAAGGCGCAGGCTGGACAGGAGTCCTGATCCGGACACATTAGTTCCTAGACTAGTTTATTTCGTATAGGTTTCTAGTTTGTTATTAGCCCATGGGGCCTTTATATATCAGATAGTTAGCACCCTTTAGGGATAAGCAATAAAGGTATTTCCTTCTATCTTCCCCTCCCGCATCATAGAGCAGCCAGGCAAAAACCCTAGCGCTCCTATCCACCGCGACTACGAACTACGTAGTCGAGGTCCTGCTGTCTTGGGCACCGAGGCCCTTGACATACCAGACGTCGGAATAGTCCGTCGTCAGTCAGAACTAGACGTGAGAAGGGTGTTCCAGCCTTGGCGACATAGCCGTAGGTTATCTCGCTTGGGCTGCTCGTCAATCGGTAGATGAACATGTCAGAATACGTGCCCATCTCCGTGACACCACTGAACCATAGGCCGTTCCACGGTCCCGTGCGGTAAATCCTTTTGCCACCATCCAACATCACATTTTGTGGTACGCCCTCCGTGTCAGTGATGTAGCGAAAATTCCCTGTGGCAGGGTCGTCAGCTGAACGCCATGACGTGAGGTACCACTCTTCCCCGGTCCATAGGTTCTTGCCAATCTTCATGCCGGGCAGCAATGTGTTTGACGGGTGGTCAAACGACTGCCACGTGATGGCACCGCTGGCGTTCCCATCTCTTGAGACTAGGTTGCCAGACTCGAGCAGCTGCACCGTCGTTGAGGCAGTGCCTGTCGTGTTTGAAGACCACACGACCTGGCCGGAGCTATCAATTAAAAGAAGGCTTCCCGTGTCACTGATCACCAGCGCCCCGTGAGCGTCAGTGAGAGGATGGTCTCTGTTAGCTACCCAACAGATGGCGTCCTCATCCACGGAGAACCAAATCCCAAGGTATCGCTTGCCTAGCACCCCAGGAGGGAAGAAACCCAGGGTGAATGACCCACCAGCTGAGACAAGGGTCTCACCGTCGGTGATGTTGCGGCCCTTGTCGAGGATGTCAGATACAGGATTCGCGGCAGAGGCTGTGGAAACAAGGAGGAACGGAACGACGATAAGCAGGAGGCTCTGGAGGTGTGGCTCATTCTTCGACCACATGATGGCTGGTGTTTCTTGTCCCGGGATCTGGGGAAAAAGACTACTCGAACAAGGTAGCTAGGCTAACCGCCGGTCTACATATACCCGGCCTTATACATTTTTCGTGTGTTTGGATGTGGCTGGCCTAATTTGGTGCTTGAATCATCCGAAGGGGCAGTGACAGAATTATGCACTTGTAGAAGATAAACATTATCCAGTGGCTGGTCTTGGGTAGGAAGTAAGGACGGCGCCTTGTCACGGCAATTTTTAATCCTTGATTGACATCAACCGCGTCTACATTGAATGGTTCTTGCAAGGCTGCTGGAAGAAACTTCAAGGAACTTGTTCACCAACCGATTGGTTGACCATATAAAATTTGATTAAGAAATAAGATTTAACAACCCCCCTTTTTGATTAAAAAAAGCCAACTCCAGCGAGAAACTTGCCGGGCAAGAAATTTTTGAGCGCCAGCACTGACAGATTCTTCAGTACATTCGTACCAAGCATGTCGACAAGACGAGGTGTCAAGGTGAACGACACGATGTGAGGTACCGCTCGCTTCATGCCAGGAGACATGGTGTTCTGTTTGATCAACAGATCACCGAACGACTGGCAACAACTGATTCCGTTTGCTGCATTTTGTATGACCTTTCAGATGAAAATATCGGTACACCAGCTACAAGCAAAGTCGGAGGTTTGAATATGTCCTGATCCGGTCTCCTCCCTAGATGGAAGGCCGTGTTGAGCTTACCGCTTACTGAGAACAGCACTTTAGATGCAATTTGTGGCTCGCAATTTCGAAATCTTAGCAAGGCTGGTAAGAACTTCCAGATCTAGCCTGTTGACCAGTTCATTGGTTTAGCCTTTGAGCGGCGCTGGCATCGACAGATTCTCCAGCACACTCGAATAGATAGTGTTCTTTCAACAGTTCAAACCAATAATGCTTCATACTCTAGTTTTTTTCACACGATAGTGGAGATAAAATATGACATACCGTGTGGATCACTGCATCCGGAACTTGGGGTGGATTCCCTGAACGTCTGGCGCTGAAGATGCATCCGGAGGTTGGGCTTGAAAGCGTCGACGTCCGTCAGGCAATGGGATACCTGCCACCACCTCCGACGCCAGTCACACCCTGTTGGCACGGCGGGACGCCACTGGGAGGACGCGGAGGCCCGGGAAGGACCAGTTGGTTGCCGTGGGGAATTGGGGGCAGCAGAGGAGGCCGGCGAGTGGCGGCCGCCGCCCCCAAATCCCGTCGAGGACGCCGCGCCGTCCCCGCAGTGCCAGCTCCCCGTACGTGTCGATGAAGATGGCGCTGGTGGGGCTGGCCGCGCGCCGGTGGTGGGTGGCCCGTCGCCGCCACCATTGGCCGCCCTGGCAAATCCTGCACTCCTATTTCCTCCCGCCGCGAAACGAAGTAGCCCAAGAAACTAGGGGAGTAGCACATCGAGTTGGTCGGCGGAGGGCGGTGGCCGTCGTTCCTCACCGCCGCCGGCGAATGGGCACTGATGTTGTGCGGCTTGTGCCGCTGTCTGGCCGCACGTGCGACTGGAGGGCTGGGGAAGAAGCGGGCTGACGGGGCCGAAAGGGCTTTGGTGGACTGAGTCCAGCCCATATCCCAATAAAAAAGCGCAGTACTGTGTGAGCTCCTGTTCTGCAGTACAAGTTTAAATTTTTTAATACATGGTCAACATTTTTTTATACACATTTAACATTTTTCAAATACAAGTTTAACATGTTTTGGATCCATGGTCAACATATTTTTTATATTCTTTTAACATTTTTCAAATACAAGTTTAACATTTTTTGAACACTTGTTCAACATTGTTCTCGAATTCTTGGATTAACATCTTATAAATATATGGTTTACATTTTTTGTATACATATTTTCACGTTGTATTTTTTGGTATACACATTAATCATTTTAAATGCTTGATTAACATTTTTTTGAATGTTTTATGTAAAGTATTTTTTGTAATATAGAATATCCGAAAATATAAGTAAAGTAAAACAAAACAAAAACAAAAACATGGTGACGCCTTGGCAATGGCCTTCCTCCTCCAACAGCCTGCGGTCAAGGTCGTGCTGGTTCGGAGCGAAGCTTCCTCCGGCTACTCCGGTTGTGCAGTACGTTGAGCACGGCAGCGTCGGTGATAGATAAGGGCTACGTTGCACCGATACGGCGACACCGATACGGCGATACGAGTATGGCGATACGGGATACGGCAATTTTTAGAAACAACAATATGCGATACGGCGAGTATATATATATATATATATAAATAATTATAAAAATGACATGTAATAAAAGCAAACATAATAAAATGTGTGAGATGAGATCAAAATGTTGCCATGGAACTCCCTGCAATGCCATGTTGTACTTCTATCTCCTTTCCTAGCAATAGACAGCAGCAACGACAACATCAGCAAATAATAATTTTATATCACAAACATCAACAAGCGGCAAGCACACATGGAAAGCCAGCAAGCAGCCAGACATACATCAGATCCAAATTAGTATAGTAGTACTACTACTACTACCTAATGAGAGAGTCCACTACTACGGTCTATGGACGCCAGCAAGCAGCCAAGCATGCATCAAGATCAAGCACACATCAGTACATCACTGGGGGCCATAGTTGTATGGTAGGGGCTCGGGGTAATTGATGTTTACCTTGTGAGTTGCGACGGCAGTGGAGAGTATTTCCTTCAGATTACATGGTGATTTGAGTATTTCCCTCTGTGCCAGTAGCAGTAGCAGGAACATGAGCACCTCCGAGAGACTGAGCCGGCATATCATCTTGAGATTTACGAAGCAACCGTAGGCGCCTCGTCGTCGACGGGAACGTCTCCTCCCACTGAAAGCGCAACGCCGGAAATCCTGAAATAAATCCAGAAATAATGCGAGCACCAGGATTTGAACCCTGGTGGGTTGGGGACACCACTGTCCACCTAACCATCTCAACCACAGGTTGATTCACTCTTTTTCTTTTTAATCGGGAATCATGATACGCCTGGGATACGAGTATCTTAGCCGTATCGTGCGTACCGCCGTATCGGCGACGTGCGGTATGCGGACACGTCAACTTTTGACGTATCGGTGCTTCGTAGGATAAGGGTCATCTGCGTTCTTTTGTGCACCGCCGTTGTTGCCGTCAGCAGATCACAAGACCAAAGGTGGTTGGTGGTGGCGCCTTGGGACTTAGATCGGTTGGCCGATGGTTGTCACTTGGCCGCAGGTGGTTCGTCCGATCCATGTGAGGGGGCGATTATCGTCCTGACCATGGCAGAACCGTCTGGCCACTCGAGCGGCGGATTGCGGTGGCCATTCAAGGGTCTTCATGAGAGTTTTTTCTTTAGATCCGGCTCTGAATCCGGCCAGTTTGCATTCAGCGGTGAGATAAATTCTATGGACAACGGCTTGACGCAGAGGAGATGATTGTGCAGCAGTAGTCGTGCTGGCACGTAAAGACTGTGCCACACTTGTAGCTCCTGGGATCGCGGAAAGTGGTGGCGATAACATGATGACTTCGATTTGATGAAGGCATTGCTCGGATGTGTTCTTCAGGGTGAAACCCTAGAGTATGACCTTTGTTGGTTGGATCTAGTGATGATGACGTTTGAGTGCCATTTCCTTCCTGAACGCGTTGCTGTTGAAAAAACTTTCTCATTGCGCTTGTACTGTCAAGAGATGGTTGGTGCGGATATAGTGGTTGATGTAGTTTATCGACCATTGTTATGATTGTTTTAGAGTTTCTTTCTTTTCCCTCGCTTAGGCATAGCTTGAGTCTTGTATGACTTTGCTTTTTGCCGGTGTTTTTTTTTTGTGTGTGTGTTGATGTTGGTTGTATGCATCCTGGTTATGTAGAGGCCGGGTGTGTGCTTATTGTAATTGTATCCTTTTGATGCTTCATTTTGAGTCAATAAAATCCACCTTTTGTCAAAAGAATCCAACACAAATGAAACCAAAAAGAAACAATCGACCACAAATAACCTGCTAGAGAAAAAAGATATCCCACCAGTGAAGAACGGCATGGCGAAGATGCGCGTTAGCCTCTGGTTTCAGTTCATAAGTGCAAGAAATAATTAGCACCTTGGATGATGAACTGCTAAATCCCCCTTTGCGAATGATATGCTCTACTTTAGGGCTTGTTCTGTTAATCCTCTCCCCAAGAGGATTGAAGGGGATTGGCAAGGATTGGTTTGTATTTTGACTTACAAGAGGTTTAAATCCCCCTCAAATCCCTTTAATCCACTCGAATTCGCACGTAACCGAACAAGGCCTTAGGAAGATTACCTGGCATGGTAGGAAAACCAACTGTTTGCTGCAGGGACAGACACAGACGGCATGGACGAAGCAGATTCTGAGCCTGGGAAAAATCAATCCTGGGCCTGTAAGCACTCCCATTCTGCTAGGACGAACACCCAAAGAGTACAGGGCTACGGCCCAACCGTGGAGCCGCAGATGCAAACGTTGTGCTGCAAAACCTGCAATGCATCACTGGCATGTTACTTGTTCATCCAGTAGGCCTCCATGTTCCATTTGCTACTGGGACTGTGGATCATAGCATATTAGCATTGCCCAGTTGCCCACACAAGATTTACTCTCCTGACTTTGCACTGCACCAGTTCAGTTCGGAGCGCAAGCTGTGCACTTTGCTGTGTTTCAGTCTGCTCTTGTTTCCAAAACTTTAAGGCTGAGATCTGATAAGAGGTAAGAAAGTGACATACGAAACATCCACCACACATTCTACCTGGTGTGTGTCAATTATTGTTTTCATAACAAAACTTCCGATAAACTTGCCGTGGTTCGAACAAGCACAAATCCAGAAAGGAATATGAAGGTGATAGTCTGATGGAGATACCCAGTGTTAAAAGTACAAAAATAAAACGTCAATTTCAGGCCGCGACGTCCGGACTGGTAGTAAAATTTACGCTTACTTCAGTTGCACTGCCACTGCCTCGCCCTCATAGACCGAAGCACTACACCGTAGCTACCATGCGTGGGCTCGCGAAGTCACGGCCACATGAGTGGAATAGCCACTGTAAGAAGGTCTGCCTCGGTCCGGGTTGTGTGCCGGGTACTGCTCCGCTGTTTGGTGTGGGTTTGCATGGCGTAGGGAGCTGTGAGCCGGTGCCGCTTAGCATTGCCACAACTTCAGGCATTGAAGGCCTGTGCTCAGGCAAATGCTGCACGCAGAGAAGGCCAATCTGGATGCATCTGGCTAGCCCTGACAAGACCTCGCCTCTAGGTTCACCCACTTGTGGATCAAGAAGCTCCCTGATCTTGCGTTGATTCCACAATTCCCAGGCCTGCAAAAAGGAAAGGAAAAAAAAAGTTCAGTTATACAGAATAGCACTCGTCTTTCGATAGGGCTATGTGTGGATGGTTAACTTGTGTTGGGATATTGTGTAGCACGCTGAACAAAGATTACGTCATACTTAGTGCCACCGTTTCAGTGAGAAGAAATTAGAGGATGCATAAGGGAGGAGTATATATGTTTTGTCATGAGCAGACTTACATGAAGAAGGAAAGTTTGAATGCTTGTTCTCCTTTTTCCACTGACTATCTCCAACAACAGGACTCCAAAACTATATACATCACACTTGTACGTCAGGGCCCCTTCCGATGAATACTCCGGAGCGACATATCCCCTTCATTTAACACAAAACACTGGGGTTAATTCAGGTCTCTTGGACATGGAGAAACAGGGAAAAGGAACAATCATACATTCTTCATGTCCAAGTAGTCTAACTTGAATATGTAACACTAAATGGGTTGGAAATTTCAATCATACGGCGTCAGTACTAATGTCGGATTTGTCTCCTCGTCGATAAACAGCTTCGCGGTGGCAAAGTCCGCTATTTTGGGATGCCACGTGTCACTGACAAGTATATTGCCAGGTTTTAGATCCCTGTGGATGAATCCTTCTCCGTGAAGAAATTTAACACCTACGGCGATCCCACGAATTATTCCCAGTCTTTGCCCCCAATTCAGTGAGAAACGGAATCCATTTTCTTCCCCTGCGTTTCCAAATAGGTGTGTCAGGCCAAAAACAGATTGGAATAGTTGTGGGTTACATCTGTACATAATGATAGATTAACATGTCATGCATTGGAACTAGTACCAAAAACGTAGAGATTCAAACTCTGGCGCTCCATCCACTCGTAGACTAATATCCACTCATCTCCTTCCTGGCAATAGCAGAGGAGCTTAGCAAGATTGGCATGCATGAGCTTTGACATCATTTCCACTTCCCTTGAGAAATGTTCCCTGCCTTTATTAGTAAGACGATAGTGTTTCAGCCTCTTCACAGCAACTATTGTATCATCGTGTAGCTGCCCCTGGTGATAATACAGTACCATGTTACCATGTAGATTCAGTAGATAGGATGTGGTTAGGAAGTCTGATTTCATTACTCTGTGTGTACTGTGTAGTCAATCTGTGACAAATGTCAGTTGATATGTACAAGGAATAAATAATACCTTATAGACGACACTATATTCGCCCTCACCGATGATATTTGCTTCAGAGAAATTTCCTGTAGCCTCTGTTATAGTAGGAAGACCAACTGCACGGACGGACTGGACAGTCAAAGCAGGATTGGAGCGAGTATCAGCACCAGCCCCATTTGCACCTCCCTGGGCATTGTCTACTGGAAAAATAATCAGGCTTATAGAATGTTTACAGCATTCCTTATCATTGCAAGAAAGGGATGTGAAAGCAATCAGTGTGCATGGTCATGCTGTTACCTGATATTCTTGATTCCCGTCGTCGTCTCCTCACAACAGCGAACAACCAAAGAGCAAAGAGAACCATGACAAGGGAGGCTATTGATGCACCAATAATAAGCCCAGTTGGAAATGCTGGGTACCGCACCTCAGCTGTTACAGTTTTAAAACATATTTTACATGCATGATTAGGGTAAGTTCAGCAGATGGCAAAACAGCAGCAGAGGAAAGCATGATCGCGCATGGTATCGGTTTATCAATAGACATAAGCAACGGAGAGCACCCACTTGTATTCCCTCTGTAGAATAAGTTTAGATTCTCTTTCATCTTGCTAGTCATGGTATTGCTAACTTAGTTTATCATTAAATTCAAGAAATTTGACAGATGCAGCTCCAAAAGGAAGATTACCATCTAGATTACCACAAAAATATAATCACTCTACCATCATCAATCTTAATTCTGCAGATGGAAATTATCACTAGTCATGAAGTTTAAAAAGATACCCAGACTGTGCACTATTTTACCATCTGGTTTTAAGAAACATCCAGGCTTGAGTAAAGAAGTCACAGTAAATTTCATGGGCCTACGAAAGGAAAAGTGGGCTCACACCAAGTGTTTAAGGAGAACTGGACGTACCTAATTCAGACTTGGCAGATCTTAGATAGAGGGTTTGTCCTCCATCTACATACCGCAGATCCATGAGGTCATCTTTCCAGATGATGCACCCAGTTCCAACGCCTCCTCCCCGGATATCTAATGCTGCATAGCCTAGGCATGAACAGTTCGCCAGGCACTTCGCGCTGCATTCTTCCAACGTGATGCTTGCATCCGCCGACGCATTGCGCGTATCGGGAAGCTTCAATCCGTGCATCACCACGAAACCATCTGTGGTGGAAGTTCCATTGCCACAGTCCAACATCACGTTTCGGCGGCATCCACTGGAGGTGCCCCTCATCTTCCACTGCACCGGAGACGTCGGGCTGAACCCCTTGATGCAGCTGCAGAATGACGTCGACGGCGCATTGGCATTGCACATACCAAATACGCCGCACTTCCCGTAGTCGTCGCAGATGTCCCTCGGCCCTTGGAAGAAGACCTTCCATGCTCGGCTGCTCGGCTCCCACACTAGGCGCCGGAATACTCCGTCGTGGGTGAGCAGTAGATGTGACAAGGGTGCTCCAGGCTTGGCGACATAACCGTAGGTTACCTCGCTTGGGGTGTTTGTCAACTGGTAGGCAAACATGTCAGAATATGTGGCCATCTCCGTGACACCGCTGAACCATTGGCCGTTCCATGGTCCGGTGCGGTATATCACTTTATCACCGTCCAAGAGAACGTTTTGCGGCACGCCTTCCAAATTGGTCGTGTAGTGGAAGTTACCTGGGGAAGGGTCGTTCAGCGAACGCCACGACGTAAGCCGCCACTCTGCACCGGTCCACAGGTTCCTGCCGATCTTCATGCCGGGAAGCTGCGTGTTCGACAAGTGATCGAACGACTGCCACATGGCGGCACCTCCGCTTCCGTCGCTCAAGACTAGGTTGCCCGAATTGAGCAATTGCGCTGTCATGAAGCCGGTGCCCGTCGTGTTTGAAGACCACACGACTTGACCGGAGCTATCCAGCAGGAGAAGGCTTCCGGTGCCACTGATCACCAACACCCCAAAAGCGTCAGTGAGAGGACGGTCAGCGTTGGCTACCCAACTGACGACGTCCTCGGACATGGTGAACCATATACCAAGATATCTCTTGGCAGCCACCCCAGGGGAGAAGAACCCCAGGGTGTATGACCCACCGGCTGAGACGAGTGTCTCGCCATCACTGACATTCTGGCCCTTGCCGAGCGTGTCAGTGACCTCAGCAGCAAAGGCTATGGGAGAAAGGGCTAAGAACGAGCAGAGAAGAAGGCTGAGGATGTGGCTGGAGGTTAACTCCTCCATAGTCAGCGACCCTTCTTACTCCTGGTGAAGAAGAATGGTTATAGCCTTAGGCGGCTTATAGGTGCATCCTCCAGCACTGTTCTACAAAGTGCCCACCAGCTTACCTACCGAAGTTTGAATTCTGGTCCTCCTTCGATCAGAGAGAACAACACTTAGTTACATAATATGGCAGTTAATCTTCCAAGAAGTTGCAAGCCTGCAATACAATACATGTCCCGCAGCTCTCGCGTTAGTGTCAGCCAGTATTATTTGCATCAGTAGCTGTTATCTGCATTTCTCTACATGATTATGGCCGTCAAACCCATGACTTTCGATGCGATTTCATCCGCCTGCCCACCCATGACATGATGACAATGCTTGACTTTTGAGGCTTTGAGTGATCGACGAGATAAAATATGACATACCGCGCGCGTTCCAGCGGTGGAATCTTGGACTTGGGTGGAATCTCGGCGGATTCTAACTTGTGAACCCAAAAGTGCATCCGAGGGTTGGAGCAACGTCCGTGCTGTTGGGAGTTGGGACGACTCCGACCTGAGGCACGCTGGTGGGGTGCCAACGCGATGGCCCGGGAAGCAGGAATGGCCAGCTGGTTGCCGTGGGGACTGGGGAATCGGGGCCCGCCGCCGCGGCCCGCAGATCCCGTCGACGACGCCGCGCCGTCACTGGAGGGCCAGATCCTCTTGCGCGTCGATGAAGATGGCGATGGTGGGGCCGGCCAAGCGCGGGTGGCGGGTGACCTGTCGCCGCCGCCATTGGCCGCCGTGGCCAATCCCTCTCCGTTCCTATTTCCTCCCGTCGCGAAGCGAAGTCGCGCGAGAAATTAGGGCAGTAACACATGGATTTGTTCGGCGGTGGGCGGCGTTCATATCTGCTGACACCGCCGGCGAGTGGGTACAGATGGAGTGTGTCGTTACCGCGGGGTTGTGCCGTTGTCCGGCGGCGTGCGAGCGGAGAGGACGGAGTTGGGGATGAAGCGCTGAAGCGGGCTGAGCGGTAGAATGGGCTTCGGTGGACCGATTCTAGCCTATAAGAGTGAAAAAAAGGAGCGTGGGCTCAATGCTAATGTGTGGGAAAAAAAATACTAATGTGTGCAAAAAAACAAAAACAAAAACTTGTCGATCTGAAATAAAAAATGGAAGGCACGCTTGTCTCAGTGTGAAGAGAATGTGAACCCTACTGAGTTCCAAGGATATCCGTGACACGGTGACAGACAGTTTTCACGAGGAAACTAAAGAACAGTGAGATGTTGAATATGTACTCAAAGCTAACTTTCATACTTGCCTAAAAAAAGCTAATTTTCATACTAGATTATGGTTAAGCCCTTTCCAGTTCCCACCGACAAAGATTGACAAATCATTTCATTTTTTCTATCTATGAAGGTTAAAATTGATGGTAAGTTCACTTATGAGATCAACAACCTTCATTAATAAACCTCTAGCGCATCCCTATCTACATGGGGGACTAACAATCTTTTTGAGAGAAATATATACAAAATAAATGTATACATATACTCACCTGTAGGACCTATAACACATACTAACAAGTATCCTATCAATTTCATGGGAATCCAACACTTATATAAAGTACAAACAACAAGTGCAGAAATGCGACTTCAACTCAAAATAATGGAGTGCTAAGTGTCACCCCCGCCCAAGAAATTCACATCTGATGGGGCTTACAACTGCATGCCTCTCCCCCGACCGCAACCGCCTTGTGTTTTTATCGGGGCGGCGGGAGAGAGGGTTGGTGGGCAGTAGCAAGTCTGAGGGAGTGGGGGTAGTTGCATCCTAGCACTATGCCTGCAACTGCAACTGCAACTAACACCCTGACTACAACTGCATGACTTCCAATTGCA
Organism: Triticum dicoccoides; assembly: GCF_002162155.2. Classification (NCBI taxonomy): domain Eukaryota; kingdom Viridiplantae; phylum Streptophyta; class Magnoliopsida; order Poales; family Poaceae; genus Triticum; species Triticum dicoccoides. The sequence continues at coordinate 722,946,436 of NC_041383.1, forward strand.
TGCCCGACAGTAGGCTTGCAACTGCAAGTGCCACCCTGACCGCAACTTCATGTTTCCCCTCCCAACTACAATTTGGCCTTGTATTTTCTTTGGAGGGTGGTGGGAGAGATGGGGTGGGGCAAGTCCGAGGAGGGCAGGGGCGTAGTTCCATGTCCAGATGCAACTGTAGCTGCATCTATTTTTTAAACATGGTTGCAACTATTTTTTTGAAGGTGGGAGTTGCATGTCCAATACTAGGCTCACAACTGTATGCGTCGCCCCCATTGCAACAACATGTCTTCTAACATGGTCGCACCTACTCTTTTTGTTTTTGTTTCTTTTATAAGGTGGTTGTTGCATGTTTGATACCAATCTCGCAACTCCAAGTGTTGCTCCCATTGTGATTGCATGTCCGATAGTAGGCCCGCCATTGCAAGTGTCGCCCCGACTGCAGCTGCATGTTTTCCAACATGGTTGCAACTTGTCTTTTTTGTTTCTTGTTTCGGAAGCTAGGAGTTTCATGTATAACAGGAAGTGCCCTCCTCCACAACTGCAACTGCATGTTTTCCAACATGGTTGCAACTTGTCTTTTTTGTTTCTTGTTTCGGAAGCTAGGAGTTTCATGTATAACAGGAAGTGCCCTCCTCCACAACTGCAACTGCATGTCTTCCAACATGGTTGCAACTGGTTTTTGCGGTTTTGTTTTGGAAGGTGGGAGTTGCATGTCTGATACTAGGCTTGCAACTGCAAGTGTCACCCCCACTATAATTGCATGTCCGATAATAGGCCGACAACTACAATTGTCGCCCCTGATTGCAAATTTAGGTTTCCTAACATGATTGCAAGTATGCTTTGTTTTATCGGAGGGAGCAGCGCGGAGAAGGGGGGCAGTTGCATGTCCCGCACTAGTCATGAAACTGCAAGGCGTCACCCTTGTCTACAATTGCATGTCTTCCAACATGGTGCACCCGGGCTTTGTTTTGTCGAAGGGGCGGAGGGGAGAGGTGGTAGTTGCATGTCCAAATGTAGTCATGCAACTGTAAGTGTCGCCCTCGACTGCATGTCTTATAACTTTTTTCCTGAGGAATGCATGTCTTCTAACTTGGTTGCAACTGAGCTTTGTTTGTTAGAGGGGAATATCGGGGGACAGGGTCAGTTGCATGCCCAATTATAGTCATGCAACTTCAAGCATCGCCCCCAACTACAACTACATGCATTCTAACTTGGTTGCAAATTGGATTGTTTTGTCGGAGGGGACGAAGGCGATTGGGGGTTAGTTGCATGTCCAATTCTAGTCATGCAACTGTAAGTGGTGCACATGACTGCAACTGCATGTCTTTGAACTTGGGCGCAACTACATATTGTTGTCTTGGAGGGGGCGTCAAAGAGAGGGGCGGTGGTCAGTTGCATGTCCCACACTATCCATGCAACTACAAGTGTCACCCCATGACTGCAACTGCATGTTTTCCAACATGGTTATAACTGGGATTTGTTTGTCGAAGAGGGCG
>NC_041383.1:722948330-722954514 GCF_002162155.2 Triticum dicoccoides
ATGGTTGCAACTGGGCTTTGTTTTTGTCGGGCGGCGGGGGAGGGGGTCAGTTGCATACACTAGTAGAAAAGGGGGCAATGGTCCAGGCCGGGTCAGCCCATTAGTCCCGGTTCAATCCAGAACCGGGACCAATGGGGGCATTGGACCCGGTTCGTGAGCCCCGGGGGCCGGCCGGGCCACGTGGGCCATTGGTCCCGGTTTGTCTGGACCTTTTGGTCCCGGTTGGTGGGACGAACCGGGACCAATGTGCCTTGCTCCTGGCCCACCACCATTGGTCCCGGTTGGTCGCCTGAACCGGGACCAATTAGTTGCCTATATATACCCCGCGAGCAGAGCACTCTCACTGCTCTGTTTTTCGTGGCATGCGAGGAGGGAGCTTTGTGGTGCTCTAGCTCACCTCCTATGCACACGAGGTGTTCGATGGAATGCCCGAGCCGCACTACTTAAGCTTTCTCCTCTCCAAGCTCCACCTCCAAGCTCCATTTTCCTCAATATTTGTCTAGATTTAGCGGTCCGTCACGTCCCGTCCCCGTCTTCACCGCCGTCGATCGCCCGCGCCGATCTCGTCGCTGGCACCACCGTGGTGAGCCTCTTACTTGTATGTTTATATAGATACTTGTATAATTTTCTTACTTTTATTATTGCATCTTATATAGTGTGATGGTTTTGGTATCCGCCCCCGTCGGCCCTCGTCCTGTCTATGATTCGGATGTGGTATATATTATCTTTTCATAACTATTGGTTCATTTATTGTTTATGACAATTATGCCGACCAAGGTGACATAGATTTTATTTATCTAGGAGGTTGTTGAACCGGAAATTCCAACCGACCCTATTGTCGAGAGGTTAAATTTAGTTGAAGAAGAAAACAATTTGTTGAAGGAAAAAATTAGAAAAATTGAGGAGGAGAAGATGATATTGGAGTTGCATGTTGCGGATGTCGTCGATGATCACAAGATCAAGATGGATGCAATGCGCTTGAAGATTAGAAAGATTAGAAAATATGCCATTCATACCGAGGCTTGGTATCATTATGCCGTTGAATCAGTTGTTACATTGGTTGCGATTATGATCGCATTTGTTTTCGCATTGAAATGTTTTACATAGTTTCAGTGTATGGTTTAATTAATTTAGATGCTCTGCAGAGCTTTATGTTGTTAGATGAGAACTATGTATGTACTTTGGTTTTAGTGTGATGATGAACTTCTATTAATTTGGTTTTAGTGTTCTGTAATGATTTTTGACACACTTAATTATATATAATGCACGCAGATGAACCGGCAATGGATGTACGGTTCAAGACACACCTCCGAGTACATTAAGGGCGTGCATGATTTTCTCGAAGTGGCTGAGGCAAACAAGCAGAATGGTTTTATGTGTTGTCCATGCCCTATATGTGGGAATACGAAGTCTTACTCTGACCGGAAAATCCTCCACACCCACCTGCTTTACAAGGGTTTCATGCCACACTATACTATTTGGACGAGGCACGGAGAAATAGGGGTTATAATGGAAGACGGCGAAGAAGAAGAGTACGATGACAATTATGTGCCCCCTGAATACGGTGATGGTACTGAACATCAAGAGGAACCAGACGATGTGCACGATGATGCTGCAACGGGCGAAGCTGCTGAAGATCAAGAGGAACCAGACGATGTGCCCGATGATGATGATCTCCGCCGGGTCATTGTCGATGCAAGGACGCAATGCGGAAGTCAAAAGGAGAAGCTGAAGTTCGATCGCATGTTAGAGGACCACAAAAAAGGGTTGTACCCCAATTGCGAAGATGGCAACACAAAGCTCGGTACCGTACTAGAATTGCTGCAGTGGAAGGCAGAGAATGCTGTGCCTGACAAAGGATTTGAGAAGCTACTGAAAATATTGAAGAAGAAGCTTCCAAAGGATAACGAATTGCCTGACAGTACATACGCAGCAAAGAAGGTCGTATGCCCTCTAGGATTGGAGGTGCAGAAGATACATGCATGCCCTAATGACTGCATCCTCTACCGCGGTGCGTACAAGGATCTGAACGCATGCCCGATATGCGGTGCATTACGGTATAAGATCAGACGAGATGACCCTGGTGATGTTGACGGCGTGCCCCCCAGGAAGAGGGTTCCTGTGAAGGTGATGTGGTATGCTCCTATAATACCACGGTTGAAACGTCTGTTCAGAAACGGAGAGCATGCCAAGTTGATGCGATGGCACAGTGAGGACCATAAGAAAGACGAGAAGTTGAGAGCACCCGCTGACGGGTCGCAGTGGAGAAAAATCGAGAGAAAGTACTGGGATGAGTTTGCAAGTGAGCCAAGGAACGTATGGTTTGCTTTAAGCGCGGATGGCATTAATCCTTTCGGGGAGCAGAGCAGCAATCACAGCACCTGGCCCGTGACTCTATATATGTATAACCTTCCTCCTTGGATGTGCATGAAGCGGAAGTTCATTATGATGCCAGTTCTCATCCAAGGCCCTAAGCAACCCGGCAATGACATTGATGTGTACCTAAGGCCATTAGTTGAAGAACTTTTACAGCTGTGGAATGGAAACGGTGTACGTACGTGGGATGAGCACAAACAGGAGGAATTTAACCTAAAGGCGTTGCTGTCCGTGACCATCAACGATTGGCCCGCTCTCAATAACCTTTCAGGACAGACAAACAAGGGATACCACGCATGCACGCACTATTTACTTGACACCGATAGTATATACCTGGCAAGCTGCAGGAAGAATGTGTACCTGGGCCATCGTCGATTTCTTCTGACCAACCATCAATGTCGAAAGAAAGGCAATCATTTCAAAGGCGAGGAAGATCACCGGAAGAAGCCCGCCATGTGTACCGGTGATCACGTACTTACTATGGTTAATGATTTACACGTAATCTTTGGAAAGGGTCCCAGCGGACTAGCTGTTCCGAGTGACACTGGGGGACACGCACCCATGTGGAAGAAGAAATCTATATTTTGGGACCTACCCTACTGGAAAGACCTAGAGGTCCGCTCTTCGATCGACGTGATGCACGTGACGAAGAACCTTTGCGTGAACCTGCTAGGCTTATTGGGCGTGTATGGGAAGACAAAAGATACAGCTAAGGCACGGGAGGACCTGCAACGTTTGCACGAAAAAGATGGCATGCCTCCAAAGCAGTATGAAGGTCCTGCCAGCTATGCTCTTACCAAAGAAGAGAAGGAAATCTTCTTTGAATGCCTGCTTAGTATGAAGGTCCCGACTGGCTTCTCGTCAAATATAAAAGGAATAATAAATATGGCAGAGAAAAAGTTTCAGAACCTAAAGTCTCATGACTGCCACGTGATTATGACGCAACTGCTTCCGGTTGCATTGAGGGGGCTTCGACCGGAAAACGTCCGATTAGCCATTGTGAAGCTATGTGCATTCCTCAATGCAATCTCTCAGAAGGTGATCGATCCAGAAATCATACCAAGGCTAAGGAGTGATGTGGTGCAATGTCTTGTCAGTTTCGAGCTGGTTTTCCCACCATCCTTCTTCAATATCATGACGCACGTCCTAGTTCATCTAGTTGACGAGATTGTCATTCTGGGCCCCGTATTTCTACACAATATGTACCCCTTTGAGAGGTTCATGGGAGTCCTAAAGAAATATGTCCGTAACCGCGCTAGGCCAGAAGGAAGCATCTCCATGGGCCATCAAACAGAGGATGTCATCGGGTTTTGTGTTGACTTCATTCCTGGCCTTAAGAAGATAGGTCTCCCTCAATCGCGGTATGAGGGGAGACTGACTGGAAAAGGCACGCTTGGAAGGGACTCAATAATATGCAAGGGCGGATATTCTTGGTCTCAAGCACGCTACACAGTTCTACAGAACTCTACCTTGGTGACCCCGTATGTCAATGAACACAAGAACAGTCTGCGCTCAAAACACCCGGAGCAGTGCGTCGACTAGATTACATGTGAACACATCAGGACTTTCAGCAGTTGGTTGGAAGCACGTCTCAGAGGTGACAACACTGTTTGTGATGAGCTGTACTTGTTGTCCAGGGGACCATCTTCGACTGTTATGATTTGGAAAGGATACGAGATAAATGGGAATACATTTTACACGATTGACCAAGATCAAAAGAGCACCAACCAAAACAGCGGTGTCCGCTTTGATGCAACAACCGAGAGGGGAAAGGACACATATTATGGTTACATAGTGGACATATGGGAACTTGACTACGGACATGATTTTAAGGTCCCTTTGTTTAAGTGCAAATGGGTCAATTTGTCAGGAGGCGGGGTACAGGTAGACCCACAGTACGGAATGACAACAGTGGATCTGAAAAATCTTGGATACACTGACGAACCGTTCGTCCTAGCCAATGATGTGGCACAGGTTATCTATGTGAAGGACATGTCTACCAGACCGAGAAAGAGAAAAGATAAGGAAGCGAATACATCATACGATGAGCCAAAGCGCCACATAGTTCTTTCAGGAAAAAGGGACATCGTGGGAGTGGAGGACAAGACAGACATGTCTGAAGATTATGAAAAGTTTCATGAAATTCCTCCCTTCAAAGTCAAGGCTGACCCCAGCATCCTGATAAACGATGAAGATTATCCATGGTTACGGCGCAATAAGCAAATGACACAAGCGAAGAAAAAGTGAAGACTTTCTCCCGCAACTATTATGATGATACCATGCCAACTTTGTAACTGACAAGTATGATATCATTGTCCGTTTTGTATATGCACATGCTATGTGTGGGTCAATTTATGATACCATGCCAACTTTCAACTTTTTCAGAGTTCATTTGAAATGCTTTAATTTCTTATGGTTCGGCCCTCGTAATAATTAAAAATAGCAACAATAAGTATTTCGTTGTAAGTAGAAACAAAATAAAATAAATAAAGCAAGAAAGAAAACAAAAAAACAAAAAAAGTGTTTTTAAATTTGAAAAGTAATGGCACTAACAGAAAGTTTATAATTTTCCTAAAACTAAAAGTAAAAAGAATTAAAAAATAAAGAAAAAAATAAAAGAAAATAAATAATGCAGAAAACAAAACAAAAAAACAACAATAAGTATTTTGTTGTAAGTAGAAACAAAATAAAATAAATAAAGAAAGAAAGAAAACAAAAAAACAAAAAAAGTGTTTTCAAATTTGAAAAGTAATGGCGCTAACAGAAAGTTTATAATTTTCCTAAAACTAAAAGCAAAAAGAATTAAAAAATAAAGCAAAAAACAAAAGAAAATAAATAATGTAGAAAACAAAACAAAAAAACAACAATAAGTATTTTGTTGTAAGTAGAAACAAAATAAAATAAATAAAGCAAGAAAGAAAACAAAAAAAGTGTTTTCAAATTTGAAAAGTAATGGCACTAACAGAAAGTTTATAATTTTCCTAAATCTAAAAGCAAAAAGAATTAAAAAAATAAAGCAAAAAACAAAAGAAAATAAATAATGCAGAAAACAAAACAAAAAAACTGGAAAAAAATAAAAATAGCAACAATAAGTAAGGAAAACAAAAAAACAAAAAAAATGCCTCCTACTGGGCCCCCACGGCCTGAATACGACTTGAAACCCTACTATGGGCCAGGATTCAGGCCCGCAGTAGGCCCAGAAGGCCCATCAGGCAAAGCAGTAGCAAGTAGGCCCGTAAGCCTGCAGTGGAGAGGAGCTCGAGAGGGGTGCGGCAGTGGGGCTTATAAACCACTGCGCGCCCCTCTCAACTAGCGAGGTGAGACTAAACTTTGGCCGCGACGCGGGCAACACAGGGGCCTTTGGTCCCGGTTGGTGGCTCCAACCGGGACTAAAGGGGGTGCATTCGTACCGGTTCGTGGCACCAACCGGTACCAATGCCTACCCTTTAGTCCCGGTTGGTGCCTCCAACCGGGACCAAAGGCCGCCGCTTCCCGCCCTTTGGGCTGCTGAAAAGAGGCCTTTGGTCCCGGTTGGTGGCACCAACCGGGACTAAAGGTGGCATTAGTCCCTGTTGGAGCCACCAACCGGGACCAATGCTCTTGATATATATACAGGAATTAGCAGTTTTCGCCAAAACCCATCTCTTTCCTTCTCGCCCCGACGCCTCTGCTCCTCGTCGCCGTCGCCGCCAAGCCCTGCCCCGACGCCGTCAGGCTGGTCAAGCTCGCCGTCGCCGCGCTCGCCGCCCCTGCCGGCCCCGACACCATCGTCGTCGCCGCGCGCGCCACCGGCCGTTCCCCGACCCCG
>NC_041383.1:722954977-722961377 GCF_002162155.2 Triticum dicoccoides
CGCCGTCGACGCGCGCGCCGCCCCTTCCCCGACCCCGTCGCCGTCGCCGCGCGCGCCGCCCCTTTCCCAACCCCGTCGCCGTCGCCCCGACCACACGCCGCTGCCTTCGGTCCGGCCGCCGGCGCCCTTTCCTCTGTTTTTTATATATGCAGAAGTTTATATATGCAAAAATTTATATATGCAAAAATTTATACATATATGCAAGTATATATGTATTTTTGCATTTTTTTTGTGTATATGTATTTTTATGTGTATATATGTGTACATGTTCATAGTATTTTTTTTCATAAGTGTATTTTTTTTATTCATTGCATTTTTTTCATATATATAATGTATATATGTATGTGGTAGCTATATATATGATGAATGGATGTGGCTATATATGTATGTATGAATATAATGTTCATAGCATTTTTTTGTTTATATATGTTTTTTCATATATGTATTAATTTTATATTTAGGTTGTTAGTAGATATCGATTTTAGGTTAGTGCATTTTAGGTTAGTGTAGAGGAGAAAGTAAAATAAGGAAAAGGAAGAAAAGAGGAAGAAGGAAGGAAGAAGGAAGAAGGAAGAAGAAGAAGAAAAAGAATGAGAGGAAAAAGGAAAATAAGAAGAGGAAGAAAGGAGAAAAAGAAGAGAGGAAGAAGAGGAGAAATAAATAAGAAGAGGAAAAAATAAGAAAAAGAAGAGGAGAAGAATAAAGGAATAGAGGAGAAGAAGAAAAAATAGAAGAAAAAAAATTCTATTTTTTCTTCTTCTCCTCTATTCCTTTCTTCTTCTCCTCTTTTTTTCTTCTTTTTTTCTTCTTCTTCTTCCTTCTTCCTTCTTCCTCTTTTCTTCCTTTTCCTTAATTATTTTCCTTTCTCGAGGGAGAAGAAGAAAAAGAAGAGTAGAAGAAGAAAGAGAGGAATAGAGGAGAAAGAAGAAACTTCAACACGAGGGGGTGGTACCGATACCCCCTCCCCGATAATGTTATTTTCCCATGTATATGTATGTGGCGTCATTGTCGATATAACCCCCTCTAGATAACTTCGACATGAGGGGCGGTCGATATATATACCCCCTCTCGACCGTGATAACTTATACAACGGCAGCACCCCCCGGCCCTCGGCCCTCTCGCTCGACCAAAACTCTCGAGGACACCCAAACCCTAGAGAGAAAACGATGTTGGTATCCTACCCCCTCCCGCCGCGCCCCTACCCGACAAATTAACTCTCTCGAGGCCACCCAAATTTACCAAGTTAAAAGAGCGTTGTCGTCGAGGCCACCCCAAACCCTTGAAGCGTTGTGTCGAGGCGACCCCAAACCCTAGAGAAGCAGCATCGAGGCCACTAACATGATTCCTTATTATGATTAGCTAGCTAGTTCTACGTTTGCCACTAATATATATATATATATATATATATATATCCATCTGTACCATGTTTGAATAATAATTGGCATGTTCTAAATATTTGCAGAAACTATGGATCACTCCCGAGACGAAGAAACAGAAGCAATGTTGGGGGAGATAATCACAAATGGAAGTGATGATGTTGCGTCATTTCTCCTCGACACCGATGGTCAGCTGGATGAAGAAGAGGGCTATGTTCATGATGGCTTCGGCCCATTAATGCCGGTACAGGAAGAGGACTATGTTCATGATGGCCCCGGTGACACAATGGAGGTACAAGAAGGAGACCGTGCTGACTGCTCCGATGACCGAACCGAGTCCGGTCAGGTATATATATATTAGTTAAGCCCGTGCTGACTAGTTAATTGATGCTTTCATTGTTTTGGTATATGTACACATATTAATTACTATCATCTTTCTTTCTTATAATTTCTAGCCCTCCGGATCGAGCACAACTTCGGTAAGGAGACGAGGCCCGAAGAAAAAGTTGAGCTCGAATGAAAAGTTTGAGATCATAGAAATCGCACCCGACGGCGAACCGATTGAATCCATCCGGACAAGGAAGGCATTTTCTGCTCAGTGCGGGGTTCTTGTTAGGGACAAGATCCCGATCAGCATCCAGCAATGGTATAAGCCTAAGGAGGAAGACCCTGAGGTGTCTTATGTCAATGATATGCAGAAAGAAGATCTTTGGACTGAGCTGAAGGCAAATTTCACCCTACCGCCAGAGGAGGATCCGGAGAATCCAGTTAAAGAGCAATTAATCAAGTCTTGTGCTCTTAAGAAGATGGTAACCCTAATGAGGAGGTGGAGGAAAGAGCTGAACCAGTTTGTCGAAAAAAAAGACACCAGAATTCATCGGCAAATATGAGAAGATCAAAGATCACTGGCCCGCATTTGTGGCCCACAAGACATCGGAAAAGAGTAAGAAGATGTCGGCGAGAAACAAGGAAAATGCTGCGAAGAAGAAGCTTCACCATCGCACGGGGTCAGGTGGCTACCTCAAAGCCCGACCTAAGTGGACCAAGGCTGAGCATGATCTGCTTGAAAAAGGGATCGAACCAGAGACAATGTACTGGCCAGACCGTTGCCGGACTTGGTTCTTAGGGGCTGGCGGAACCTTGGACCCTGTAACAGGGAAGTGCCAATGGACGGACGAGCAACTGGAAATACCAGTCAAGAACCTTCAACACTATATCACTGCAGCGCAGCGAGGGACGTTCCTTCCAAACAGGGAGAAGGACGAGCTCACAATGGCCCTTGGGAATCCTGAGCACCCTGGACGGACACGAGGCACGCCAAGCTCCATTCCATGGAAGGTTGGTTTTCCGGACGCAGGGGGTTACAAAACCCACGAGAGGAGGAAGAAACTGGAGCAGGACCAACTGCAGGCGCTGCTTGGAAGGGTAATGGGGCTAGAGGATCGAGAAGAGGAACGAGAAGCAGCAGATCGCAATAAACGACCTGCCGAAGCTTCCCCCGAAGCTACCCCGCCATCTCAGCGTAGAAGCAGCGTGGCTTCCACCGAGCTGCTTCAGCCGGAGCATGTCTTGACGGCTCCTGCCAGCTATCCCGTGGATGGTATCACGGAGTCTCAAAGTTGCCACATTATGGCGCGACGGATGACTTTGAAGGTCAAGGCGGCTGTTGGCCAAGTTTATCCTAGTGGACCCGGCACAACTTATCACTGCCAGCCGATTCCAGAAGGATATGCTAAGGTGAGGGTGGATGAAATAACAGAGGTATTTGAGGACCTCCCGCTTGACCATCCTACCGATGAAGGGGAGACTAGGCTGGGTTCTGCTCTGAAGACTCCATGCCTATGGCGGAAGGAGCTCATCAACCTTCCGAACTGGACGCCTCTGCCTCCTCCTCCTCCTCCGGCGAGTCAGGGCACTCCGCCTCCTCCACCGCCTCCTCCTCCGGCGAGTGACGATCAGGGCACGCGTGGCGGCACTCCGCCTCCTTCTCCGGCGCGTGGCAGCACTCCGCCTCCTTCTCCGCCTGCGCCGGCGCTCCCGAGCAGCCAGCAGCCTCCTCCTTCTCCGCCTCACTAGCAAGGGCGGAAGAGACCCGCCGCCGCCCCGGCTGCTCCGGCGCGTCGTACTCCTCCTCTGCCTCGTAAGCAAGCACGAAAGAAGACAGATGCCACAGGCGCTCCGTCTGCTCCGACGTTTAGCAGCACAACCAGAGGCGGGAGGCAATACAAATACGGTCCATCATCTCCCAAGCCTCTAGAGAAGTTACCGTACGAGAGGTCCGAGGAGGAAAACAATACGATTGTGCGGACCCACGTGAAGGACTTCTTTGAAGGGGTGAAAGCAAAGATGCATCCACCTCCGGAGGAGAAGGTAGATCCGGTGAAAGCAAAGCGCACTATCGATGCCTTGAGGAAACCACCAAAGTCTCCGCCGAAAACCAACTATGAGCGCATTACTGAACAGACATATCTCCAAGCCAAGCGGTCGGGAACTACTGTCAGTGATAAAAGGTTAAAAGAACGAGCAAAGGGGAAAAAATTGCCCAGCTCGGCGAGCAAGCACAACAATTGTGCCCCCCGCTCAATGTGTCTAATGCTCCGGGGATGGTGGCCGTTTATGGCAATCTTGAAGATTACCTGCCTGACGATGCACTTCCTGATTTCATGGAGGTGGACGAACACAGATACGAGTACGGGAAGCCTCTCGTCAAAGATGAAAAATCTCTGACAACAATGATGCGAAGATTCCATAGTTGGTACATGAAAACCTGCAGAAAGTCTGAGGGGACGAACAGTTTGTATCTGAACATTAAAGAGGAGCACGACCTCGTTTCAAATGATCTGTTGTGTGTTCCATTTGAGGAGTTCTTCGAGTTCTTCAATCAAAAGGCCCTCGATAAATTAATGGTCTTTTTCTACTGCCTGTAAGTACTATTTCTGTCATTAAGTCTCTATATATAGCTCGGCTCTTTCATTGCATGTATTTATAATTAATTATCCTCAATATATTATGCAGATTGAAGATCGTCGAGTGCAAAAAACAAGAAATTTATGATATTGGGTTCATTAACACAAATATCATAGATGTATTTCTGGTTGAAAAGCATGTCGAAGAGGTCGAGGACAACTTGCTACGATCGTTGATCAAAAATCAAAACAAAGATACCATACTCTTTCCTTACAACGGCCCGTGAGTGTTACTGTCGTGTGCATATTCGGTTTCCCTTATTACTCGAGCGAGGTTATAGTAATGTAACTGATGAGTTATGCATGCGTGCGCAGGTACCACTATATTCTTCTGGAGATTAAGCTTGAGCGTGGACTAGTAACCGTCTTAGACTCGAGACGGAAAGATCCCGAAACCTATGCGGACATCACTGAAATGCTCAGCAAGTAAGTTCAATCGATCATTATCGCACCATATCGGCAACTTTTTGTTCATTTCCTGATATCTCAAGTAATAATAATTATTTTCTTTGTCTTGTAGGGTTTGGAAACAGTTCACCGCACAAGCTCCGGGACTGCCGAAGGAGCTGCGATATACATACCCGAAAGTAAGTACTACTGGCTAGCTAGTTGCGCGCATCTCCCGTTGATTCTGTAGCTATACTTTCATCAATGCCATTTATAATGCTTCATTATCAGTTTGATTGACCTCTATTTCTCGTAAAGTGCTTGTGGCAGGAGGAAGGGAATGATTTCTGTGGATACTACGTGTGCGAGTTCATCCACAACGCGACTTTGAGAAACAAGCGGGGCTACTCTAGAAGACAATATGAAGTGCGTAAGCAATAATATTCACAATTTCATTTTATTACACCATCATTTCTGTTGAGTTTCATTCATATATATGTATTAATTAACCCCCTTCTTCAAATTAGACGTGGCAGATGCGGGATGAACTCCTAGAACCAGATCGCATGAAAGCAATTCAAGAGGAATTGGCGGGATTCTTTCTTGAACACGTCATCAGTAAAGTCGGAGAATACCATGTGGAAATTGATTTCAAATGCTAGGGGTTTGTAATTAAGAGATCTTATACATATTGTACATGTATGTAGCCAGTAGCGTCGGATACATGATACGAAAACTTGTTGTTCGACCAATCTCTCGGAGAAGGAGAGGTCGATCGATCACTTCTCTCGGTATGCATGATGAACTTCTGTACTGAATGGTTCTCTCGATCACTTATGTATATATAGTACGTAGCGTCGACCAAGCACGGACATAAGAGAGGACACTTCTCTCTACTAATTAGCTAGCTAACACAATATATGAAACACCTAAATTAACCCCCCAAAACCCCTAACCCCCCTCCTTTCAAAAAAAAACAAAAACCCCAGCCACTGGAATGCAGACGCGTGGATGCCTTTTGGTCCCGGTTGGAGCCACCAACCGGGACCAAAGGCCCCCTGACTGGGCTCGGCGCACAGGGCCACGTGGAGGCACATTGGTCCCTGTTCGTGTTTGAACCGGGACTAATGGGTGGAGGTATTAGTAACGACCCATTAGTCCCGGTTCATGAACCGAGACTAAAGGCCCTTACGAACCGGGACTAATTGGTGTTTTTCTACTAGTGATACCCAATTGTAGTCATGCAACTACAAGCATCACCCCTGACTGCAACTGCATGTATTCTAACTTGGTTGCAATTGGGATTGTTTCTTCGGAGGGAACGACAGGGAGAGGGGTCAGCTTCATGTCCAATTCTAGTCATGCAACTGTAAGCATTGCACATGACTGCAACTGCATGTCTTCGAACTTGGTCACAACTGCGTATTGTTTTCTTGGAGGGGGCGGTGAGGAGAGGGGCGCGGCGGTGGTCAGTTGCATGTCCCACACTAGTCATGCAACTGCAAGCGTCACTCCGCGACTGCAATTGCATGTCTTCCAACATGGTTGCAACTGGGCTTTGTTTGTTGAAGAGGGCGGGGGAGGGGGAAGGAGGGGCAATTGCGTGTCCCACACTAGGCATGCCACTTCAAGCGTTGCTCCTGATTCCAACTTCAAGTCTTCCAACATGGT
>NC_041383.1:722961635-723078037 GCF_002162155.2 Triticum dicoccoides
GTCCAGTTGCATGTCCCACACTAGTCATGCAACTGCAAGCGTCGGCCCCTGACTGCAATTGCGTGTCTCTCAACATGGTGCAACTGGGATTTGTTTTGTCAGAGGGGGCGGTGGGGAGACGAGGGGAGTTGCATGTCCCACACTAGTCATGCAACTACAAGCGTCGCCCTCCTTCCCCTCGACTACAAACTGCATGTCTTCCAACATGGTTGCAACTGGGTTTTGTTTTGTCGAAGAGGGCGACGAGGAGATGGGGGTAATTGCATGTTTCACACTAGTCATGCAACTGCAAGCGTCGCCCTCGACTGCAATTGCATGTCTTCTAATATGGTTGCAACTGAGCTTTGTTTTGTCAGAGGAGGCGGCGGGTAGAGGGAGGAGGGAAGTCTCATACCACAATCAACATTCAACTACAAGCAATCATCCCAACAACAATTACATGTCTTCCAATAAGGTTGCAATTGAACTTTCCTCTTGTTAGAGGGTGGTGGCGAGGGTGAGTGATTTTTTTTTGTCCGACACTAGGCAAGCAATTGCTAGTGTTTGCCCTCAATTGCAAATGTATGACTCGCATACGAGCACCCGCAACTAATCATGTGTTTCTATCACAGAGCAGTAGGAGAGGAGGGGGAGGGGCCTATTTTGACACCCTTTATTTTGGCTTTTTTTTGTTCAGATACAAAGTACAAGTTATTTTTTCATGCTCATCTAATCAGTTTTTAAGATTGTTTTCTCTAAGGAATCAGAAGTAAAATCAATTGTTTTGTATTTTTTTCTCAATTCTCCGGAATGTGCCCCAGGCTCAATGTCTTCTAGGTCTCCCACGTACTGTTTGAATTCAGAGAAGAACGGAAAGAGAGTGAATAGACGCGAAGGAGGTCGCATCACGGGGGTGCACACGTCAAAGATGTCCGCGGCTGAAGTCGTCGGCGACGAGATGCTCAGCTAGGCCGGCGCGCCTCCAGGCTAGTCCCGCCCTGTGGTCCAGATAAGTGCGGCGATCCTAGGTTTTTTTAGCGATTTTGAGGGGGCGATTTCATGTTTTTGGCGTGAGTTTACTCTTTGATGTCAAATGGAGGAATGATTCACGCGACACTGATGAGGATCAGGAGGGAGATTTTTGTGGGGGATTGGGGCCAAGTGTGACTCGTTGATGTGTGTAGTGGTGAGCTCTATGTTTCTCTAGTATAGCAATAACTGCTGTTTTGGAAGAATCAAACAGGATGTTGGGGTTTGCTAACCTGAGCCGCTAGAGGCAAAGAAATTTGGTGGTTTTGATTGCAGCCTTTTTGTGCAGGTGAGACCGCGTTTGATGTAGATTTTTGAAATCCATCCCAAACCTCATGCATGTAGGCATTGTTTTTTGGATCTAAAGTAATCCATGATGTTTTGTTCAGAATAAGCTCATGGTTTGTGTGTGCGTGCATGCACGCGCGCTCGTGGGTGTGTCTGTGTGTGTGTGTGTGTGTGTGTGTGTGTGTGTGTGTGTGTGTGTTTTGCTGTTCTTACCATGATACCAAGTTTCAAAGTAAAATCTCTGCATGTTCAGTGTCAGACAACCGAGGAATGGGGATAGAGGAACTTTGTATATTCCTGAAGTAGAGTTGAGAACATCTCAGCTAAATACAGTGGGCCTACTGCCATTTTCATGTCATGTATGCTGGTGGTAAAGATGTCAGTTAAGTATTTACATCATGTTTCCGTTATTTTTTAACCTACATGTGGATGTATGCTGATGGTTCTATTTTCTTGTTTGCAGCTAAAATGTATTGATAAAAGGAACTAAAACTGTCTGATGTTTTTATGCTAGTGGCTAAAATGTTTGTCCAATTCATATCCTTAATTAGTTTTTCTGCCTTATCTTTTGTTTTTGTCCAGTTCCTTTGTTCACAACACTAATGTCACATCTCGCATATACATTTTGTGTTATGCTCTCGATCTAAGGTTCAGGATATTTCTTCGATTACAGACTGAATTTTAGGATACAAGCTCGGGTTCTAGGGTAGGAGAAAGGGGAATTGGGGGTAGGAGGAAGCCAGCCGCCGCCTGTGTCTTGTTCCAGCCTGCCTCCCTCTCCACGCTCGCAGGTACATATCCCTCTCGATCAGCCAGTGACCCAGCTATGGGCCGGGTACCGCTCACTCCCCTTGCGAGCCCGCGTCGGTCGGCCATGGGCCTCAATCTCCGTCTGGGCCTTGGTCGTAGAAGTAGCAGCGCCTGGTGTAGCTGAAGAAGTAGGAGGGGCCGTAACATTCCCCCTTCCTTGAGACGCAGCTTGACCCCAAGCTGTAGCAGCTGGGAAGTACAGCCGCAACTCCTCTCGGTCCTCCCATGTCGCCAGCGCTGCTGGCTGGTCAGTCCAGCGCACCAACACTTGCGGTACGTCTACGCCTGCGCGATGATGAATGCGGCTGTCAAGCACCTCCACCGGTTCCGGCTGCGGTGCCGCTTCGTGTGGTAACTCTTCCAGAGCATTTTCCGATGGTGGCAGTGCACTGCGGAGCTGAGAGACATGAAACACCGGATGCACCGTGCTTGTCTCCGGCAGCTTGAGCTTGTACGCCACATTACCCACCTTTTGGATAACCTGAAAAGGACCAAAGTACTTGAACGAGAGCTTAGTGTTAGCGCGAGTGGCCACTGATCGTTGGAGATAGGGTTGCAGTTTGAGAAACACCCAGTCATCCACTTGGAACACCCGATCAGATCGACGCTTGTCCGCTGATTCCTT
The DNA here is from genome assembly GCF_002162155.2 of Triticum dicoccoides. Classification (NCBI taxonomy): domain Eukaryota; kingdom Viridiplantae; phylum Streptophyta; class Magnoliopsida; order Poales; family Poaceae; genus Triticum; species Triticum dicoccoides. Next base: position 722,964,367 of record NC_041383.1, read on the forward strand.
CATGTGCTGTCTGGCCCGGAGGAGATGCTGCCGCAGCATAGTCTCCATTTGTGCCCTGTCCTGAAGCCATTCCCCTATATCCGGCGAAGCACAAACTGTAGTATCCAGGATGCCAAAGTGCCGAGGAGCATGGCCATACAGTACCTCAAAAGGAGAAGTCCCCAAAGCTGAATGAGGTGAAGTATTATACCAGAATTCCGCCAACGGTAGCCATGATGACCACTTGGTAGGGCAGACATGCACGAAGCAGCGGAGGTAAGTCTCAAGGCACTGGTTGACGCGCTCGGACTGACCATCCGTCTGTGGGTGTCTTGCAGTGCTCATACGCAACTCGGTGTGCATGAGACGAAACAGCTCTCTCCACATTACACTCGTAAAGATTGGGTCACGATCGGACACAATTCCTTCTGGCAAACCGTGCAACTTGTATATGTTGTTGACAAAGGCCACTGCCACTTGAAACGCAGTGAAGGGATGTGACAAGGCAATGAAGTGCGCATACCGTGAAAATTTGTCGACCACCACTAAGATGCTGTTGTAGCCTGCTGAGCGGGGAAGACCTTCCACAAAGTCCATAGTAATCAACTCCCACGCTTGCTTAGGCATAGGTAATGGCTCCAACAGCCCCGGGTAACGTACTCGTTCAGGTTTTGCTTGTTTGCATGTCTGACACTGCTCCACAAACAGCCGCACATGGTGCTTGAGACTCGGCCAAGTAAACAGTCTGCGGATCCGCTTGTATGTCACATTGAAGCCGGAGTGGCCTCCAATGGCACTGGAATGTAGTGCTGCGAGCACTTGCTTCTGCAGGGTTACATTGGCTCCCAGCCATACCCTCCCATGCTGGCGAATGACCCCATCCTGCAGGCGAAAGCCCGCATGTCCCTCTGGTGTTGTAGACAATTTCGCTAGCAATTTTTGGGCTGCTGGATCCTGCTCATAGCCTTGCTGTACTGTTTCCAACCATGCGGGAACCGCCACAGTTATGGTAGCGAGGTCTCCTTGTAACAGCCCAGGGCGGCGTGAGAGTGCATCTGCCGCTTTGTTGTCTTCGCCCTTCTTGTACACAATACTGTATCGCAGTCCAAGCAATTTGTCCATCACCTTTTGCTGCCACGGAGTCGCCAAACGTTGATCCTCCAGATGCACTAGGCTGCGTTGGTCTGTGTGTATGATGAATTCATCGTGCTGGAGATAAGATCGCCAATGTTCCACAGCCAGCAGGATGGCGAGACCTTCCTTCTCATAAGTGGACAGAGCGCGGTTACGCGGGCCCAACGCCTTGCTTAGGAAGGCGATAGGGTGTCGTTCCTGCTGGAGCACCGCGCCAATACCCAGGTCTGACGCGTCCGTCTCCAGTTCAAACGGCTTGGCAAAATCAGGTAAGGCGAGCACTGGAGCAGAGGTCAAGGCGGTCTTGAGAGCAGCGAATGCGGTTGCCTCGAGATTCGTCCACCTGAAGACTATGTTCTTCTTAAGCAGGTCAGTAAGGGGTCTGCTAATGACGCCAAACTGCCGGACAAACTTTCGGTAGTAGCCTGCTAGGCCAAGGAACCCTCGAACCTCTTTGACCGAGGTTGGCGTCGGCCAATTTTCCACTGCTCGGATGTTCTTCCTGTCAGTCCGGACGCCGTCACCACTGATCTCGTGCCCCAGATACGTGAGACTTGGTCTCGCAAACGAGCACTTGCTCCTGTTAATCTTGAACTGGTGTTGTTTCAGAATCTGAAACACTTGACGAAGGAGCCTGACATGTGTTGGTTCATCTTCACTGTGCACTAGAATGTCATCTATGAATACCAACACGCCCTTGCGTAGCAACGGTGACAAAGCAGTATTCATCTTGCCTTGAAATGTAGCGGGTCCCCCCGTCAGGCCATAGGACATCACTTTGAATTCAAAGTGGCCATGGTGAGTCTTGAAGGCCGTTTTGTGCTCGTCTTCGGGGCGCATCCGGATTTGATGATAGCCCGCGCGCAAGTCAAGACTGGTAAATAACTTACTTCCGGCAAGTTCATCCAACAGTTCATCGATGATTGAAAGGGGGTAACGGTTCTTCACTGTGATTGCATTCAGGTGCCGGTAGTCAACACAAAATCGCCAGGTGAGGTCTTTCTTTTGCACCAACAGCACGGGTGAGGCAAACGGACTCGAGCTCGGCTGGATAATCCCCTGAGCTAGCATCTCTGCTACTTGATGCTCCACTTCATCTTTCTGTGCCGGGCTGTAACGATAAGGACGAAGGTTCACAGGGCATGCACCAGGTACCAGAGGAATCGCATGATCACCCTCTCATTGTGGTGGTAGTCCCGTTGGCTCGCCGAACAGATGCTCATATTCGTTAAGCAGTTGCTGCACTGATTGAGGCACCGGCATCTCAGTCGCTTGAACGGTGTCAGTTTGGACAGTACATAGTTGCAGGATGCGTGCCACTCCTGCTCGCTGGAGTAACAAGTTGAGCTCCTCTCCTGAGAGCATCTGGCACTGCGTGACATCTGCCTTAGCCCCTTGCAGCTGCACCTGTTGCCCTCCATACTCAAATTGCATGGTCTTCTCCTGCCAATGCACCTGCATAGGACTGTGACAAGCAAGCCAGTCAATGCCCAAGATGACATCGTAGCTTCCCAATGGCAACACCTTCAGATTGGTCTGGAACTGAACTCCATGCGTGCTCCATTGACAGCTTGGTATCTCTTGATCACTGCGCATCTCTCCCCCGTTTGCCACTCGGACCTTGAGCGCACGTTTGGCCGGTTGTAGTCCCTTGAGATGCTCCGCGAGCGATGCACACACAAAGCTGTGCGAGCTGCCCGAGTCGACCAGCATGATCACCTCACGCCCTTGCACCCAGCCATGAAGACGCATGGTTGTTGGGGATTCTGCCCCTTCGATTGCCTCCTTGGAAATGACACAGCAATCTGCTGCCGACTCACTGGTTGCGTTAGGAGTCGCCACATCTTCTTCTTGATCGGTGCGCATCATATCCAGTAATTCCTCCACCACATGCAGTTGTACCGTAGGGCCGCACCGGTGCTCCCGACCCCAGTGTTCGCCGCAGGTGAAACAGAGGCCGCGCGCACGGCGATACGCCTTGAGGGTGGCCATCTTGTCGTCTTGGACAGGTGGACGAGTCTTCAGGGGTGCGCCGCGTCGGCGCACGACTATCCTGAGCGATTACAGTTGTAGGCGATGAGACTGGTGGCGGTGGTAGTGGCAAGGCCGTCCGCGGCACCGACCGCAGCACATGGGCCGATGAGTACCGACGGTCCTCGCGTTTGTCCTCACGCCGCAATGCGTCCAGCACCTCTTCCTGCAAGCATGCGAGATCGACGGCAGTATCAAGAGTTTTTGGGCGATGCAAAACAACAGCAGCTCGAATTTCTTTCTGTAGACCATCAATAAAATGTGTAATGAAATAAGATGGCTCCCAGGACTCGTGGTGTGCTGTGAGATTGTGCATCAGTTGAGTGAATTGCTCGGCATACTCAGTAACAGTGCCTCCCTGACTAAGCCTATTAAACTGCCTCAACAAATTTTGAAACTCTTCTCGACCAAATTGAGCGCACACAGCATCCGCAAATGGCCCCCAATCTCGAAAATGCAAGTGTGCCTTGCTCGACTGTAACCAAGACAGGGCTCCATCGATGAAGTACATCGTGGCACAACTAACCCAAGTATCCGGACTCAATGTGCACACACGAAAATAAGCTTCACACTTAAGCCGCCAAGCTCTAGGCCCATCACCATCGAACAATGGAAAATCAAAACGAGGTGGTGGTGGAAACCGATGATACCCAAAACTCCTGTCTCCCATGAATGAACTCTCTCCGATGTGGAACTGAGAATCGAGCGTACCCGTGACCGGAGGCGCCCTAGGGGTTCGTTCCCCCGGTGACATCCCCCGGTGATCTGAAGTCCTGCCGTGGCCAGTAGACCCGTGGCCGTCGCCACCGCGAACCAAAAGGTGGTCGCTCGGTCGGGGAAGGCGCGCGTCCACAACTTGTGGAAGCAGGGAAGGCAGGTCTGCGGTTGTTGGAAGGAGGGGAGGCAAATCCGCGAGGCGGACCGGCTGCACCGGATCCTTCTCCCGTGCCGGTGCTGGGTCTTGCGCCAGCGCGGGGGCCGGCCGAATCTCCTTGAGTTGCTGCCGCAATTCGCCCACCTCGGCGCGCAGATCGCCCACCGATCGCTCAATTGCCGGTCTCCACCCTTGGAGTTCGAGAACCACCGGGGGGATCTCACTGATCTGAGCTGACATAGCGCTGATGGCCGCCGTCAGATCCGCCAGAGCTTTGTTGGTTTCCTCCATGGCTGTTGCCTTGCCGTGGCGAGTCTGGATAATGGAGGGAAATCGGCCTGCCAGTGTTTGGTGGTGGGTGGGAAAGGCTGCTGATACCAAATGTTATGCTCTCGATCTAAGGTTCAGGATATTTCTTCGATTACAGACTGAATTTTAGGATACAAGCTCGGGTTCTAGGGTAGGAGAAAGGGGAATTGGGGGTAGGAGGAAGCCAGCCGCCGCCTGTGTCCTGTTCCAGCCTGCCTCCCTCTCCACGCTCGCAGGTACATATCCCTCTCGATCAGCCAGTGACCCAGCTATGGGCCGGGTACCGCTCACTCCCCTTGCGAGCCCGCGTCGGTCGGCCATGGGCCTCAATCTCCGTCTGGGCCTTGGTCGTAGAAGTAGCAGCGCCTGGTGTAGCTGAAGAAGTAGGAGGGGCCGTAACATTTTGTGAATAGAGCAATGCATGGGCACTGGCACGGATGACAAAGGAAACGATCATGAAAACAACACAGACAACAGAATGCAGAAGGCAAACAGCAGTGTCTTGAAGATCCAACATTAGAAGAGTGAGGATATCATGTAGAAATCACTGACACAGAAGCATGAGAGTGTTTGCTTTTTGAAGAAGTTGCTACAATGGTTTGTAACCTTTTTTCAATAAATATCCCTAGTTTTTCTGAGTTTTATTAGTTGATACAGGGGGTTAACTAGGTAACACGGGATGTTAACTAGCTGTTTTGCCGTGTCAACATGTCTATGTACTCTTGTTGAAACTAGGAAGAGGAGCATCTGCAAGCTGCTAGTCAAATTTAGTACTGAAAAACATACATATGTTGCTCTGATCAATTCCATGAACAATGGACAGCACAGTTCAGTTTAGCTAGTTCTGAACAGCAACTCCCCTCCTCGTACATCCATAAACTTTTGTGTTTATATTGGCTGGGCCTGGCCTGCAAGTTTTTTGCTCAATCACTTTTTTCGGATGTGTGTACAAACAAATCATAACAAGCCCAATCACAAACAAAGAAAGTAAGCAGCCCAGCCCAAAGTATCAAACAAATAAACTGAAAAACGAAAATAAGCTCAGTTTCAAGCCGGATACAACCCAGCGTACAAGAGCTACTAAACAGGCCTAATCTACTTATGATGACATCAGCCGACTGAGACTTCGCGAAGTCTCAGTCAACTGAGACCTAGACATACCCGTTCTTAAATGTAAGACGTTTTTGCAGTTCATTGGAACATAGGTAGTAGCTATTTTGATAGTGTATTAAGTCCTGCCTTGTTCCAACTCTAATTTGCTCTGGATTAAAAGCTGCAGCGAACCATTTCCAGGACAACCGTAGAACTCAGCAGCTGGGTCTAGGTGATGAACTGATGATCCCGAGATCTGCCTTACCATAGCCCATTTGGCCATTTCAGGAGGCAACAATACTATTCCTAGTTTCCTACCTATCAAAGATATGAATGGCACAACGTCTTTCATTAGTATCGAAAGCCAACACATGTTTCCTCTTGATTATGTCGCTGAGAGCCTGAGACATGTAGCCACCAAAAACTGCTCAAATTCTCAGTTAAAAATAACAGCTCAAATTCTCATTTGTAATTCAAACTGTGAGAAGAGATCGCGCGTACGTTTTAACGTCAGCATTTCCTTACCATTTGCGTTTTTTTGAACCATGGACAAAGAGAACATCAAGTAAAGGATAAAACAGAGAAAGCTACACTTTCTTTAAAGGTGGTGGCACAGATCTTCGGATGCGCTGCTAGCCACCAACAGACAAAGGCAGTTCTGAATTCTGATTTCAAATCTTTGATCAGAGCCTGTTACTCAGAGATCAATTATTGTGGACCTAGCGAGATCCGCCTGACCTGTCACAAACCTTGTTCGGTTATATATTCCGGGTCTGTTGGGCTGAGCGATCTGTGAGGTCTTGGTGGTTAGCATCGCGGCAATGTCAGACATGGCCGGCCTGTCATCGGGTGATTCCTGGATGCAGAGAAGCCCAATCTGAATGCACCTCTCGAGTTCAGAGCCTGTTTCGGATTCAGGCCGCGAGAGGGGAGGGAGATTCACCGTCGAATCAAGAAGAGCCATTTTCCTGTCCTGCTCCCACAATCCCCATGCCTGCAAAACAAAAGAGAATCGCTAACATAATTTTCATGAGATACGGCCAAGACTGTAGACAATTGAGACGATGCAGCTTCTACTTACATGTGAAAGGAGCCTTCTGCGTCTCGCCGTTCCTTTGTCCACTAAGGATTTCCAGCAGCACGACTCCAAAGCTATAGACGTCGCACTTGAGCGTCATCTCCGCCCGCAATGACTCTGGGGATGCGTATCCACTGTTTTTTTGCAACACAGACATCACACACCAATAAAATCATCTGAGCCCACTCACATTTGCAAACGAAATGAAAAATCATGCAAATATGAACGGAGAGTAGAGTAGAGTGGCTTACGGTGAGTTGACGATGGTGAGGCTAGAATCCGCCTGCTCGGCGACAAACAGCTTCGCGGTGCCGAAGTCCGCAACCTTGGCCCGCCAATTGTCGTCTAGCAGCACGTTTTGAAGCTTCAAATCTCTGTGGACGACGCTCTCGCCCGATCCCTCGTGCATGTACGCCACGCCTTGCGCAATGCCGTGGATGATGTCCAGCCTCTGCCTCCAGCTCAGCGTAGCACGGAGGCTGGGTTCACCTGCAACGCGCAAACATTTTTTTGCTGTTGGCAAACCAAACACAAAGACGGACAGAGGAGAACCTAATGATCTATTCTGAATTTCTGATCCAAATTCTGATAATAGGCAAGACAAGTTGTAAAAGTATACCACCCGAAATAAAATACACAAGTATATGTACCAAATATGTAGAGATCCAGGCTCTTGTTGGGCATGTAGACATAGACGAGTATCCTCTCTTCGCCTTCGTCGCAGTAAGCAAGCAGGCGAACAAGGTTGCCATGCCGGAGCCTGGCCATCACCTCCACTTCTCTTGCGAAGTCGCATTTACCTTTCCTCGTGAGAGCAGACTGCCTAAGCCTCTTCACCGCAATCGTTCTCCCGTCAGGTAATTGACCCTAGTGATTGTACAATTATTAAGCTATATGTTAGTTAGCCTATAATCTCTTAAGTAAAAGCTTCTTAATTAAACTGCTGCAGTGTAGACCTGAAGTTGATCAAACAAGCAAATCAGATACAAAGCATTTGGGATCAAATGGATGCGCGCGCACCTTATACACTATGCCAAACCCTCCTTGACCAATCACATGGGTCTCAGAAAAATTCAATGTAGCCTGCTTCAGAGTGTGCAGATCAACTGAGGGAACTGTCATAGCTGAACTTTGAGGAATGCAGTCTGCAATATGAGCCAAGTCAGCTCGATTAACATAAGTGCAGTAGGAAAAACAAATAGGTTAAAAACTATGGCAGAGTACCGTTTAGTCGTTTATGTGAGATCTTGTGCTTCCTTCTCCAGCAAATGATGACGAACAACAACACAAGTATTATACCAATAACGGAAGCTACTGGCGCAAGAACAGTCACGATAGCAAACTTCGAGCTCTTTGGCGTAGCTATTACATAAGAAAATCATGTCAGGTACGGAGCCTCAAGTTAATTTCAAAATTCAGATACTTTCAGTATGATTTTGCAGTCAGACCAATCCTTATAAAATCTATCTAATTGGGCCAGTATACTAATGTACTGAAAAACGAGGTACAAAAATTGTAATGACTGCCATTTGTTTCGTACCTAGTTCAGACTCGGCCAGCCTGAGGTACAGATCCTGCCCTCGGTCGACATAGCGAAGATCAACCACGTCACCTGTCCAAATGATGCAGCCACTGCCACCACCACCACCACCTTCTCGGATCTCGGCAGACGCGTAGGCCAAGCACGAGCAGTTGGCGGAGCACCTAGCCCTGCACTCCTCCGTTGAGATGCTCGTGTCCACCGACGCGTTCTGCGTGTCTGGTAGCTTCACGCCACGCACCAGCACGAAGTCATCCGTCGCTGTCCCATTGCCGCTGCAGTTCAGCGGCACGTTCCGCCTGCACCCGCCCGAGGTTTCCCTCATGTACCACGCCGGTGGTGACACTGGGCTGAACCCATGCAGGCAGCCGCAGAACGCCGACGCCGCCGCGCTGGCGTCGCACAGACCGAATGCCCCGCACTTTCCGTAGGCATCGCACACGTCCCTTGGCCCCTGGAAGAAGGTCTTCCACGCCAGGCTGCTCGCGTCCCACACCAGCCGCCTGACCACGCCGGCATCCGTCACCTCCACACGGGTCAGGGGCGCGCCTGGCCTGGCGGTGTACCCGTACGTGATCTCTGACTTGCTGGCCGTCACGTACAGCGGGAAATCATGCGCGTACGTCGAGGCCTCCGGGACGCCGTTAAACCATCGCCCATTCCATGGCCCCGTGCGATACGCCTTGGCGTCCCGTTGCCACAGGACGACCTCCAGCAGCCGGGTCGCATACTCCAGCACGCGGCGGTAGCCCCCCGGAGACGGATCGTCTGGCGACCGCCACGACGTAAGGTACCACTCATCGCCAGTCCATAGGTTCTTGCCCATCTTCATACCGGGCAGCAAGGTGTTCGACGGGTGGTCGAACGACTGCCACAGTATGGTTTTGCTTCTCTCGTCGTGTACAACCAGGTTGCCGGACTCCAGAAGCTGCACCTCCACTGATGAGGTGTTGGGGGAATTGGATGACCATGCCACCTCACCGGAGCCGTCGAGCAGGAGAAGGTCCCCCGTGTCGCTGGCCACCAACAGCACGCCGGAGGTGTCCTTGAGAGGGTGGTCACGGTTGGCCACCCAGCAAACGGCGTCACTGGACACCGAGAACCATATCCCGAGGTACCTCTTGGCCGACGCCCCAGGAGAGAAGAATCCCAGTGTAAACGTGCCACCAGCCGAGACGAGTGTCTCGCCGTCAGTGACATTCTGGCCTTTGCCGAATGTGTCAGTAGCACCGGCGGTGATGGCTACAGGGGAGAGGAGTATGAACAAGAGGAGGAGGATTGACGAGTGCAGTTTACTGCCATCATTAGGGACCTTGCTCCTCCTCCTGAGCAAAATATTATGGCTAAATTGGCTACAGGGGAATGCACTAACAGCTAAGCTAGGCCACCGTACTTATCGAGGGGCGATCTGATACATGAATTCTTAACTAACAACGCTAAGACTCTGACTGACAGCTAAGCTAGCCAGGTCAGAGTTTGAATTTGTCCACTTATCCTCGATTGGAGGGAACGAACTAGATGTGGTATTTTTACACATATATAGAAGTTGCAAGTGTGCAACTGCGGATGCAATATATATCTGTCCATGTAGCTTACCCCTTGCAGGCTAAGGAACATTCACGTTCTAGTGGAGCAGTATTTTCTGCATTCAGATCTACTCCCTCCGTTCCTAAATATAAGTCTTTGTAGAGATTTCACTATGAGCCACATACGGATGTATATAGACGCATTTTAGAGTGTAGATTCACTCATTTTAGAGTAGTTAGCTGTACGCTGCATTCCTCTGTGACTGTTCAGATAAAATACTGCAGGTCCATGATTACGGTACCGTCAATCAGTGAGAAAGTCAACATGTCAGCTAGATGTAAGAAAATTTGACTTTTCTTATCGACAGACGTTACTGGATAATCTAGCTTCTCATCAACAAGAAACTACTGAATGAGGAAAAACTAAGACTGGGTATTACAATGGACTATTATATAACTACTAGAGATTTAGAGCTTTAGTCACCAAGGTCCTTGGTTATTACTACAAGCCAAACATTCGATGGTAATCATATATATTGTCACATTATTGTGGTTAATATCCAGTCACTAAAGCTATTTAGCAAGCAACATTGTGATCATTGGTGGCTAAAGTTCCCATGAACAATTACCAATACTTACTTGGTAATAGTAAGTCACTGAGCAAACCAAATCGCAGACGCCAAGAATCCAGAAATTAAAAAACAATTACCTCTTGGGCACTTTGGCAAACACCTTGTGGGCGTCTACCTCCTCGCCGGACGATTTGGCGACCGAAGGTCGGGGAGGGACAACGGCGCGCGAGGAAGGGGAAGTAGGGCAGGCGACTGCGCGGAGCCCCTACCCTGCTCCAGCCGGCGACGGGAGCTCAGGGCGGGTGACGAGACGCCGCAGGAGATGGAGGAGGTGCCCGTGGCGGATGGTCGCTGTCGACCGACGGCCTCATCAGCAATAGAGGAGAGGCGGCGGAGCGAGCTAAGGCACTTGGAGACGGGAGATCTCACGGCGCGGCCATGGCGGCGAATGAGTGCCCCCGGCAGCGTCTTGGCGGCCGCGCCGTCGGGTGCTCGCCGGCGGCGGGAGGTAAATGTCCTTGGCGGAGAAAAGAAACTCCAAAAAAGTACTCCCGTAAAAAGTTCATTTTTTACTTTCCTAATCCCTGACCAAGATGATGCAAACAACTCACAAATTCGAGTTTTTTTTTCTTGCAAGGGACAGGCAAATTCAAGTGTCGGACACGTAAAACAAATTTCAAGTTTTTGAGAAATGAAAAAACCTTGTTCTAAAAGAATCTAAGTGAGGCACCTCAAACACCCCTATATGCCCGGACGGACGGCCTGATCCGTGACCGGTCACAAAAAATTAACCCAGACGGGTGTCTCAAACGCCTGGGCTGACCGGCACCCCTCATATCCAGCCCAAATGTAGGGCAGATATGGGTGCGTCCGCCACGCCGGGTTGACGGCCGGGTTCCACACGAAAACACTCCAAAATTCGGCGGCCCGAAGCTCGTGGAGCCGCTCCGTCGGGCCGCGTGGTGCCCTAGGACGACTATTTAAGACAACCGCCGACATCGAAACCTACTCATTCACATTTCCCCCCTCCCATCTGCTGTCGCCACCACTTTCCACTCGTTGTTCGCCACTAGTAGTAGCCATGCCCTCGTTCCGCCAGGTAAGGAACTACCCGTATGTAATGTCGGAGCGCCGACTGCAGCTCCTTGAACAGATCGGGGAAAGGCGCGAAGCCCGGATCATCGCGGGGCTACCTTCAGACGCGGTGGATCCGGAGAGGACTTGGAGGAGGAGGACGGGGAGGACGCGGAGCAGCGGAAGGAGGAGGAGCAAGAAGCGGACGTGGGGGCGCTAGGGATGCAGATCTGCAGGCGGAGCAGCAGGCGATCCAAGATTTCCTCCGGTTGTAATCGACAATGGAGGCCAAGTGCCGCCATCTGTAGGAGGCAGAGGCGAAGCACGCCGCAAACGTTGAGGAGATGCTCGCATTTATGGATGAGGAGGAAGAAGAGGAACCGGAGCCCTCCTACGCGCCCATCTATCCGGCGCGCGGAACGGGCGCCATGGACATCTCCGACGACGAAGTTTAGATTATACTAGCGTTGTGTTGTGTACGTACTACATAGGAAATCTTTTGCATAGTTTATATGTATCTAGGGGATGAAATATGAGGTGCTCGGATGCATAGCACCAAATATGAGGTGTGATTGGTCAGTGCCCGCGGATGCTTGAGAGGTCGAATTTGCCAAGCCCGATTATAGATTGTCTAAAAGCCGTAAATTAGGTGAGTATACTACATACAGCTAACTTGTACTTCCTCCAACCGTATCTATTCAAATATAAGACAAGTAATCGGGCACGAAAGGTAATATGAGATAGATAAAGTGTAAAAGTCAATTCTTATGTAAAACTCAAAACTAAGGATAGAAGGTATCTTAATAACTACCTCACAAATTTGACAGCAGTGTAGAATTTCTTTTTAAAATCAAAAATAGCATTTATAGTGAATTAAATCTAGAAGAATATGTAGAATAATCTTTTTTGGAAGTAAAACAAATTCTCTTTCATTCCATCATGCAACACATGCTACGAGTGAGTATTGTCAACCTAGCATGCCTAAGACTATCAACATGCATGGGTTCAGCTATATAGAAAAGGAAGTCAATATGAGTAGGACAAAAACAAGTTGATGTCCTAATTGAGCGTAGCTCAGATGGTTAGATTTCTTGTGGTGGAACCAACCCACCAGGGTTTAAGTCATAGACTTGACATTGGTGGTCGCATTTTTCTAGATTTATTTCAGACATTCCGGCGACGCGCGTTCAGTGAGAGGAGACGTTCCCGTTGACTACGAAAGTGTCGGCGGCGACTTCATGAATCTCAAAATGATGTGTCGGCTGAGTCTTCCAGAGGTGCTCATAGTATTAGAGTGTGCTTCATTCATAGGGATGAGTGTATGTGCACATGTATGAGCGTCTGCATCTGTACCGTGTTAAAAAAACAAGCTGGGGTATGCTTGAATTTGTGGCCATTGATTCATGAACTAAATAGTAACGAAATCCAATGATATTAGTAACGACTGTACAACAATGGTGATAGTAGTAACGACTGTCTAACATGAACCGGGACTAAAGGCCCTTACGAACCGGGACAAATGCCCCCTTTTTAACTAGTGTACAACAATGGTGATTGGAACAATATGACATATCACATATTAAATATGAAGTAAGCACTTTTAGTAGCAAAACAACTGGGGTACCATTAGAGAGAACGATCTATGGTGATAGTCAGATAGATGATTCACATAAAATAATTTGACAAAAATGTGAACAAGAGATAATGTTTAAAAAAATGTCGCACAGACAAATCATGTCACATTTTAGTTGACCTAAAAAGATACAGATCAATTCAATAGCATAGACACACAAAAAATTATGATGATTGTGGACAAATGAGAAAGATAATGTTTTGACAAGTTTACATATACTAACAAATGTAATGGCTTTCCCTACAAAAATAAAATAAAATAAATGTAATGGCTTAGATCAATGGTCACGCAACACAGACAATAAGGCTAAGGTGAGTTAGCAAGGAAGCAATTCGAGGCATGATATCATATAAATCAAGAGATGACTAGAGGGTTGTAAAATTATCAGTAACTTGGGTAGACAAGAGAGTGAACCTATAGGAGCCAATATGAGGAAGAGAGACACAAATTATAAGTGACTAAGATGGACACTTGGGAACCTAGAGTGAAAGAGGAAAGATCATGGCTTATTCAATCTAGAAACAAACAAAACATTATTAGATATAGTATGCAAATGCATAGATAACACTGTTAGTTTTCATAACTTGTGCAACATTTGCAATACATCTCCTGCATTTTCCATCTTCCCTTCTTTTTTTCTCTCTCAATCTAATTAGTCGTGTGCTATGTGTCAGCCCACTTTCTCCTTCACATGCACCTCTCATGCGAATGCACGAAGCCAGCACATGCTTGCGTGCAACACCCTCCTGGAGCTTATCCCCCCTGACCTAAGAGGACTCCCAACACCACGCCCCACTCAGAGTGGCCCTGGTCAGCGCTTGCAGCAACGTTGCGGTGGTACTAGCAACAATGTAGTAGTTGTTGCAAAAGCACACCACCGCCATCATTCGCAAAAAAGAAAACATCCAGCCATCGCAACACTGACGACCCCCTACAGCATCATCACGACCATTGGGGTACGAGGACTTCATCTTGCATTTTCTTGGAGGAAGGCATGCCACAGAGTGGAGCAACAAAATTTGGGGAGGAGGCTCATGCGGTGAGGCTGCTGCAAGGGGAGGTAGATGCCCTCACCGAGAAGGTTGGGCAGCGGCAAAAAAGGAGAGGAATCGGAGGAGAGAGGCATTGCGTTGTGAGAAACATGTGGCTGCACTCATTCATGGAAGATATAAGCGGCGAGAATGGGGAAGCGGTGGGTAGATCCAACAAGGGCACGTGTCGAGCGTTGGGTGCCACAGATTTCTTCCACAAACTAGTCAGTGTAATTTAAGACCTTTTCATCTAATTATTCTTTTTAAAATACCCATCTAACAATTCCTAAAATGACATACAAGAAACATATGATGCCACAAATAAATACTGTAGCCCACAAGGATGCACATGATGACGTCCAGGTCCCTGTCTCGTAACTAACTGTAACCAACCAATCGTAATTATAGGTACTAGCTAGTCATCCAATCCTGGTGCTCGCATTTATTTCTAGATTTATTTCAGGATTTCCGGCGATGCGCATTCAGTGAAAGGAGACGTTCCCGTCGACGACGAGGCGCCTACGGTGACTTCGTAAATCTCAAGATGATATGCCGGCTCAGTCTTTCGGAGGTGCTCATAGGGATAGGGTGTGCGTGTGTGCGTTCATAGGGATGAGTGTATGTGTGTGTATATGAGCGCTTGTGTTTGTACTAATGTTAAAAAAAAAGCTAGCCATCCAATCAATGCATTCTAATTTGGCAAGGTATAATGTCATGGTAAAAAATGGACTAAATTAATAGCTGATCGGTATTAATTATATAGTACATAGGTATTGAGCCACTACCCCGTCTGGTTTATTAGTTCCCTCGTATTTAGGGCCGTATTTTGACCGTGACTTTAACTAATAAAATATAAGTTATACATAAAAATATATTATCAAAAACTATGTTCAAATACGTATTCAATAATATAATTTTTGTTTACATGCATTGACATTTTGTTAGTTAAATCTATGATCAAATTTGACACAAAATACCAAGGGACCAATAAACCAGGACGGAGGTGGTGAGCTAGTCATGCATATCCAACTAGCCACATAATCACAATGTAATTTGGCACAGTGAAATCTAGAATCTCATGGCCAAAATTGGTACCATATTAATGAATCATTAGTAATTTTTGGTTAAGAATGCTTGGTGACGCGTATACCCAAGGCTTTAGTTTAGTAGCGTTCATGCATAGTACACACCTTTGTCCAAGAAAAAACATAATACACACTGCCTGCAAAACGCCTCGCTGCTGCCTACAAATAAGAGAGGTGTGCTTCGCTTTGCTTACGCTTACCTTGCCATACAAACTTGAGGACTTTGTGTTTAGAGAGGAGTTGTGGTCGTCAAACATCATGGCCAGGACAGCGACGGTGTGGGTGTGGGTGCTGGTCATAGTGGTTGTGGTGGCGGGTGCAATGGCGGCAAAGCCACGACACCCGGAGAAGCTTACTCCTTGCAGGACGGCGAACAAATACGGTACTGCGCCCTCGGCGTTGTGTTGCTTTAACCTCTGGGCGCAGAAACAGTTCCTTTGCCTGTACTTGGCTAATCCGAGGTACCAGCGCTACTTCGCGGGCAGCTTCGCCGGCAACACCGTCGTCTCCTGCGGCATCCCCCTTCCACAGTTTTGTATGCAATAATTGCACAATACTATGTGTCACTGTACCTCTTTTTTAGAATAAATGGAAATTGCTACTCGGGAACATACCCCTTGTTTGCTTTTTAGTTTGTTGTCTTTTAAATACACAGATTTATATCTAGATCCATGGAACACCCAATTTAGAAAAAGCCAAAACATCTTATATTTGTGAACGGAAGTAGTGGTATAGTATTGTTTATCTAACTAGATGATAGCCCCGCGCGTTGCTGCGGGAATTCATAGTAATAAAAATATGAAGGATCAACATTTACACATGTGATAGTTGAACAACCTACATAAAGTTTAACCCATCCTTCATTTGTAAAAAAGGTACCCTGTAAGAGAACTATGCATTATTATTGTGGTTTGTGCCCCCTTCAGAGACGCGTCATTTCATTTCTTACACAATCATCATTTCCAACTGGTTGACCATATGATCGGGGTTGCTTCATAGCATTCTATACTTTGTTGTTTCACACGTGAATAATCTGAACAGAGATATCGTGTGCCTATTATTTTAGTGTAAACACTCTCTTCGTACCCTCTATATATGCATTAGTATTCAGGCATAAAAACTTGTAGGGAAAAAAAATCCAGGATATGAGAATCATGGACATAGGGGACTACTTGCAGTTATATATGTCAAGCATATTTGAATCTGAAATGTATCAAGTATAGCTAACTCAAGAAAATATTCTAGGAACAGAAGTTAACAAAATTCTCCTGGTCTGAAACTAATTAGTACTCTCTAATATCTAATTAGTATTATAGAGTTGAGACATTTCTTCAGTTCTTAATAGGCATCCAAGCAGCCTTGAATAAATGGAGTTCAAATAAATACAGGTAGAACGAAATAGGCCAGTTGCTAAACTATCAAAACACAAAGCACGATGGTCAGCACTCAGCAGTACGGACACAAAACATAAATGTTTGCTTGATGGCCCTTCATGATCTACATGATTATGTATGATGCATACATATGCAATAAAGAAAATAAATCTGCATATAAAACAGTCATCCACGCTGCACAATGGATTGACATGAGATGTTTCAAGTAAGGCAAGTGCATAGTGTGCATGTTACATCAGTTGTGATTCAGTAAAGCTAGCTCGGGACTCCCGGCAGAACCAAACCTCCCAGCTGCGCCCGAACTGAGACATTAGGAGAGTATAAGAAAGACAAAGCAGCACCATGGGCAAGGTGCACCAGCAGACATGCCAGACCGGGAGAGTCATTGAAGCAAGGGGGCTGACGGTCAGAGCCGGTTCACCGGTAATGCGACTACATCATGAGATATCCCGTAAAGCCATCGAAGGTAATGCGGGCTGGCGGTCGTGTGGGAGCTGGAGAGCCACCGGAGGCCAGCGGGCCGGCGATCAGAGCTGAAGGATTGTCCTCACACAGAGAATGTTGTATATGTTTGTACATATGCTGCGGAGCATCTTCTTAATAATCAATTGCTGCATAGATATCTGCAACATAAAAAATAGTTTATGAGCAAAGGCAAAATCGACAAAGAATAGAAAGTGACTATTCTATTTAGCATCCCTTACTTCTGAGAAAACTAAAGGGCAACATATAAGCTATCACTGATAGCACACGAAAAGTGCGATAATGTATCCATAGTTGGGATTTGCAGTAGCAAACAAATGAGATAATGTTAGACTACTGATCAAAATGTTCAAAAAATTATATGCCAGAGAACCAATAAAGTTTGCATTATTATATGGACATTCTGGAAAATCCCTTGCACTACTCCCAGTACCCAAGAACAGTTCCGTGTATTCGTGGAACATGGAAGTAGGGAAAATCCTGATGTGTAACTCTGGCCAAGATAACAAAACCATTGGCATTTGGTGTGACTTAACTCATGTATTATAGACTGTGTGACATGAGTAGCAATCCGAACAACCAATGATGCTCCTTTCCATATGAAATATAAGTAAACTGAGCCAATCAACTCATCCATGCATATATGGTAAATAAAACATGGTGAGTCCAGCCAATTAATCTTTAAAGCGAAACAGAAGACGGAAGGAAAAACGTAGCTGAACGGACAATCGAACAGGTGGACAGGGCAGGACTGTTGTAACAGGGTGCCATCTTGCACGTTTGAAGCACCCTGCAGGGAATTTGTGTTAACAGTAGCAGCCACAACACTCACCAAATCGTTCTAGATCCTTGTGGTCGGTGGAAATCCTCCAGCATATTTGCACCGAGACAGCAGATGGGATCTGAACAAATATGGAAATAAACTTGTCATCACAAGCACAACAACGGTGTTGTAGTTTTCGACTATAACAAATACAATCAAACAAAATCCTATGCCCTCTAAATAAGTACGGAAACTAACAGAATATGCATATGATAAGTAAATGGAAAAAAATAAAATTCAGATATGGGAGCTTGTGTACCAATTCGATCAGCAAGAGTTCTGTGCAACAGTGAAAAATCATCAACTTTGCAGCAACGAAAAACTAATAGCCCCTGCTGACAGGACTTTTAGCACCTTTGCACCGAGGGATACCTAAAAAAACAAATAAGCTCAGGCAAATGGGGAACTGGAAGAATCTAACAATGGCCAGCAGACACCTACCAGATTGGAGATTGGCATTGGGGAAGGCGGCTTGAACACCTACCCAAGCTGGAGGACGATGGGAAATATGGTGAGGCAGAGCACAGATTTTAAGCAAAAATCTGTCAGTTACTTGGGGAGAACGTGGGGAGAGGAAGTGGAGCGCCATCTTAGATATTATTAGGAGAGGGAGCACCAAACGTCAATTACTGGGTAATTACTGCAACAGAGGCTATAGATTTATTTAAAAAAAATTGAGAAACAAAAGAGGCAGGTTGTTCCATCGGCCATTGATGGCAACCGGGGAAGATAAATAGTGTGGGCTGATGGGAGCACCGGGCTGCAGTGGGCCTGATAGTGGGTTGTGTGTGTGGTTCATGTTACCTGTTGTGTATATAAGAAAGAAAGATTTGCTCAAAAAATTAAGCAAGAAAGAAAAATACAGAAGAACAGTACAGAACCTTGAACTCCAGAGATTCCGCTGCGGTATTTAAAAGTTTGACTTTGTTGCCTGCATATCCATCACCTACGGAAAGGAGCAGAATTTCCTCCACAGATGCAGGAGGCTATCTTGCCCAAAAAAAGGCCACCATTGCCGCGGTATATGTCAACTGCCAAAAAAAAAGCCACCATTGCAGTCTTGCAGAGCCTCCTTCCAGAAGAGACCCAACGGCCGGTCTGATTTCGCCCACCAGCATAGGCCACCACTGGATGCAGTAGCCTCCTCTCCTTGTCTTCAATCTGCGCGCATCAACGGACGAAGCAGGGTTTTTCGGAGGCCAGCAATGACAATGGAAGGGGCGGCGGAGGAGGGGAGGTAACCAGCGGCGGCAGGGCAGAGGCGGGCGCGGCCCCTGCGGCAGGGGCGGGTGAGCAGGGGACAGGGGCGGGTCGGCCGCTGCCGGGATGGCGTTTGTACCAGAGGAGCGCCACGGGCAGAGATGGATCCCCGCCGTCATGTGCTTGATGGGTTGACCGGGGAGAGTGGTGAAGGAGAGAAACAGACAATGTTGAGACGAGATTGTGGTGGGTCTCTTAAACAGTAACTGAAGGCTTATGTGGCAGGTTCATTGTAGTGCTCGGTCCCATCTGTAAGTCAGTAGTAGAATGCTGATGTGGCAAGGTTGATGAGGTGGATAGGCTGCATGTCAAGAGAAATAGAATAGTGGGGATGAACTATTTAGGTATTATAGATTCGTGGTTTGTGGGGACACTTTGTCTTTGTGTTGACAAGGATTTGGTAGTCACGGGGCCTTCTGCCCCTCAAGCAAACGCGCCATCGTCTGCAGTCCGTGGCGCCGTGCGTTCAGCGCTCCTGGCGCGCAGCTCAACCGCCAACCCCTTCACCATGAACATGGGTGGCACGTTTTTGTGGGCATCAACTCGTGACATCTGTGGCTGTGCTACTCGTGTGTTCTCGCCGAAACGGGTCAAGCGGTAAAGGTTCTTCCCGGAAAGAAATTGTCCAGAGCAACGTGCGATCGGGCTTAGATGGTGAGCATGGCATGTGTACGTACTTACCGGACGCAGAGGGATGGCAACGGCTCCTGTACGGCGTGGCGACCCGGGAGGCGATTCCGAGGGCGTGGATGTGGCAGCCCTCGGCGTGGCGGCGAGTGGCTGGACAGCGGTGTGCCCAGGTGAGGGGCTGGCGCAGCGGCGCCCGGCGGCGGGTGCGCGGCCTCCGGCTCCTTCTCCCTCGGGCAGCAGGTTCTGGGCGCTGTTGGGGGCCGATCCCGACGACGACGAAGACGAGGAAGACCAGGTAAGTAGTCAGGTAAGTGATGGGGGTTCGCCGATGCCTCGTGTGGAGTGCTCGGTGGGTGACTTTGTCGCCCGGGTGGAGGAGCTTGGGGGCTCCTTCAAGGCCGGCCGCCGCCGTGCTTTCGCACCTGGTGGCCATGGCGGGCGTCGCCCAGGCGGTGCAGATCTGGTGGCCGCCCAGGGGGGTGGACGCGGGCCCGGAGGGGCGTGCCTGTGCACTTCCGATGGAGGGCCGGTGTGGCATGGTGATGTCGTCGTGGCCTTCGGTCTCGACGTGCTCGTCGTCGCCGTCAGGGGACGGTGGCGACGATGGCGGCGGCGTCGCCCCCGCCAGGGAGCCGAGTCCCCAACCTAGGGTTGCGGTGGATGGACCGGTTTCTGGGCTGGGCGTGCTGGACTAGCCCAGTCTGCCCTCGCTTGGGCCAGGGGGCCCAGTCGGCGGTCTGTCCATTTTCCCGTCAGCTAGGGAGTCGGGGTGGCGCTGGTGAGTGGGCCGTGCTCCCCTGGGCCACAGGCCAAGTTCCCTCCCGTGGCTGAGCCCAGGCCCAGTGCGGGGTCAGATGCGCAGCGGCCGCCTCCCATATATAAGTGGCTGTGGCTGCCGCGGGGTGCCCTAGATCTCACACTAGGGTTTCCCGCATCCCACTCGCAGGTGCGGCACTTCGGGCATCTCGCTCGACGTCTGATCCGCTCCGCTCCTCCTCCTCCCCTCGAGAACTCATTCGCGGCGGTGGTCCGGATGGGATCCCGACGCGTTGAGAAGCCGCCCATGTCCCCTCCGGTTCCGGCGGCTGAGTGCCAGCGGGAGCTGGATCTGCGGGCGCAGGCGCTCTCCAAGAGGCCAGCGGGCCAGCGGAGGACGGGGGATGGGGGCCGCCGCCTCCCTGGTGGCTGGCTGAGCAAGAGTGGAAGCAGCAGGAGGAGCGCGAGCGCAAGAGGAAGAAGGAGGAGTACATGCGGCGGCGGCTGGAGCAGAAGAAAGAGCTCAAGCGGAAGGAATCCCTCCTCCCTGCCGGCGGCGAATGGATCGGGGATCCCTTCGCCAAGAAGTAGAAGCAGAAGGGGGGGAGCTTGTCGGAGCCCAAGCGGCCGTCGCTAGCCCTGGCGGTGGGGCCGTCAGCCTCCAAGGGCTCGGCGGAGGCCCCTATCCCCGTGGAGGAGGTGGACGGGCCCGAATGCTTCAAGTGTGGCCGGGGGCCATTACCAAAATGTGTGCGCTTTCAAGCCTCTCTGCGTCGTTTGCCATGAGGAAGGACACGCATCGGCCCACTGTTCGTCGCAGGTGCGGCCCTTGATGCTGCAGATCATGGGCAACGCCATCCCCGGCGAGGGCTTCTTCTGCCTTCCGTTTGTGGAATTGGAGGGCGAGGAGGTGCGCGCTCAGTTGGTGGCGGACGCAGCCATCATCACCGCGGCGCCTGGTCTGCTTTCTATGCCCATTCTGGAGGCGGAGCTTCCATACCTTTTTGAGGGGGAGTGGGACTGGCAGGTGATGGCGATCGGCGACAACATGTTCTCGGTCGTCTTCCCCAACAAGGCCATGTTGCGGATGGCGACCTGCAACGGCAAGCTCTTCCTCTCCCTCAACAATATCATGGCAGAGATCAAGGAAGCGCTTCCGAAGGAGCCCAAGGCCGAGATGATGTCCGATGAGTGGGTCAAGCTTTGGGGCGTGCCTTCCAAGCATCGTCGTGTGGACCGTCTCATGGCCAGGACCGTCATGATCGGCCGACCCATGGAGGTGGATCTGGTGTCGCTGGCGGGGCTTTGGCCAGTGCGGATGCGCTTCGCTTGCCGTGCTCCGTTCAAGATCCGTGGCTATGTGCAGTTGTGGTTCAACAGTGAGGGTTACACCATCAAGATGGAGGCTGAGCAGGCTTCTCCGCAGGGCGCAACGCCTCCGCCTCCTCCACCAGCTAGTTTGGGCAAGGGGCCGGACGACAAGGACAAGGACCACGACATGAGCATGGGGGATGACTCGATCGACACGGCCTTGTGGGACAAGCTGGGCCTCAAGGACAAGGATCCGGAGGTCGTTGCCCCTGCGGGAGGGGGTGTGACTGACATGGGCGAGCGGCAGGTCGGAGTTGGCAGCAATGAGACGACGTTCAACCAGTACGGCTCCAACATGTTGCTTGGCCTGGAGGGTGACAAGGGCGTCTCGGCCTCCTTCGACTCGGGGGGACGCTCGATGCTCCTTTCCCCGGCGGCGATGGATGTGGGAGGAGTGCCCGCGCTCGGGGTGCGCTCTCCTCCTCCCCAGGCTGCGGTGGTCAATGCCGATGGAGCCAGGCGGGCTCCCAAGAAGACGGCGGGCCGCAAGACCCCCACGGTGGCGCCAGCGATCCCCCCGTGGGTCGGTGCGGGCGCTCCTGCCTCGCTTCGGCCGATGATGATCGCGCTGGCCTCTCCTGCTGGGAAGGCGGGTGGGTCGACGACGCCCGCCCCTCCTTCCTCCTCCGATGCGCTTCGGGAAGCGGTGTCCAAGACGGCGTCCATCTCCACGGCCAAGCGCTCCAAGGCGGTGGCGGTGACTTCTCCTTCCCTGGAGCGGGTCAGCTCGTGCGCGAAAGGTGCCAAGGGCAATCTTCCTTCGCTTCAGCGCGCCCAACTCCTCTTGGCGCAAAAGAACATGGAGCTCGAAGGTAACCCCCACCTCGCTTTACGATTTTTGAAGATTACTCTGATGAGCGCTTAGGTGGTATTCTAGAGGATTGTGGGGTAGACATGTTGAACGCGGAGGAATCTAGAGAGCTTCTTTCTCTCCTTCGCTCTAAGGAAATCGCACAGGCAGCGTTGGCTCAGGTGCGGCTGCCTGCGTGGCGCCACCGACAGAAGAAGCAGGGGCTGATACGTCTCCAACGTATCTACTTTTCCAAACACTTTCTCCCTTGTTTTGGACTCTAACTTGCATGATTTGAATGAAACTAACCCAGACTAACGCTGTTTTTAGCAGAATTGCCATGATGTTGTTTTATGTGTAGAAAAGAAAAGTTCTCGGAATGTCCTGAAAATCCATGGAGGCACCTTTTGGAATTAATAAGAATTTCTGGGCAAAAGAAATACACCAGGGGGCCCACACCCTGTCCACGAGACAAGGGGGCGCCCCCCTATAGGGCGCGCCCCCCTATCTCGTGGGCCCCTTGGACCTCCACCGACCTCAACTCCAACTCCATATATTCACGTTCGGGGAGAAAAAAAATCAGAGAGGAAGTTTCATCGCGTTTTACGACACGGAGCCGCCGCCAAGCCCTAATCTCTCTCGGTAGGGCTGATCTGGAGTTCGTTCGGGGCTCCGGAGAGGGGGATTCATCGCTGTCGTCATCATCAACCATCCTCCATCACCAATTTCATGATGCTCACCGCCGTGCGTGACTAATTCCATCGTAGGCTTGCTGGACGGTGATGGGTTGGATGAGATTTACCATGTAATCAAGTTAGTTTTGTTAGGGTTTGATCCCTAGTATCCACTATGTTCTGAGATTGATGTTCCTATGACTTTGCTATGCTTAATGCTTGTCACTAGGGCCCGATTGCCATGATTTCAGATCTGAACCTATTATGTTTTCATGAATATATGTGTGTTCTTGATCCTATCTTGCATGTCTATAGTCACCTATTATGTGTTATGATCCGACAACCCCGAAGTGACAATAATCGGGATACTTCTCGGTGATGACCGTAGTTTGAGGAGTTCATGTATTCACTATGTGCTAATGCTTTGTTCCGGTTCTCTATTAAAAGGAGGCCTTAATATCCCTTAGTTTTGCGCTAGGACCCCGCTGCCACGGGAGGGTAGGACAAAAGATGTCATGCAAGGTCTTTTCCATAAGCATGTATGACTATTTTAGGAATACATGCCTACATTACATTGATGAACTGGAGCTAGTTCTGTGTCACCCTATGTTATAACTATTACATGAGGAATTGCATCCGGCATAATTATCCATCACTGATCCATTGCCTACGAGCTTTTCATATATTGTTCTTCGCTTATTTACTTTTCCGTTGCTACTGTTACAACTACTACAAAAACCCCAAAACAATTATCTTTACTTTTGCTACCATTACCTTTATTATCATACCACTTTTGCTACTAAATACTTTGCTGCAGATACTAAGTTATCCAGGTGTGGTTGAATTGACAACTCAACTGCTAATACTCAAGAATATTCTTTGGCTCCCCTTGTGTTGAATCAATAAATTTGGGTTGAATACTTTACCCTCGAAAGCTGTTGCGATCCCCTACACTTGTGGGTTATCAAGACTAATTTATGGCGCCATTGCCGGGGAGCATAGCTCTATTCTCTGAGTCACTTGGGATTTATATCTGTTGATCACTATGAAGAACTTGAAAGACGACAGAACTACGATTTTGCCCTCAACTACGAGGGGAGGTAAGGAACTGCCATCTAGCTCTGCACTAGATTCTCCTTCCGTTATTAGTAAGCTTGCGACACCTAAACCTGCTACTGCTATGAATTCTGATATGTCGCATGTTATTGATGATGCCACTTCTTCTATCCATGATGAAACTACTTCTGTGCGTGATACTACTTTGCCATTAGGTGAATTTCTTGATGAACAACTTGCTAGGGTTAGGGGAAATGAAATTATTGAAGATGTTATTATTGATGATAGTGATGATGAAAGTTCTCCCAATGATTATGAATTACCTGTTGTTCCCGAGGGTTATGTTATGAATGAAGAAGCTGCTAGAGATAGATATGATCTTAAAAAATTATTAGCTAAATGGAAGCAGCAGTCTCTTAATGCTAGAATGAAACCTGACCCTGCTTTTACTACTTCACCTATCTGTGTTACTGATAAGGATTATGAATTCTCTGTTGATCCTGAGATTATTACTTTAGTTGAATCTGATCCTTTTTATAGCCTTGAATCTGAAACTGTTGTGGCACATCTTACCAAGTTGAATGATATAGCTACCCTATTTACTCATGATGAGAAGTCTCGCTATTATTATATTCTTAAGATATTTCTGTTCTCATTAAAGGGTGATGCTAAGACTTGGTATAATTCTCTTGCTCCTGGTTGTGTGCATAGTCCCCAGGATATGATTTATTACTTCTCTGCTAAATATTTCCCTGCTCATAAGAAACAAGCTGCCTTGCGGGAAATATATAACTTTGTGCAAATCAAAGAAGAGAGTCTCCCACAAGCTTGGGGGAGGCTTCTCCGGTTACTTAATGCTTTGCCTGATCATCCTCTCAAGAAAAATGAAATACTTGATATCTTTTATAATGGACTAACTGATACTTCCAAGGACTACTTGGATAGTTGTGCTGGTTGTGTTTTCAGGGAAAGAACAGTCAAC
The DNA here is from genome assembly GCF_002162155.2 of Triticum dicoccoides. Classification (NCBI taxonomy): domain Eukaryota; kingdom Viridiplantae; phylum Streptophyta; class Magnoliopsida; order Poales; family Poaceae; genus Triticum; species Triticum dicoccoides. The sequence continues at coordinate 722,989,544 of NC_041383.1, forward strand.
GAAGCTGAAATATTATTGAATAATATGTTGACTAATGAAAATAATTGGACTCTTCCTAAGCCAATTCCCGAGGCAATTCCTGAACCAATTGAGCCAACTCCTGAGCCTATTCCTAAACCCACTCCGAAGAAGAGAGGTGTTTTATTTCTCAGTCCTGAAGATATGCAAGAGGCAAAGAAATCAATGAAAGAAAAAGGTATTAAAGCTGAGGATGTTAAGAATTTACCACCTATTGAAGAAATACATGGTCTTAATATACCGCCTGTTGAAGAACCACATTGTCTTGATAACCCGACACAGGTAGTAAAGGTAAATTCTCTCTATAGATACGATAAAGTTGAAATACCCTCTACTAAATTTCATAGCCCATGTTTAGATGAATTTGATGACTTTATGGCTAGACAAGAAAGTTTTAATGCTTATGTTGGTAGAGAGTTAAAGAATAATGCTTTCGAGATAGGACGCGTGAGCGATAATATGGCTAGAGTTAAAGGTGAACTCAAACTCATTAGCAAATATGCTTCTATGGTTGCTACTCAAGCTGAGCAAGTACTTAAAGCTCAAAATGATTTGCTGGATGAATTAAATAATAAAAATGACTTTGCTGTTAGAGTGGCTACTAGAACAGGTAGAATGACTCAGGAACCTTTGTATCCTGAAGGACACCCTAAGAGAATCGAGCAAGATTCTCAGAGAAACAATTTAGAGGCACCTAGTTCTTCCAAAAAGGAGAAAAAGAAAAACGATAGAACTTTGCATGCTTCTAATGAACCTACTATAGACACACCTGAGAATCCCAATGATATTTCTATTTCTGATGCTGAAACACAATCAGGTGATGAACATGAACCTAGTGATAATGTTAATGATAATGCTCATGTTGATGCTCAACCTAGCAAAAACAATGAAGTAGAGATTGAACATGCTGTTGATCTTGATAACCCACAATCAAAGAATCAACGTTATGATAAGAGAGATTTTGTTGCTAGGAAGCACGGTAGAGAAAGAGAACCATGGGTTCAGAAACCCATGCCCTTTCCTCCTAAACCATCCAAGACAAAGGATGATGAGGATTTTGAGCGTTTTGCTGAAATGATTAGACCTATCTTCTTACGTATGCGCTTAACTGATATGCTGAAAGTAAATCCTTATGCTAAGTATATGAAGGATATCATTACAAATAAAAGAAAGATACCGGAAGGTGAAATTTCCACCATGCTTGCTAATTACATCTTTAAGGATGGAATACCAAATAAACTTGGAGATCCGGGTGTACCAACTATACCATGCTCCATTAAAAGAAATTATGTTAGAACTGCTTTGTGCGATCTTGGAGCCGGTGTTAGTGTTATGCCTCTCTCTTTATATCGTAGACTTGAATTGAATAAGTTGACACCTACTGAAATATCTTTGCAAATGGCTAATAAATCAACTGCTATACCTGTCGGTATTTGTGAGGATGTGCCTGTTGTGGTTGCAAATGTCACTATCTTAATGGACTTTGTTATTCTTGATATTCCTGAAGACGATAGTATGTCTATTATCCTTGGTAGACCTTTTTTGAATACTGCAAGGGCTGTTATTGATTGCAACAAAGGCAATGTCACTTTTCATGTAAATGGTAATGAGCATACGGTACACTTTCCGAGGAAACAATCTCAAGTTCATAGCATCAATTCGATTGGAAAAGTTCCAACTATTATTATTGGAGGTTTTGAATTTCCTCTCCCTACTGTCAAGAAAAAGTATGATATTCTTATTATTGGGGATTTTCATATCCCCGTTGAGGTAACTTAGTTTTATTCAAAATTTCTCCGGTTCCGTGTTATTCGGAATGAGTTTGTTAACAAGACTTGATCAACCTTGTTAGTGGATTCATTTTGATGATCATGAGATGGATGAAACTAGAAGGCACAACCTCCTGTACCCTCTTTTTACTTTCTGTTATTTAGAATAAATAAAGCAAAAATAGTATTATCCGTCTATTTTCTGAATTATCCGTGCATTAAAAAAATATCCCGAAAATAAAAGTGCTCCAAATGCCCTGCAAATTTAGTATGTTTTTTATGGAATATTTGAGGATTTTAGGCACTGAAATCACTGCAGGAGGGGCAAGCACCAGGCCACGAGAGTGGAGGACGTGCCCCTTGTCTCGTGGGCCCCTGGTGGCCCCCCTCCACTTATGCCAGCACCCACACACTTCATCTTCTACCCAAAAAATCCCCATCCAGCTCAAGCACGAGTTCTAGCTCATTTTGCTGCGATTTTCGATCTCCTTGCTCAAAGCTCCATTCACAAAACTTCTTTGGGAGATTGTTGCTTGGTATGTGACTCCTCCATTGGTCCAATTAGTTTTTGTTCTAGTGCTTTATTCATTGCAAATTTTTGCTGCATAGGTGACCATGTTCTTGAGCTTGCATGTTGAATTTATGAGGTCCCAAGCAATTCTAAGGCATGATATAGGCTCTAAGCATTTGTAGGAGTAGTTGCTACCAATCTTGTCTAGTTTTATTCACTTTTATTTTGAAGTTACTAAAATTTCAGAAATTTTCAGAAAATGTTAAGGAAACTTTTGAGGGGCTCTTCTAGCCAAGGCTCTCAGGAAAAACAAGCCAAAGAGAAGGAAAAAGCCAAGTATAATCTTCCTCGCTTAGCGGAAGTGCGGTCGTGTGAATGGCCATGCGATGATTTCTTGAAAGAAGCTGGAATTCATGAAGATTTTTATTCTTTGATCAAGAATGCATGCCTCACCGGTTTCATCAACGACCGGATCGATCACGGTGTACAATCATCGAGCCCAAGCTTTCACTCCAGAACCTGAACCTGAGCCGGAACCTGCACTGGACCCTTATCGTGCATCATCTGTCCAGTGGGATCCGGAGATGACTAGACAGTGGTGTCCCGATTACACCTCCCAGTACACCGGGGAGAGTAGCGGCGGTCCTTGGTACTAGACCAACTTAGGCCAAAAGCCTAAGCTTAGGGGAGTACGTATTTCTCACTGACTTTACATTCATGTTCACACACTAGTCGTCGGTGCTCATACTCTTTCATTGTATTATCCATGCTAGTTTAATTTTTTTTTCTAGTTTTCTTCTTGTGTGTTTGATAAACCTTAAGAAAAACCAAAAAATTAGTTAGTTTAATTTCCATGCTTGTAGTAGCATTTAAAATGAAAACTCAAAAAGATTTCTAGTTCTTCTTCTTACTTGTTGGGAGCTTTCCTGTGTATATAGTTTTATTTTCTTTCCTTTGGGGGTCGAGAAGACCATATTGAAATGTTTAGTGGCTCTCATATGCACGATTGTTTATTTAACTTAGAGCCCATATTACTTGTCTTCTCTCTTGAGTTAAATGCTTGCAGATTACAGCTTAGTCCAATGCACGTGCACTCTTATTATTATACACATCGTTCGGTCGTGCAAGTGAAAGGCAATAATGACGATATATGATGGAGTTATTGAGATGAGAAAAGCTGGTATGAACTCGACCTCTCTTGTTTTTGTAAATATGATGAGTTCATCGTTTCTGAGTCAGCTTATTATAAAGTAAAATATTTGCAATGACATTTAGAGATTATAGTTGCTTGTGCCATGCTTGATTAGCTACGAGTTATAATGGTTCACCTTGCATGCCAACATGCTATTAGAATGATTATGATGTGGTATGATGGGATGGTATCCTCCTTTGAATGAATTGAGTGACTCGACTTGGCACATGTTCACGCATGTAGTTGAATCAAATCAACATAGCCTTCATGATATTTATGTTCATGGTGGATTATATCCTACTCATGGTTGTATTCGGTGTGAATTAATTTTAATTATTGTTTATGATGTTGTCGCTCTCTCAGTTGGTCGCTTCCCAGTCTTTTGCTAGCCTACACCTGTACTAAGCGGGAATACTGCTTGTGCATCCAAACTCCTTAAACCCCAAAGTTGTTCCATATGAGTCCACCATACCTACCTATATGCGGTATTTACCTGCCGTTCCAAGTAAATTTGTATGTGACAAACTCCAAACCTTCAAATGAAATTCTGTTTTGTATGCTCAAGCAGCTCATGTTACAACTAGGGCTGCCTATATCTTCCATGCTAGGTGGGTTATTCTCAAGAGGAGTGGACTCCGCTCCTCATTCACGAGAAAGGGCCGGTAACCGGGATGCCCAGTCCCATGATCCGAAAAGATCAAAGCAAATCAAAATAATTAAACAAAACTCCCCTAGGGTTGTTGTTAGTTGGAGGCACTCGTTGTTTCGATCAAGCCATGGATTGATGCTTGTTGGTGGTTGGGGGAGTATAAACCTTTACCATTCTGTTTGGGAACTGCTTATAATGCATGTAGTATGGAAGATACAACCATGTCATAGTTGTTGCGTTGACAGCGAAAGTATGCCGCTCAAAATGTTATTCAATCTCTATTTTAAAGTCGAGCTCTGGCACCTCTACAAATCCCTGCTTCCCTCTGCGAAGGGCCTATCTATTTAATTTATGTTGAGTCATCACCCCTTCTTATTAAAAGCACCCGCTGGAGAGCACATTGTCATTTGCATTCATTACTATTGGTTTATATTGGGTATGACTTGACTGGATCTCTTTTACCATGAATTACAATGTTTAGTCAGTCCTTGATCTTTAAAGGTGCTCTGCATTTATGTTTTGCGGTCTCAGAAAGGGCTAGCGAGATACCATTTTGTTATATCATGTTATGATTGTTTTGAGAAAGTGTTGTCATCCGAGTTTTATTATTATGGCTCGCTAGCTGATTATGCTATTGATATGAGTAATTGTGAGACCTAAGTATTATTGTGAGTATGGTTAGTTCATAGTATTTGCTGAAACTTGAATGCTGGCTTTTCACGTTACAACAACAAGAGCAAACAGAGTTTGTAAAAGTTTTTCTTTATCACTTTCAGTTTATCAACTAAATTGCTTGAGGACAAGCAAAGGTTTAAATTTGGGGGAGTTGATACGTCTCCAACGTACCTACTTTTCCAAACACTTTTGCCCTTGTTTTGGACTCTAACTTGCATGATTTGAATGAAACTAACCCGGACTGATGCTGTTTTCAGCAGAACTGCCATGATGTTGTTTTATGTGTAGAAAAGAAAAGTTCTCGGAATGTCCTGAAAATCCACGAACGCACTTTTTGAAATTAATAAGAATTTCTGGGCGAAAAAATACACCAGGGGCCCACACCCTGTCCACGAGATAGGGGGGCGCAACCCCCCCTATAGGGCGCCCCCCTATCTCATGGGCCCCCTGGACCTCCACCGACCTCAACTCCAACTCCATATATTCACGTTCGGGGAGAAAAAAATCAGAGAGAAAGTTTCATCGCGTTTTACGACACCCAGCCGCCACCAAGCCCTAATCTCTCTCGAGACGGCTGATCTGGAGTCCGTTTGGGGCTCTACAGAGGGGGATTCGTCGCCGTCATCATCATCAACCATCCTCCATTACCAATTTCATGATGCTCACCACCGTGCGTGAGTAATTCCATCGTAGGCTTGCTGGATGGTGATGGGTTGGATGAGATTTGCCATGTAATCAAGTTAGTTTTGTTAGGGTTTGATCCCTAGTATCCACTATGTTCTGAGATTGACGTTGCTATGACTTTGCTATGCTTAATGCTTGTCACTAGGGTCCGAGTGCCATGATTTCAGATCTGAACCTATTATGTTTCATGAATATATGTGTGTTCTTGATCCTATCTATAGTCACCTATTATGTGTTATGATCCAACTGAAGGGTTTCGTAGTAATTTCAAAAAATTTCCTACGCACACACAGGATCATGTGATGCATAGCAACGAGGGGAGAGTATTGTCTACGTACCCAACGCAGAGCGACTGCGGAAGCGATGACACGACGTAGAGGAAGTAGTCGTACGTCTTCTCGATCCAACCGATCAAGCACCGAAACTACGGCACCTCCGAGTTCGAGCACACGTTCAGCTCGATGACGATCCCCAGACTCCGATCCAGCAAAGTGTCGGGGAAGAGTTTCGTCAGCACGATGGCGTGGTGACGATCTTGATGAACTACAGCAGCAGGGCTTCGCCTAAACTCCGCTACAGTATTATCGAGGAATATGGTGGCAGGGGGCACCGCACACGGCTAAGGAATAGATCACGTGGATCCACTTGTGTCAACTTGTGTGTTTAGAGGTGCCCCTGCCTCCGTATATAAAGGAGGAGAGGAGGGGAGGCTGGCCGGCCAAGGGGGGGAGGCGCAGGAGAGTCCTACTCCCTCTGGGAGTAGGATTCCCCCTCCAATCCTAGTCCAACTAGGATTCCTCGGAGGGGAAAAGAGGAGGAGGGGGCCGGCCACCTCTCCTAGTCCTAATAGGACTAGGGGAAGGGGGGGGGGGGCGCAGCCCATCTAGGGCAGCCCCTTCTCTTTTCCACTAAGTCCCACTATGGCCCAAATAGCTTCCGGGGGGTTCCGGTAACCCTCCCGGTATTCCGGTAAAATCCCGATTTCACCCGGAACACTTCCGATATCCAAATATAGGCTTCCAATATATCAATCTTTACGTCTCGACCATTTCGAGACTCCTCGTCATGTCCGTGATCACATCCGGGACTCCGAACAACCTTCGGTACATCAAAATGCATAAACTCATAATATAACTGTCATCGTAACCTTAAGCGTGCGGACCCTACGGGTTCGAGAACAATGTAGACATGACCGAGACACGTCTCTGGTCAATAACCAATAGCGGGACCTGGATGCCCATATTGGCTCCTACATATTCTACGAAGATCTTTATCGGTCAGACCGCATAACAACATACGTTGTTCCCTTTATCATCGGTATGTTACTTGCCTGAGATTCGATCGTCGGTATCCAATACCTAGTTCAATCTCGTTACCGGCAAGTCTCTTTACTCGTTCCGTAATACATCATCTCACAACTAACATATTAGTTGTAATGCTTGCAAGGCTTATGTGATGTGTATTACCGAGAGGGCCCAGAGATACCTCTCCGACAATCGGAGTGACAAATCCTAATCTCGAAATACGCCAACCCAACATCGATCATTGGAGACACCTGTAGTACTCCTTTATAATCACCCAGTTACGTTGTGACGTTTGGTAGTACCCAAAGTGTTCCTCCGGTAAACGGGAGTTGCATAATCTCATAGTCATAGGAACATGTATAAGTCATGAAGAAAGCAATAGCAACATACTAAACGATCGGGTGCTAAGCTAATGGAATGGGTCATGTCAATCAGATCATTCTGCTAATGATGTGACCTCGTTAATCAAATAACAACTCATTGTTCATGGTTAGGAAACATAACCATTTTTGATTAACGAGCTAGTCAAGTAGAGGCATACTAGTGACACTCTGTTTGTCTATGTATTCACACATGTATTATGTTTCCGGTTAATACAATTCTAGCATGAATAATAAACATTTATCATGATATAAGGAAATAAATAATAACTTTATTATTGCCTCTAGGGCATATTTCCTTCAGTCTCCCACTTGCACTAGAGTCAATAATCTAGATTACACTATAATGATTCTAACACCCATGGAGCTTTGGTGCTGATCATGTTTTGCTCGTGGAAGAGGCTTAGTCAACGGGTCTGCAACATTCAGATCCGTATGTATCTTGCAAATCTCTATGTCTCCCACCTGGACTAGATCCCGGATGGAGTTGAAGCGTCTCTTGATGTGTTTGGTCCTTTTGTGAAATCTGGATTCCTTTGCCAAGGCAATTGCACCAGTATTGTCACAAAAGATTTTCATTGGACCCGATGCACTAGGTATGACACCTAGATCGGATATGAACTCCTTCATCCAGACTCCTTCATTTGCTGCTTCCGAAGCAGCTATGTATTCCGCTTCACATGTAGATCCCGCTACGACGCTTTGTTTAGAACTGCACCAACTGACAGCTCCACCGTTTAATGTAAACACGTATCCGGTTTGCGATTTTAGAATCGTCCGGATCAGTGTCAAAGCTTGCATCAACGTAACCTTTTACGATGAGCTCTTTGTCACCTCCATATACGAGAAACATATCCTTAGTCCTTTTCAGGTATTTCAGGATGTTCTTGACCGCTGTCCAGTGATCCACTCCTGGATTACTTTGGTACCTCCCTGCTAAACTTATAGCAAGGCACACATCAGGTCTGGTACACAGCATTGCATACATGATAGAGCCTATGGCTGATGCATAGGGAACATCTTTCATATTCTCTCTATCTTCTGCAGTGGTCGGGCATTGAGTCTTACTCAATTTCACACCTTGTAATACAGGCAAGAATCCTTTCTTTGCTTGATCCATTTTGAATTTCTTCAAAATCTTGTCAAGGTATGTGCTTTGTGAAAGTCCAATTAAGTGTCTTGATCTATCTCTATAGATCTTAATGCCTAATATGTAAGCAGCTTCACCGAGGTCTTTCATTGAAAAACTTTTATTCAAGTATCCCTTTATGCTATCCAGAAATTCTATATCATTTCCAATGAGTAATATGTCATCCACATATAATATCAGAAATGCTACAGAGCTCCCACTCACTTTCTTGTAAATACAGGCTTCTCCGAAAGTCTGTATAAAACCAAATGCTTTGATCACACTATCAAAACGTTTATTCCAACTCCGAGAGGCTTGCACCAGTCCATAAATGGATCGCTGGAGCTTGCACACTTTGTTAGCTTCCTTTGGATCGACAAAACCTTCTGGTTGCATCATATACAACTCTTCTTCCAGAAATCCATTCAGGAATGCAGTTTTGACATCCATCTGCCAAATTTCATAATCATAAAATGCGGCAATTGCTAACTGTTGGGTTTCGTAGTAATTTCAAAAAATTTCCTACGCGCACACAGGATCATGTGATGCATAGCAACGAGAGGAGAGTGTTGTCTACGTACCCAACGCAGACCGACTGCGGAAGCAATGACACGACGTAGAGGAAGTAGTCGTACGTCTTCACGATCCAACCGATCAAGCACCGAAACTACGGCACCTCCGAGTTCGAGCACACGTTCAGCTCGATGACGATCCCCGGACTCCGATCCAGCAAAGTGTCGGGGAAGAGTTTCGTCAGCACGACGGCGTGGTGACGATCTTGATGAACTACAGCAGCAGGGCTTCGCCTAAACTCCGCTACAGTATTATCGAGGAATATGGTGGCAGGGGGCACCGCACACGGCTAAGGAATCGATCACGTGGATCAACTTGTGTCAACTTGTGTGTTTAGAGGTGCCCCTGCCTCCGTATATAAAGGAGCCAAGGGGGGAGGAGGCGCCGGCCAGGAGGAGGTGGCGCAGGAGGAGTCCTACTCCTACCGGGAGTAGGACTCCCGCCCAATCCTATTCCAACTAGGATTCCCAAGGGGGAAAGAGGGAGAGGGGTGGCCGGCCACCTCTCCTAGTCCTACTAGGACTAGGGGAAGGGGGGAGGCGCACAGCCCCCTTGGGCTGCCCCTTTCTCCTTTCCACTAAGGCCCATGATGGCCCATATGGCTCCCGGGGGGTTCCGGTAACCTCCCGGTAACCCGGTAAAATCCCGATTTCACCCGGAACACTTCCGATGTCCAAACATAGACTTCCAATATATCAATCTTTATGTCTCGACCATTTCGAGACTCCTCGTCATGTCCGTGATCACATCCGGGACTCCGAACAACCTTCGGTACATCAAAATGCATAAACTCATAATATAACTGTCATCGTAACCTTAAGCGTGCGGACCCTACGGGTTCGAGAACAATGTAGACATGACCGAGACACGTCTACGGTCAATAACCAATAGCGGGACCTGGATGCCCATATTGGCTCCTACATATTCTACGAAGATCTTTATCGGTCAGACCGCATAACAACATACGTTGTTCCCTTTGTCATCGGTATGTTACTTGCCCGAGATTCGATCGTCGGTATCCAATACCTAGTTCAATCTCGTTACCGGCAAGTCTCTTTACTCGTTCCGTAATACATCATCTCACAACTAACATATTAGTTGTAATGCTTGCAAGGCTTATGTGATGTGTATTACCGAGAGGGCCCAGAGATACCTCTCCGACAATCGGAGTGACAAATCCTAATCTCGAAATACGCCAACCCAACATCGACCATTGGAGACACCTGTAGTACTCCTTTATAATCACCCAGCTACGTTGTGACGTTTGGTAGTACCCAAAGTGTTCCTCCGGTAAACGGGAGTTGCATAATCTCATAGTCATAGGAACATGTATAAGTCATGAAGAAAGCAATAACAACATACTAAACGATCGGGTGCTAAGCTAATGAATGGGTCATGTCAATCAGATCATTCTGCTAATGATGTGACCTCGTTTAATCAAATAACAACTCATTGTTCATGGTTAGGAAACATAACCATCTTTGATTAACGAGCTAGTCAAGTAGAGGCATACTAGTGACACTTTGTTTGTCTATGTATTCACACATGTATTATGTTTCCGGTAAATACACTTCTAGCATGAATAATAAACATTTATCATGATTATAAGGAAATAAATAATAACTTTATTATTGCCTCTAGGGCATATTTCCTTCAGTCTCCCACTTGCACTAGAGTCAATAATCTAGATTACACTGTAATGATTCTAACACCCATGGAGCCTTGGTGCTGATCATGTTTTGCTCGTGGAAGAGGCTTAGTCAATGGGTCTGCAACATTCAGATCCGTATGTATCTTGCAAATCTCTATGTCTCCCACCTGGACTAGATCCCGGATGGAGTTGAAGCGTCTCTTGATGTGTTTGGTCCTTTTGTGAAATCTGGATTTCTTTGCCAAGGCAATTGCACCAGTATTGTCACAAAAGATTTTCATTGGACCCGATGCACTAGGTATGACACCTAGATCGGATATGAACTCCTTCATCCAGACTCCTTCATTTGCTGCTTCCGAAGCAGCTATGTATTCCGCTTCACATGTAGATCCCGCTACAACGCTTTGTTTAGAACTGCACCAACTGACAGCTCCACCGTTCGGATCAGTGTCAAAGCTTGCATCAACGTAACCTTTTACGGTGAGCTCTTTGTCACCTCCATATACGAGAAACATATCCTTAGTCCTTTTCAGGTATTTCAGGATGTTCTTGACCGCTGTCCAGTGATCCACTCCTGGATTACTTTGGTACACATCAGGTCTGGTACACATCAGGTCTGGTACACAGCATTGCATACATGATAGAGCCTATGGCTGATGCATAGGGAACATCTTTCATATTCTCTCTATCTTCTGCAGTGGTCGGGCATTGAGTCTTACTCAACTTCACACCTTGTAATACAGGCAAGAATCCTTTATTTGCTTGATCCATTTTGAATTTCTTCAAAATTTTGTCAAGGTATGTGCTTTGTGAAAGTCCAATTAAGCGTCTTGATCTATCTCTATAGATCTTAATGCCTAATATGTAAGCAGCTTCACCGAGGTCTTTCATTGAAAAACTTTTATTCAAGTATCCCTTTATGCTATCCAGAAATTCTATATCATTTCCAATTAGTAATATGTCATCCACATATAATATCAGAAATGCTATAGAGCTCCCACTCACTTTCTTGTAAATACAGGCTTCTCCGAAAGTCTGTATAAAACCAAATGCTTTGATCACACTATCAAAACGTTTATTCCAACTCCGAGAGGCTTGCACCAGTCCATAAATGGATCGCTGGAGCTTGCACACTTTGTTATCTCCCTTTGGATCGACAAAACCTTCTGGTTGCATCATATACAACTCTTCTTCCAGAAATCCATTCAGGAATGCAGTTTTGACATCCATCTGCCAAATTTCATAATCATAAAATGCGGCAATTGCTAACATGATTCGGACGGACTTAAGCATCGCTATGGGTGAGAAGGTCTCATCGTAGTCAATCCCTTGAACTTGCCGAAAACCTTTTGCGACAAGTCGAGCTTTGTAGACAGTAATATTACCATCAACGTCAGTCTTTTTCTTAAAAATCCATTTATTCTCAATTGCTTGCCGATCATCGGGCAAGTCAACCAAAGTCCATACTTTGTTCTCATACATGTATCCCATCTCAGATTTCATGGCTTCAAGCCACTTTGCGGAATCTGGGCTCACCATCGCTTCTTCATAGTTCGTAGGTTCATCATGATCTAGTAGCATGACCTCCAGAATAGGATTACCGTACCACTCTGGTGCGGATCTTACTCTGGTTGATCTACGAGGTTCAGTAGTATCTTGATCTGAAGTTTCATGATCATTATCATTGGCTTCCTCACTAACTGGTGTAGGTGTCACTGAAACAGTTTTCTGTGATGAACTACTTTCCAGTAAGGGAGCAGGTATAGTTACCTCGTCAAGTTCTACTTTCCTCCCACTCACTTCTTTCGAGAGAAACTCCTTCTCTAGAAATGATCCATTCTTAGCAATGAATGTCTTGCCTTCGGATCTGTGATAGAAGGTGTACCCAACAGTTTCCTTTGGGTATCCTATGAAGACACATTTCACCGATTTGGGTTCGAGCTTATCAGGTTGAAGCTTTTTCACATAAGCATCGCAGCCCCAAACTTTAACAAACGACAACTTTGGTTTCTTGCCAAACCACAGTTCATAAGGCGTCGTCTCAACGGATTTTGATGGTGCCCTATTTAACGTGAATGCGGCCGTCTCTAAAGCATATCCCCAAAATGATAGCGGTAAATCAGTAAGAGATATCATAGATCGCACCATATCTAGTAAAGTACGATTACGACGTTCGGACACACCATTACGCTGTGGTGTTCCGGGTGGCGTGAGTTGCGAAACTATTCCACAGTTTTTCAAATGTACACCAAACTCGTAACTCAAATATTCTCCTCCACGATCAGATCGTAGGAACTTTATTTTCTTGTTACGATGATTTTCAACTTCACTCTGAAATTCTTTGTACTTTTCAAATGTTTCAGACTTATGTTTTATTAAGTAGATATACCCATATCTGCTTAAATCATCTGTGAAGGTGAGAAAATAACGATATCCGCCACGAGCCTCAATATTCATCGGGCCACATACATCGGTATGTATGATTTCCAACAAATCTGTTGCTCTCTCCATAGTACCGGAGAACGGTGTTTTAGTCATCTTGCCCATGAGGCACGGTTCACAAGTACCAAGTGATTCATAATCAAGTGGTTCCAAAAGTCCATCAGCATGGAGTTTCTTCATGCGCTTTATACCGATATGACCTAAATGACAGTGCCACAAATAAGTTGCACTTTCATTATCAACTCTGCATCTTTTGGCTTCAACATTATGAATATGTGTATTACTACTATCGAGATTCAATAAGAATAGACCACTCTTCAAGGGTGCATGACCATAAAAGATATTACTCATATAAATAGAACAACCATTATTCTCTAATTTAAATGAATAACCGTCTCGCATTAAACAAGATCCAGATATAATGTTCATGCTCAACGCTGGCACCAAATAACAATTAGTTAGGTCTAATATTAATCCCGAAGGTAGATGCAGAGGTAGCGTGCCGACTGCGATCACATCGACTTTGGAACCGTTTCCCACGCGCATCGTCACCTCGTCCTTTGCCAGTGCCCGCTTATTCCGTAGTCCCTGTTTCGAGTTGCAAATATTAGCAACAGAACCAGTATCAAATACCCAGGTGTTACTGCAAGCTCTAGTAAGGTACACATCAATAACATGTATATCACATATACCTTTGTTCACCTTGCCATCCTTCTTATCCGCCAAATACTTGGGGCAGTTCCGCTTCCAGTGACCAGTCTGCTTGCAGTAGAAGCACTCAGTTTCAGGTTTAGGTCCAGACTTGGGTTTCTTCTCTTGAGCAGCAACTTGCTTGCCGTTCTTCTTGAAGTTCCCCTTTTTCTTCCCTTTGCCCTTTTTCTTGAAACTAGTGGTCTTGTTAACCATCAACACTTGATGCTCCTTCTTGATTTCTACCTCCGCAGCTTTCAGCATTGCGAAGAGCTCGGGAATAGTCTTGTTCATCCCTTGCATATTATAGTTCATCACGAAGCTCTTGTAGCTTGGTGGCAGTGATTGGAGAATTCTGTCAATAACGCAATCATCCGGAAGATTAAGTCCCAATTGAATCAAGTGATTATTATACCCAGACATTTTGAGTATATGCTCACTGTCAGAACTGTTCTCCTCCATCTTGCAGCTATAGAACTTATTGGAGACTTCATATCTCTCAATTCGGGCATTTGCTTGAAATATTAACTTCAACTCCTGGAACATCTCATATGCTCCATGACGTTTCAAAACGTCATTGAAGTCCCGATTCTAAGCCGTAAAGCATGGCACACTGAACTATCGAGTAGTCATCAGCTTTGCTCTGCCAGACGTTCATAACATCTGGTGTTGCTCCAGCAGCAGGCCTGGCACCCAGCGGTGCTTCCAGGACGTAATTTTTCTGTGCAGCAATGAGGATAATCCTCAAGTTACGGACCCAGTCCGTGTAATTGCTACCATCATCTTTCAACTTTGCTTTCTCAAGGAACGCATTAAAATTCAACGGAACAACAGCACGAGCTATCTATCTACAATCAACATAAACAAGCAAGATACTATCAGGTACTAAGTTCATGATAAATTTAAGTTCAATTAATCATATTATTTAAGAACTCCCACTTAGATAGACATCCCTCTAATCCTCTAAGTGATTACGTGATCCAAATCAACTAAACCATGACCGATCATCACGTGAGATGGAGTAGTTTTCAATGGTGAACATCGTTATGTTGATCATATCTACTATATGATTCACGCTCGACCTTTCGGTCTCCGTGTTCCGAGGCCATATCTGCATATGCTAGGCTCGTCAAGTTTAACCTGAGTATTCTGCGTGTGCAAAACTGGCTTGCACCCGTTGTAGATGGACGTAGAGCTTATCACACCCGATCATCACGTGGTGTCTGGGCACGACGAACTTTGGCAACGGTGCATACTCAGGGAGAACACTTCTTGATAATTTAGTGAGAGATCATCTTATAATGCTACCGTCAATCAAAGCAAGATAAGATGCATAAAAAGATAAACATCACATGCAATCAATATAAGTGATATGATATGGTCATCATCATCTTGTGCTTGTGATCTCCATCTCCGAAGCACCATCATGATCACCATCGACACCGGCGCGACACCTTGATCTCCATCGTAGCATCGTTGTCGTCTCGCCAATCTTATGCTTCCACGACTATCACTACCGTTTAGTAATAAAGTAAAGCATTACATCGCGATTGCATTGCATACAATAAAGCGACAACCATATGGCTCCTGCCAGTTGCCGATAACTCGGTTACAAAACATGATCATCTCATACAATAAAATTCAGCATCATGCCTTGACCATATCACATCACAACATGCCCTGCAAAAACAAGTTAGATGTCCTCTACTTTGTTGTTGCATGTTTTACGTGGCTGCTACGGGCTTAAGTAAGAACCAATCTCACCTACACATCAAAACCACAACGATAGTTTGTCAAATAGACTCCGTTTTAACCTTCGCAAGGACCGGGCGTAGCCATACTTGGTTCAACTAAAGTTGGAGAGACAGTCGCCCGCAAGCCATCTCTGTGCAAAGCACGTCGAGGGAACCGGTCTCGCGTAAGCGTACGCGTAAGGTTGGTCCGGGTCGTCTCGTCCAACAATACCGCCGAACCAAAGTATGACATGCTGGTAGGCAGTATGACTTGTATCGTCCACAACTCACTTGTGTTCTACTCGTGCATATAACATCAACATAAATAACCTAGGCTCGGATGCCACTAAAGGGTTTCGTAGTAATTTCAAAAAATTTCCTACGCACACACAGGATCATGTGATGCATAGCAACGAGGGGAGAGTATTGTCTACGTACCCAACGCAGACCGACTGCGGAAGCAATGACACGACGTAGAGGAAGTAGTCGTACGTCTTCTCGATCCAACCGATCAAGCACCGAAACTACGGCACCTCCGAGTTCGAGCACACGTTCAGCTCGATGACGATCCCCGGACTCCGATCCAGCAAAGTGTCGGGGAAGAGTTTCGTCAGCACGACGGCGTGGTGACGATCTTGATGAACTACAGCAGCAGGGCTTCGCCTAAACTCCGCTACAGTATTATCGAGGAATATGGTGGCAGGGGGCACCGCACACGGCTAAGGAATAGATCACGTGGATCAACTTGTGTCAACTTGTGTGTTTAGAGGTGCCCCTGCCTCCGTATATAAAGGAGGAGAGGAGGGGAGGCTGGCCGGCCAAGGGGGGGAGGCGCAGGAGAGTCCTACTCCCTCTGGGAGTAGGATTCCCCCTCCAATCCTAGTCCAACTAGGATTTCTCGGAGGGGAAAAGAGGAGGAGGGGGCCGGCCACCTCTCCTAGTCCTAATAGGACTAGGGGAAGGGGGGGGGGCACGCAGCCCATCTAGGGCAGCCCCTTCTCTTTTCCACTAAGGCCCACTATGGCCCAAATAGCTTCCGGGGGGTTCCGGTAACCCTCCCGGTATTCCGGTAAAATCCCGATTTCACCCGGAACACTTCCGATATCCAAATATAGGCTTCCAATATATCAATCTTTACGTCTCGACCATTTCGAGACTCCTCGTCATGTCCGTGATCACATCCGGGACTCCGAACAACCTTCGGTACATCAAAATGCATAAACTCATAATATAACTGTCATCGTAACCTTAAGCGTGCGGACCCTACGGGTTCGAGAACAATGTAGACATGACCGAGACACGTCTCTGGTCAATAACCAATAGCGGGACCTGGATGCCCATATTGGCTCCTACATATTCTACGAAGATCTTTATCGGTCAGACCGCATAACAACACACGTTGTTCCCTTTGTCATCGGTATGTTACTTGCCCGAGATTCGATCGTCGGTATCCAATACCTAGTTCAATCTCGTTACCGGCAAGTCTCTTTACTCGTTCCGTAATACATCATCTCACAACTAACATATTAGTTGTAATGCTTGCAAGGCTTATGTGATGTGTATTACCGAGAGGGCCCAGAGATACCTCTCCGACAATCGGAGTGACAAATCCTAATCTCGAAATACGCCAACCCAATATCGACCATTGGAGACACCTGTAGTACTCCTTTATAATCACCCATTTACGTTGTGACGTTTGGTAGTACCCAAAGTGTTCCTCCGGTAAACGGGAGTTGCATAATCTCATAGTCGTAGGAACATGTATAAGTCATGAAGAAAGCAATAGCAACATACTAAACGATCAGGTGCTAAGCTAATGGAATGGGTCATGTCAATCAGATCATTCTACTAATGATGTGACCTCGTTAATCAAATAACAACTCATTGTTCATGGTTAGGAAACATAACCATCTTTGATTAACGAGCTAGTCAAGTAGAGGCATACTAGTGACACTCTGTTTGTCTATGTATTCACACATGTATTATGTTTCCGGAAAATACAATTCTAGCATGAATAATAAACATTTATCATGATTATAAGGAAATAAATAATAACTTTATTATTGCCTCTAGGGCATATTTCCTTCATATCATCCATATAAGCTTCCACATTCCGACTGATTTGGGTGAGTAGACACTTCTGAATCATTCGCATAAAAGTGGCTCCGGCATTCTTGAGGCCGAATGGCATGGTGATATAGCAGAAGCACCCGAATGGAGTGATGAAAGCTGTTTTTACCTCATCGGGCCCGTACAGACGGATCTGGTGGTACCCGGAGTAAGCATCTAAAAAAGACAACCTCTCGCATCCCGCGGTCGAGTCAACAATTTGATCTATGCGAGGGAGAGGAAAGTGATCTTTCGGGCAGGCCCGGTTGATGTGCTTGAAATCAATGCACATTCGGAGCGACTTGTCCTTCTTAGGAACCATGACGACATTAGCGAGCCACTCGGAGTGGTATATCTCTCGGATAAATCCTGCCGCCAACAGTCGAGCCACTTCTTCACCGATGGCCTTTCTCTTCTGGACGGCGGACCGCCGAAGATGCTCTTTGACTGGTTTTGCAGACGAGTCGACTCTTAGGCGATGCTCAGCCAGTCCCCTGGGAACACCTGGCATGTCAGCGGGCTTCCATGCAAAAATGTCCCAGTTCTCACGGAGGAACTGGATGAGCGCTTCTTCCTATTTTGGGTCGAGTGTTATGGAGATGCGGGTCGTGTTGGGTTTCGTAGTAATTTCAAAAATTTTCCTACGCGCACACAGGATCATGTGATGCATAGCAACGAGAGGAGAGTGTTGTCTACGTACCCAGCGCAGACCGACTGCGGAAGCAATGACACGACGTAGAGGAAGTAGTCGTACGTCTTCACGATCCAACCGATCAAGCACCGAAACTACGGCACCTCCGAGTTCGAGCACACGTTCAGCTCGATGACGATCCCCGGACTCCGATCCAGCAAAGTGTCGGGGAAGAGTTTCGTCAGCACGACGGCGTGGTGACGATCTTGATGAACTACAGCAGCAGGGCTTCGCCTAAACTCCGCTACAGTATTATCGAGGAATATGGTGGCAGGGGGCACCGCACACGGCTAAGGAATCGATCACGTGGATCAACTTGTGTCAACTTGTGTGTTTAGAGGTGCCCCTGCCTCCGTATATAAAGGAGGAGAGGAGGGGAGGCTGGCCGGCCAAAGGGGGGAGGCGCAGGAGAGTCCTACTCCCACTGGGAGTAGGATTCCCCCTCCAATCCTAGTCCAACTAGGATTCCTCGGAGGGGAAAACAGGAGGAGGGGGCCGGCCACCTCTCCTAGTCCTAATAGGACTAGGGGAAGGGGGGGCGCGCAGCCCATCTAGGGCAGCCCCTTCTCTTTTCCACTAAGGCCCACTATGGCCCAAATAGCTCCCGGGGGGTTCCGGTAACCCTTCCGGTATTCCGGTAAAATCCCGATTTCACCCGGAACACTTCCGATGTCCAAACATAGACTTCCAATATATCAATCTTTATGTCTCGACCATTTCGAGACTCCTCGTCATGTCCGTGATCACATCCGGGACTCCGAACAACCTTCGGTACATCAAAATGCATAAACTCATAATATAACTGTCATCGTAACCTTAAGCGTGCGGACCCTACGGGTTCGAGAACAATGTAGACATGACCGAGACACGTCTCTGGTCAATAACCAATAGCGGGACCTGGATGCCCATATTGGCTCCTACATATTCTACGAAGATCTTTATCGGTCAGACCGCATAACAACATACGTTGTTCCCTTTGTCATCGGTATGTTACTTGCCCGAGATTCGATCGTCGGTATCCAATACCTAGTTCAATCTCGTTACCGGCAAGTCTCTTTACTCGTTCCATAATACATCATCTCACAACTAACATATTAGTTGTAATGCTTGCAAGGCTTATGTGATGTGTATTACCGAGAGGGCCCAGAGATACCTCTCCGACAATCGGAGTGACAAATCCTAATCTCGAAATACGCCAACCCAACATCGACCATTGGAGACACCTGTAGTACTCCTTTATAATCACCCAGTTACGTTGTGACGTTTGGTAGTACCCAATGTGTTCCTCCGGTAAACGGGAGTTGCATAATCTCATAGTCATAGGAACATGTATAAGTCATGAAGAAAGCAATAGCAACATACTAAACGATCGGGTGCTAAGCTAATGAATGGGTCATGTCAATCAGATGATTCTGCTAATGATGTGACCTCGTTTAATCAAATAACAACTCATTGTTCATGGTTAGGAAACATAACCATCTTTGATTAACGAGCTAGTCAAGTAGAGGCATACTAGTGACACTTTGTTTGTCTATGTATTCACACATGTATTATGTTTCCGGTAAATACACTTCTAGCATGAATAATAAACATTTATCATGATTATAAGGAAATAAATAATAACTTTATTATTGCCTCTAGGGCATATTTCCTTCACCAACAACCCCGAAGTGACAATAATCGGGATACTTCTCGGTGATGACTGTAGTTTGAGGAGTTCATGTATTCACTATGTGCTAATGCTTTGTTCCAGTTTTCTATTAAAAGGAGGCCTTAATATCCCATAGTTTCCGCTAGGACCCCGCTGCCACGGGAGGGTAGGACAAAAGATGTCATGCAAGTTCTTTTCCATAAGCACGTATGACTATTTACGGAATACATGCTTACATTACATTGATGAACTAGAGCTAGTTCTATGTCACCCTATGTTATAACTATTACATGAGGAATCACATCCGGCATAATTATCCATCATTGATCCATTGCCTACGAGCTTTTCATATATTGTTCTTCGCTTATTTACTTTTCCGTTGGTACTGTTACAACTACTACAAAAACCCAAAAACAATTATCTTTACTTTTGCTACCGTTACCTTTATTATCATACCACTTTTGCTACTAAATACTTTCCTGCAGATACTAAGTTATCCAGGTGTGGTTGAATTGACAACTCAACTGCTAATACTCAAGAATATTCTTTGGCTCCCCTTGTGTCGAATCAATAAATTTGGGTTGAATACTTTAGCCTCGAAAGCTGTTGCGATCCCCTACACTTGTGGGTTATTAGGGGCTTCTCTGGAGATTGTGGCTCGGCCCGCTCAGGGGGACATAGCAGTAGGGGCTGCGCCGTCCCCCCAACCCGTTGTCCTGCCAAGACACGGCGTGTGGCCAAAGCGGTTACCTCTAGGGGTATCCGTCTCCGCAATCACATAATCTGATGCGGTTCTTCTTTTGGAACATCCGTGGCTTTGGCCACGCTGGAAGGCGGACCCAGCTGAAGGAATACATTCGCGAAGAGGGGATCAATGTAGTGGGCTTACAGGAAACCATCAAGGCGGATTTCCCTCGCCAGGATCTGTTGGCAATCGATCCCTTGGAGCGATTTGGGTGGTAGTGGGTGCCCGCCCAGGGCCACTCTGGGGGTATGCTACTTGGTGTCAATCAAGTTTGCTATGAGGTGTTGGCGTGGGACACGGGCATGTTTTTTATCTCTGCTCACGTTCGTCAGCGTGCGTCCATGCGGGAGTGGGAGGTCATTGTGGTTTACGGCCCGGCCGACCATTTGCACTCTCAGGAGTTCTTGGGTGAACTCCAGATTAAGGTAGCAGCCTTAGGCGCACGCAACCTTCCACTACTGGTGGGGGGCGACTTCAACTTGATCCGCTCGGGAGCGGACAAGAACAACGAGATCATTAACTGGACAAGGGTGTCCATGTTTAACAATGCGATCGCGGCAATGGCCCTTAGGGAAGTGGCGTGTGTAGGGGCACGGTATACATGGACTAACAAACAGTTAACTCCGGTCCGGTCGGTGCTGGACCGACTTTTCATGTCCTCGGAATGGGAATTGTTATTTCCAATGTGCTCCCTCCATGCCGAAACCAGGATTGGGTCGAACCACATCCCTCTTATCCTCTCCTCAGGGGAGGATAGATTGAAACGCAGCCCGCGTTTCTTCTTTGAAACTGCATGGCTAGACTCTCCGGGCTTCGAGGAAATCTTTCTTTCCAAATGGGAGTCTTGCATGGCCCGCCTTGGTCCCACGCGCAGGCCAATGGAGTTTTGGATTGCCGCGGGGGCTGGCATGAGTGCGGCTCTAAAGGGCTGGGGAGCCAACCAGGGTCGCGAAGACAAATTGCTCTGGTAACGCATGACTGCGGATCTAGCTCAAATGGACGCAACTGCGGACTCTTTAGGCTTCTCGGAGCAAGATTGGGCGCGGCGCTATGAGATGGAAGCCCGCGTTGAGGCCCTCCTCAAAGCGGAGGAAGAATATTGGCGTAGGCGCAGTGGTATCAAGTGGACGCTCAAGGGTGATGCAAACACCAAGTATTTCCACGCCTACGCCAATGGTCGGCGATGTAAGTGCGCCATCCTGAGGTTGCAATCAGAGCAGGGGATCCTCTTGTGCCAACAAGATATAGTTCACCACATCTATGATTTCTACATCCAGCTGATGGGCTCTAGGGAGGAGTCGCTAGCTCGGTTGCGGGCTGACATTTGGAACCCCGCAATGAGATTATCAGATGAGGAAAACGAGGGCCTGGGGTTGGCCTTCTTGCCTCAGGAAATCGATGTGGCAGCCCTGGGGATGAAATCGGACATGGCCCCGGGCCCCGATGGATGGTCGGTGGCAATGTTCAAGCGCTTCTGGCCAATGCTTAAGGGTCCTATTTTTGACGTTTGTAATGGGTTCATGCGGGGTTGCGTAGATATCTCCATCCTTAACTTTGGGGTTCTCTCCTTGATCCCCAAAGTGCAGGGTGCGGACTGCATTCGGCGGTATAGACCGATAGCTCTCATTAACATTCCGTTCAAAATCTGCGCTAAGGCTTGTTCCACGCATCTTTCTCCGGTAGCTCAACGCATTATTAGTAGGAGTCAGTCGGCCTTTATCAAAGGCCGCAGTATTTTGGAGGGCCCGCTCGCCCTTCAAGAGATCGCGCACTCTTTAAAATGCTCGCGTCACCCAGCCATCCTTCTGAAACTAGATTTCGAGAAGGCGTACGATCGAGTTAACTGGGATTTTCTGTAACAAGTCCTTCTGGATAGGGGCTTCTTGTCGGTCTGGGTTCACCGCATGATGCAATTGGTCTCGGGGGGCCAAACTGTGATTGTGGTGAGCGAAGAAGTAGGGAACTTCTTCCACAACAAACATGTGCTGCGTCAAGGGGATCCGGCCTCCCTGTTGCTTTTTAACTTCGTGGCAGATGCCTTGGGTGCCATGTTAGATCAAGCCCGCATTGCTGGCCACATTAGGGGAGTGGCCACAACCCTGATCTCGGGGCGAGTGTCGCACCTGCAGTATGCAGACGACACGCTATTCCTTTTTGAGCCTGACTCGCACAACATCGCAATGGTCAAGGCTATGCTCTTGTTGTCGGTGTCAAAACCGGTGGATCTCGAGTAGGGGGTCCTGATCTGTGCGTCTAAGGCTAATGGTAACAGGAGGCAAGGGACACGATGTTTTACCCAGGTTCGGGCCCTCTCGATGGAGGTAAAACCCTACTTCCTGCTTGATTGATCTTGATGATATGAGTATTACAAGAGTTGATCTACCACGAGATCGTAGAGGCTAAACCCTAGAAGCTAGCCTATGATGATTATGATTATTATGATTGTCCTCCTTCGGACTAAACCCTCCGGTTTATATAGACACCAGAGAGGGCTAGGGTTTACACAGAGTTGGTTACAAAGAAGGAGATCTAATATTCGGATCGCCAAGCTTGTCTTCCATGCCAAGGAGAGTCCCATCCGGACACGGGACGAAGTCTTGAGTCTTGTATCTTCACGGTCCAATAGTTCGGCTAAAGTATATTGTCCGGCTATCCGGATACCCCCTAATCCAGGACTCCCTCAGTAGCCCCTGAACCAGGCTTCAATGATGATGAGTCCGGCGCGCAGTTTGTCTTCAGCATTGCAAGGCAGGTTCCATCTCCGAATACTCCAAAGTAATTACCGAACACTTAAATTGTGTTCGGATCAGGGTCGAGACATTATCGAACCGTCTTTCCACAACCAACCACCGCACATATTGCGAGGCGGTTTCCCGGGCACGTCTCATCGAAGCAGAGATCGTGTTCCCCTTATCGCGGCGCTTTCATTAATACGGGCACGGGTAGCCCAATCGCACCGCCAATCGCAGCGAGTGGGGAACGAGCGGGTTCCACTAGGCAAGTGGGGAGGCGCAAAAGCTTTTATCGCCTCTATAAAGAGATAAGGTCTCTTCCTCTTTACCCATGCCTTTCCCCTCCGCTCATCCATTCCCTTCACTCGAGCCCTAGCGCTCAAGCACTCGTCTCCTCCATCGAAGAGAGGTTTTCTGAAGATGTCCGGATCCAGAGCAGGAGGCAAATGGATGGCCTCTACCGTCCGGGAGAAGGATATCAAAAAGCTCCGAGAGGCAGGGTACCTGGCATCGGCCACCGTCTTCCGACGGCGGGACAGATCGTCCCCACTCCGGAGCCCCATGAGAGGGTCGTGTTTCTTCCTGATTTTGTCTGCGGGCTCGGGTTTCCCCTTCACCCATTTGTTCGCGGCATCATGTATTATTACGGGGTTGATTTTCATGATATGTCTCCTAATTCTTTTCTTAACATCTCGACGTTTATCATCGTGTGTGAGGCCTTTCTCTGTCTTTCGCCCCATTTCGGTTTATGGCTGAAGATCTTCAATGTGAAGCCCAAGGTGGTGAATGGCGAGCACGCAGAGTGCGGCGGCGCCATGGTGAGCAAGATGCCCAAGGTCACATGGCCGACGGGAACCTTCAATGATTCCGTCAAGGAGTGGCAGCAGCAGTGGTTCTATATCACCGAGCCGCGCGGTAAAAAGTGGGCCGCTGCTCCTGAATTCAGATCCGGAGCCCCCCCTGCGGCTTACGTCCTGGCCCAAGAAGGGCCTGAACTGGTCCTCATCCGACGAGCTGTCGGTGCTCCAAACACGCGTCCAGAGCATGGTAGACAAGGACGTCAAACTCGTCAATGTAGTCCAGGTGATGTTAGTTCGCCTGGTTCTCCCTTGCCAGCACCGAGCCTGCAACTTGTGGGAATACGACCCAGCCGAGCACCAGACCCTACGGGAGCTCTACGGCTCCTCACACAAGGACATCTGGAAGGTGCTCTTCAAGTCCGGTAAACCGTGGTTGGGCTCCGCCGAGGACCGCGGGTATCAATTGTCCCGCTCCACAAGTCCGGTAAGTCATTGCCATGTTTTGTCTATGCATGTTTAGTTGGCATGTCCCGAGGGAGACGCTTTATCATGCTTTCTACAATTATCCCACGAATGGACGAAGAAGGTGGGGCGGAAGCACTGTCCGGCCCCACTACCGGAGGAACCGGTAGGACCTCTTCTGACGAAGATGCTGGTCCCGGCGCCTTACAAGGCGCCGAAGAAAGAGGCCTCCAAGAAGGCCAAGGGGACCCGGAGCGTCCTCCGTCGCCGCGGTGCTTCAGACACAAAATCCGAAGACTCCAGCGACCATCCTTCCTCCGAAGACGAAGAGGAGGAGGAAGACGAGTCCTCCTCGGGGGGAGGAAAGAAAAGGACAGCCTCCTCATCCTTCGAGGCCGAATCGCCAAAGAGGGGAAAAAGTTCCCTCCCAGAGGCGTCCACCACTGCTGCCAATAGCAGCCCGGAGTGGGATCCCAGGGCCCAGCCCCTGGTAAAATCGTGAGTACACGAAATCCGAATACGCCTAAGCGCCCAGGATTACTAAGGTGCGATATTTTAATTTGCGCCCTACTTTGTGCAGGACGGCGAGGTCTCGCGCCGAACGGTCCTCCTCGTAGGATTCGCTAAGCTCAGATGCCCTGGAGAGCGAGACGCCTCCGGAGGCCCCTTCCCCGAAGCCTGGACGTGACACTGAGGTGTTGTCCCAGCAGGGTCCAGACCAGGGAGGGCACACCTCTGGGGCCGGATACACGGGAGCAACGGTTCCCATAAATGTCGATGGCGGGGACGATCTTAGATTTGCTCCGCAGCCGGACACGGTCCTGGGGACCTTTAAAGCTCCAGGATCGAGCGAGCAGCCCCCCTTGATAGAGGGAGGCAAGCCCGCTCCGCCAGCAACCTCTGTCCAAGCAGAGCTGCAGGGCGGCCTATCGACAGCGCTAAAGAATGCGTCCATCATCGATGAACATCGCGCCCTCATGGGTGCGGTGATTGAAAAGATTCAGTCTGCTGAGAGCGGACTGAATGAATCCTGCCTTAGCCTTATAAAAAGCTTTGTGTTGGGGAACGTTGCAGAAAATTAAAATTTTTCCTACGGTTTCACCAAGATCCATCTATGAGTTCATCTAAGCAACGAGTCAAGGGAGAGAGTTTGCATCTACATACCACTTGTAGATCACGAGCGGAAGCTAGCCAAGGGGATGGTGATGATGGAGTCGTACTCGAACGTGATTCGGATCACCGATGTCCAAGTGCTGAACGGACAGCACCTCCGCGTTCAACACACGTACGGGACGGGAGACGTCTCCTCCTTCTTGATCCAGCAAGGGGGAAGGAGAGGTTGAGGAAGATTGCTCCAACGGCAGCACGACGGCGTGGTGTAGTTGGTGCAGCAGTACTCCGACAGGGCTTCGCCAAGCATATACGGAGGAGGAGAGGTGTTGGGGAGGGGAGGGGCTGCACCTTGGCTTGTGTGTTCAGCTCCCATGCGCCTCCCCACTATATATAGGGGTGGAGGGGCTGTTTTCTTGCCCTCCAAGTCCATTGGGGCGTTGGCCAAGGTGGGAGGAAAGAAATCCCATCATTTCCTTCCCCACCGATTGTTATCCCCCCTTTTTAGGGATCTTGATCTTATCCCTTCGGGATATGATCTTATTCCTTCTAAGGGGGGATCTTGGTGCGCCTTGACCAGGGGTGTGGGGCCTTTCCCCCACTACGCACGTTCATGTGGGTCCCCCCATGCAGGTGGGCCCCACTCCGGAACCTTCTAGAACCTTCCCGGTACAATACCGAAAAATCCCGAACATTTTCCGGTGGCCAAAATAGGACTTCCCATATATAAATCTTTACCTCCGGACCATTCCGGAACTCCTCGTGACGTCCGGGATCTCATCCGGGACTCCAAACAACATTCGGTAACCACATACAAACTTCCTTTATAACCCTAGCGTCATCGAACCTTAAGTGTGTAGACCCTACGGGTTCGGGAGACATGTAGACATGACCGAGGCGTTCTCCGGTCAATAACCAACAGCGGGATCTGGATACCCATGTTGGCTCCCACATGCTTCTCGATGTTGTCATCGGATGAACCACGATGTCGAGGATTCGATCAAACCCTGTATACAATTCCCTTTGTCAATCGGTACGTTACTTGCCCGAGACTCGATCGTCGGTATCCCAATACCTTGTTCAGTCTCGTTACCGGCAAGTCACTTTACTCGTACCGTAATGCATGATCTCGTGGCCAACACTTTGGTCACCTTGAGCTCATTATGATGATGCATTACCGAGTGGGCCCAGAGATACCTCTCCGTCATACGGAGTGACAAATCCCAGTCTCGATCCGTGTCAACCCAACAGCTACTTTCGGAGATACCTGTAATGCACCTTTATAGTCACCCAGTTACGTTGTGACGTTTGATACACCCAAGGCACTCCTACGGTATCCGGGAGTTACACGATCTCATGGTCTAAGGAAGAGATACTTGACATTGGCAAAGCTCTAGCAAACGAACTAAACGACCTTTGTGCTATGCTTAGGATTGGGTCTTGTCCATCACATCATTCTCCTAATGATGTGATCCCGTTATCAACGACATCCAATGTCCATAGCCAGGAAATCCTGACTATCTGTTGATCACAACGAGCTAGTCAACTAGAGGCTCACTAGGGACATATTGAGGTCTATGTATTCACACGTGTATTACGATTTCCGGATAATACAGTTATAGCATGAATAAAAGACAATTATCATGAACAATGAAATATAATAATACTTTTATTATTGCCTCTAGGGCATATTTCCAACAGTCTCCCACTTGCACTAGAGTCACCAATCTAGTTACATTGTGATGAATCGAACACCCATAGAGTTCTGGTGTTGATCATGTTTAGCTCGCGAGAGAGGTTTAGTCAACGGATCTGCGACATTCAGATCCGTATGTACTTTGCAAATTTCTATGTCTCCATCTTGAATATTTTCACGGATGGAGTTGAAACGACGCTTGATGTGCCTGGTCTTCTTGTGAAACCTGGGCTCCTTGGCAAGGGCAATAGCTCCAGTGTTGTCACAGAAGAGCTTGATTGGCCCCGACGCATTGGGTATGACTCCTAGGTCGGTGATGAACTCCTTTCACCCAAATCGCTTCATGCGCTGCCTCCGAGGCTGCCATGTACTCCGCTTCACACGTAGATCCCGCCACGACGCTCTGCTTGCAGCTGCACCAGCTTACTGCTCCACCATTCAACATATACACGTATCCGGTTTGTGACTTAGAGTCATCCGGATCTGAGTCGAAGCTAGCGTCGACGTAACCCTTTACGACAAGCTCTTCGTCTCCTCCATAAACGAGAAACATGTCATTTGTCCTTTTCAGGTACTTCAGGATATTCTTGACTGCTGTACAGTGTTCCTTGCCGGGATTACTTTGGTATCTAGCTACCAAACTCACGGCAAGGTTTACATCAGGTCTGGTACACAGCATGGCATACATAATAGATCCTATGGCTGAAGCGTAGGGGATGATACTCATCTCTTCTTTATCTTTTGCCGTGGTCGGTGACTGAGCCGAGCTCAATCTCACACCTTGTAACATAGGCAAGAACCCCTTCTTGGACTGATCCATTTTGAACCTCTTCAAAATCTTATCAAGGTATGTGCTTTGTGAAAGACCTATGAGGCGTCTCGATCTATCTCTATAGATCTTGATGCCTAATATGTAAGCAGCTTCTCCAAGGTCCTTCATTGAAAAACACTTATTCAAGTAGGCCTTAATGCTGTCCACAAATTCTATATTATTTCCCATCAAGAGTATGTCATCTACATATAATATGAGAAATGCTATAGAGCTCCCACTCACTTTCTTGTAAACGCAGGCTTCTCCATAAGTCTGCATAAACCCAAACGCTTTGATCATCTCATCAAAGCGAATATTCCAACTCCGAGATGCTTGCACCAGCCCATAAATGGATCGCTGGAGCTTGCATACTTTGTTAGCATTCTTAGGATCGACAAAACCTTCCGGCTGCATCATATACAGTTCTTCCTTAAGATGCCCGTTAAGGAATGCTGTTTTGACGTCCATCTGCCATATCTCATAATCATAGTATGCGGCAATTGCTAACATGATTCAGACGGACTTTAGCTTCGCTACGGGAGAGAATGTCTCGTCGTAGTCAATCCCTTGAATCTGTCGATAACCCTTAGCGACAAGTCGAGCTTTATAGATGGTGACATTACCATCCGCGTCTGTCTTCTTCTTAAAGATCCATTTGTTTTCTATCGCTCGCCGATCATCGGGCAAGTCTGTCAAAGTCCATACTTTGTTTTCATACATGGATTCTATCTCGGATTTCATGGCTTCAAGCCATTTGTTGGAATCTGGGCCCGCCATCACTTCTTCATAGTTCGAAGGTTCACCGTTGTCTAACAACATGATTTCCAGGACGGGGTTGCCGTACCACTCTGGTGCGGAACGTGTCCTTGTGAACCTACGAAGTTCAGTAGCAACTTGATCCGAAGTACCTTGATCATCATCATTGGTTTCCTCTTCAGTTGGTGTGGGCATCACAGGAACATTTTCCTGAGCTGCACCACTTTCCCGTTCGAGAGGTAGTACTTCATCGAGTTCTACTTTCCTCCCACTTACTTCTTTCGAGAGAAACTCTTTTTCCAGAAAGCATCCGTTCTTGGCAACAAAGATTTTGCCCTCGGATCTTAAGTAGAAGGTATACCCGACAGTTTCCTTAGGGTATCCTATGAAGACGCATTTTTCCGACTTGGGTTCGAGCTTTTCAGGTTGAAGTTTCTTGACATAAGCATCGCATCCCCAAACTTTTAGAAACGACAGCTTAGGTTTCTTCCCAAACCATAATTCATACGGTGTCGTCCCAACGGATTTAGACGGTGCCCTTTTTAAAGTGAATGTAGCTGTCTCTAGAGCGTATCCCCAAAATGATAGCGGTAAATCAGTAAGAGACATCATAGACCGCACCATATCCAATAGAGTGCGATTAAGACGTTCGAACACACCGTTTCGCTGAGGTGTTCCAGGCGGCGTGAGTTGTGAAACGATTCCACATTTCCTTAAGTGTGTGCCAAATTCGTGACTTAAATATTCTCCTCCACGATCTGATCATAGGCACTTTATCTTTCAGTCACGTTGATTCTCCATCTCATTCTGAAATTCCTTGAACTTTTCAAAGGTCTCAGACTTGTGTTTCATTAAGTAGACATACCCATATCTACTTAAGTCATCAGTGAGAGTGAGAACATAACGATATCCTCCGCGAGCCTCAACGCTCATTGGACCGCACACATCGGTATGTATGATTTCCAATAAGTTGGTTGCTCGCTCCATTGTTCCGGAGAACGGAGTCTTGGTCATCTTGCCCATGAGGCATGGTTCGCACGTGTCAAACGATTCATAATCAAGAGACTCTAAAAGTCCATTGGCATGGAGCTTCTTCATGCGCTTGACACCAATGTGACCAAGGCGGCAGTGCCACAAGTATGTGGGACTATCGTTATCAACTTTACATCTTTTGGCATCTACACTATGAACATGTGTAATATTACGCTCGAGATTCATTAAGAATAAACCATTGACCATCGGAGCATGACCATAAAACATATCTCTCATATAAATCGAACAAGCATTATTCTCAGACTTAAATGAGTAGCCATCTCGTATTAAACGAGATCCAGATACAATGTTCATGCTCAAACTTGGCACTAAATAACAATTATTAAGGTTCAAAACTAATCCCGTAGGTAAATGTAGAGGCAGCATGCCGACGGCGATCACATCGACCTTGGAACCATTCCCGACGCGCATCGTCACCTCGTCCTTCGCCAGTCTCCGTTTATTCCGCAGCTCCTGCTGTGAGTTACAAATATGAGCAACGGCACCGGTATCAAATACCCAGGAGTTACTACGAGTACTGGTAAGGTACACATCAATTACATGTATATCAAATATACCTTTGGTTTTGCCGGCCTTCTTATCTGCTAAGTATTTGGGGCCCGCTTCCAGTGACCCTTCCCCTTGCAATAAAAGCACTCAGTCTCAGGCTTAGGTCCATTCTTTGACTTCTTCCCGGTAACTGGCTTACCAGGCGCGGCAACCTCCTTGCCGTCCTTCTTGAAGTTCTTCTTACCCTTGCCCTTCTTGAACTTAGTGGTCTTATTGACCATCAACACTTGATGTTCTTTCTTGATTTCAGCCTCTGCTGACTTCAGCATCGAGAACACTTCAGGAATGGTCTTTTCCATCCCCTGCATGTTGTAGTTCATCACAAAGCTCTTGTAGCTTGGTGGGAGCGACTGGAGGATTCTGTCAATGACCGCCTCATCTGGGAGGTTAATGTTCAGCTGGGTCATACGGTTGTGCAACCCAGACATCTTCAGGATGTGCTCACTGACAGAACTGTTTTCCTCCATCTTACAACTGTAGAACTTGTCGGAGACATCATATCTCTCTACCCGGGCATGAGCTTGGAAAACTAGTTTCAGCTCTTCGAACATCTCATATGCTCCGTGATGCTCAAAACGCTTTTGGAGCCCCGGTTCTAAGCTGTAAAGCATGCCGCACTGAACGAGGGAGTAATCATCAGCGCGAGTTTGCCAAGCATTCATAATGTCTTGGTTCTCTGGGACGGGAGCGTCACCTAGCAGTCCTTCTAGGACATATTGTTTCCTGGCAGCTATGAGGATGATCCTCAGGTTCCGGACCTAGTCCGTATAGTTGTTGCCATCATCTTTCAGCTTGGTTTTCTCTAGGAACGCGTTGAAGTTCATGTTGACATGAGCGTTGGCCATTTGATCTACAAGACATATTTGCAAAGGTTTTAGAATAAGTTCATGATAATTAAGTGCTAATCAAATTATGAACTCCCACTCAGATTAGACATCCCTTTAGTCATCTAAGTGTTACATGATCTGAGTCGACTAGGCCGTGTCCGATCATCACGTGAGACGGACTAGTCATTGTCGGTGAACATTCTCATGTTGATCGTATCTTCCATACGACTCGTGTTCGACCTTTCGGTCTCCGTGTTCCGAGGCCATGTCTGCACATGCTAGGCTCGTCAAGTTAACCCTAAGTGTTTTCGCTGTGTAAAACTGTCTTACACCCGTTGTATGTGAACGTAAGAATCCATCACACCCGATCATCACGTGGTGCTTAGAAGCGACGAACTGTAGCAACGGTGCACAGTTAGGGGAGAACACTTCTTGAAATTTTTGTAAGGGATCATCTTATTTACTACCGTCGTCCTAAGTAAACAAGATGCATAAACATAATAAACATCACATGCAATTATATAGTTGTGACATGATATGGCCAATATCATATAGCTCCATTGATCTTCATCTTCAGGGCTCCATGATCATCTTGTCACCGGCTTGACACCATGATCTCCATCATCATGATCTCCATCATCGTGTCTTCATGAAGTTGTCACGCCAACGACTACTTCTACTTCTATGGCTAACGCGTTTAGCAATAAAGTAAAGTGAGTTACATGGCGTTCTTCAATGACACGCAGGTCATACAAAAAATAAAGACAACTCCTATGGCTCCTGCCGGTTGTCATACTCATCGACATGCAAGTCGTGAATCCTATTACAAAGAACATGATCTCATACATCACAATTCATCATTCATCACAACTTCTGGCCATATCACATCACATGATCAATCGCTGCAAAAACAAGTTAGACGTCCTCTAATTGTTGTTGCATCTTTTACGTGGCTGCAATTGGGTTCTAGCAAGAACATTTTCTTACCTACGAATAACCACAACGTGATTTTGTCAACTTCTATTTACCCTTAATAAGGGCCCTTTTCATCGAATCCGCTCCAACTAAAGTGGGAGAGACAGACACCCGCCAGCCACCTTATGCAACTAGTGCATGTCAGTCGGTGGAACCGGTCTCACGTAAGCGTACGTGTAAGGTTGGTCCGGGCCGCTTCATCCCACAATACCGCTGAAGCAAGAAAAGACTAGTAGAGGCAAGTAAGATGACAAAATCCACGCCCACAACAAAATTGTGTTCTACTCGTGCAAAGAGAACTACGCATAGACCTAGCTCATGATGCCACTGTTGGGGAACGTTGCAGAAAATTAAAATTTTTCCTACGGTTTCACCAAGATTCATCTATGAGTTCATCTAAGCAACGAGTCAAGGGAGAGAGTTTGCATCTACATACCACTTGTAGATCACGAGCGGAAGCTAGCCAAGGGGATGGTGATGATGGAGTCGTACTCGAACGTGATTCGGATTACCGATGTCCAAGTGCTGAACGGACATCACCTCCGCGTTCAACACATGTTCGGGACGGGAGACGTCTCCTCCTTCTTGATCCAGCAAGGGGGAAGGAGAGGTGGAGGAAGATTGCTCCAACGGCAGCACGACGGCATGGTGTAGTTGGTGCAGCAGTACTCCGACAGGGCTTCGCCAAGCATATACGGAGGAGGAGAGGTGTTGGGGAGGGGAGGGGCTGCGCCTTGGCTTGTGTGTTCAGCTCCCATGCGCCTCCCCACTATATATAGGGGTGGAGGGGCTGGTTTCTTGCCCTCCAAGTCCATTGGGGCGTTGGCCAAGGTGGGAGGAAAGAAATCCCATCATTTCCTTCCCCACCGATTGTTATCCCCCCTTTTTAGGGATCTTGATCTTATCCCTTCGGGATATGATCTTATTCCTTCTAAGGGGGGATCTTGGTGCGCCTTGACCAGGGGTGTGGGGCCTTTCCCCCACTACTCACGTTCATGTGGGTCCCCCCATGCAGGTGGGCCCCACTCCGGAACCTTCTAGAACCTTCCCGGTACAATACCGAAAAATCCCGAACATTTTCCGGTGGCCAAAATAGGACTTCCCATATATAAATCTTTACCTCCGGACCATTCCGGAACTCCTCGTGACGTCCGGGATCTCATCCGGGACTCCGAACAACATTCGGTAACCACATACAAACTTCCTTTATAACCCTAGCGTCATCGAACCTTAAGTGTGTAGACCCTACGGGTTCGGGAGACATGTAGACATGACCGAGACGTTCTCCGGTCAATAACCAACAGTGGGATCTGGATACCCATGTTGGCTCCCACATGCTTCTCGATGTTGTCATCGGATGAACCACGATGTCGAGGATTCGATCAAACCCTGTATACAATTCCCTTTGTCAATCGGTACGTTACTTGCCCGAGACTCGATCGTCGGTATCCCAATACCTTGTTCAGTCTCATTACCGGCAAGTCACTTTACTCGTACCGTAATGCATGATCTCGTGGCCAACACTTTGGTCACCTTGAGCTCATTATGATGATGCATTACCGAGTGGGCCCAGAGATACCTCTCCGTCATACGGAGTGACAAATCCCAGTCTCGATCCGTGTCAACCCAACAACTACTTTCGGAGATACCTGTAATGCACCTTTATAGTCACCCAGTTACGTTGTGACGTTTGATACACCCAAGGCACTCCTACTGTATCCGGGAGTTACACGATCTCATGGTCTAAGGAAGAGATACTTGACATTGGCAAAGCTCTAGCAAACGAACTAAACGACCTTTGTGCTATGCTCAGGATTGGGTCTTGTCCATCACATCATTCTCCTAATGATGTGATCCCGTTATCAACGACATCCAATGTCCATAGCCAGGAAATCATGACTATCTGTTGATCACAACGAGCTAGTCAACTAGAGGCTCACTAGGGACATATTGAGGTCTATGTATTCACACGTGTATTACGATTTCCGGATAATACAATTATAGCATGAATAAAAGACAATTATCATGAACAATGAAATATAATAATACTTTTATTATTGCCTCTAGGGCATATTTCCAACACTTGGAGGTATGTTTTTAGAAACCTTTGAAGATTGCCATAGTATGAGTAGTAGCCCCTGGTGCACTGTCCGGTGAAAGAGAGAGAGCCGGACAGGGGGTCAAATTTCCGCTTCACAGGAGACTCAGTTAATGACATATATCCCTTTGTTTTGAAAACAGGCGTCTGTAGCGACGACCACCTCTCATAATGCGGAGGTCTCCGGACTAAAGTAGTGTCTGGAACAGGCCGAAGAAGAACTTGGCCGAGTGAAGAAGCTGTTGGAGGACAAGCAAGGTATGTCAAAACCTTTCGCTAAGTTGAGCGCGAATGAGTAGTTGTGCCTGATGAAAATATTTGTATTGTATGCTCTAGGAGCGAGTGCCAAAATTGCGGCACTGAAGAAGGCTATGGCCGAAGCCGACAAGAAGGCCGCCGCGGAGCAGGCTCTTCGCGAGAAGCACGAGGCCAGGGTCACTGAAGTTGAACGAGAGGTCCAGGAGGCCGTCAAGAAAAACGAGACCTTGGAGCAGAGTCTGGCGGGGTAAGAATCCGAACTCGCCCAAGCTCTCCAAGCCGCAGATGATGCTCGGGAAGAAGCCCGAGGTGCTCTGAAGGACATTCAGGAGGCACGAAGGGTTGCGGCTGGTAAGGCTTTTTTTAGTCAAAGCAATTTTTATATAGTAATAGGAGGAACTCTAAGCGACAAACTGAATTCTTGTTTCTCTAGGGGCGTTTGCGGACCTGCCGCGCAGCATATCTGATGCTGCCCAATTCTACCGGACTGAAGAGAAGAAGTCTGCGGAGAAGCATTTCTGGTTGCAGTATTTGGCGCCGAATTATCCGGTGCCCTTTATCGATCAGCTGAAGCAGCTGGTCGAACTGCACCAGGCGGCCGAACTAGCTGATACGTCTCCAATGTATCTATAATTTTTGATTGTTCCATGCTATTATATTACCCCTTTTGGATGCTTATGGGCTTTATTTTACACATTTATATCATTTTTGGGACTAACCTACTAACCGGAGGCCCAGCCCATATTGCTGTTTTATTGCCTGTTTCAGTATTTCGAAGAAAAGGAATATCAAATGGAGTCCAAACGGAATGAAACCTTCGGCAAAGTTATTTTTCGGAAGAATATGATCCGGGAGACTTGGAGTTCACGTCAGAAGATCCTCGAGGACTCCACGAGATAGGTGTTGGGGAACGTTGCAGAAAATTAAAATTTTTCCTACGGTTTCACCAAGATCCATCTATGAGTTCATCTAAGCAACGAGTCATGGGAGAGTGATTGCATCTACATACCACTTGTAGATCGCATGCGGAAGCATTCAAGGGGATGATGATGATGGAGTCGTACTCGCCGTGATTCAGATCACCGATGACCAAGTGCTGAACGGACAACACCTCCGCGTTCAACACACGTATGGGACGGACGACGTCTCCTCTGTCTTGATCCAGCAAGGAGGAAGGAGAGGTTGAGGAAGATAGCTCCAACGGCAGCACGACGGCATGGTGGTGTTGGTGCAGTAGTACTCCGACAGGGCTTCGCCAAGCACGTAACGGAGGAGGAGAGGTGTTGGGGAGGGGAGGGGCTGCGCCTTGGGTTGTGTACAGCAGCCCTCCCCTCACCCCTCTATTTATAGGGGAAGGGGCAAGGGGGGCCGGCCCCTCTAGATGGGATCTAGAGGGGGGGCGGCGGCCAGGGAGGGGGGACTTGCCCCCCAAGCAAGGGGGGCGCCCCCTCTAGGGTTTCCCCTCCAACCCTAGGCGCATGGGCCCAAGGTGGGGGGCATGCCCAGCCCTCCAGGGGCTGGGTCCCTACCCCTTGCGGCCCATGTGGCCCTCCGAGAGGGGTGGCCCCTTCCGGTGGACCCCGGAACCCCTCCGGTGGCCCCAGTACAATACCGATATGCCCCCAAAACTTTTCGGTCTCCGCATGACAACTTCCCATATATAAAACTTCACCTCCGGAGCATTCCGGAACTCCTCGTGACGTCCGGGATCTCATCCGGGACTCCGAAAAACATTCGGTAATCAAATACAAGTCTTCCTAATAACCCTAGCGTCACCGAACCTTAAGTGTGTAGACCCTACGGGTTCGGGAGACATGTAGACATGACCAAGACGACTCTCCGGTCAATAACCAACAGCGGGATCTGGATGCCCATGTTGGCTCCCACATGCTCCTCGATGATGTCATCGGATGAACCACGATGTCGAGGATTCGATCAAACCCCGTATTCAATTCCCTTTGTCAATCGGTACGTTACTTGCCCGAGACTCGATCGTCGGTATCCCAATACCTCGTTCAGTCTCGTTACCGGCAAGTCACTTTACTCGTACCGTAATGCATGATCCCGTCACCAACCACTTGGTCACTTTGAGCTCATTATGATGATGCATTACCGAGTGGGCCCAGAGATACCTCTCCGTCATACGGAGTGACAAATCCCAGTCTTGATCCGTGTCAACCCAACAGACACTTTCGGAGAAACCTGTAGTGCACCTTTATAGTCACCCAGTTACGTTGTGACGTTTGGTACACCC
Organism: Triticum dicoccoides; assembly: GCF_002162155.2. Taxonomy (NCBI): domain Eukaryota; kingdom Viridiplantae; phylum Streptophyta; class Magnoliopsida; order Poales; family Poaceae; genus Triticum; species Triticum dicoccoides. The sequence goes on from NC_041383.1 coordinate 723,026,521, forward strand.
AAAGCACTCTTACGGTATCCGGGAGTTACACGATCTCATGGTCTAAGGAAGAGATACTTGACATTGAAAAAGCTCTAGCAAACGAACTACACGATCTTGTGCTATGCTTAGGATTGTGTCTTGTCTATCACATCATTCTCCTAATGATGTGATCCCGTTATCAACGACATCCAATGTCCATAGCCAGGAAACCATGACTATCAGTTGATCAACGAGCTAGTCAACTAGAGGCTTACTAGGGACATATTATGGTCTATGTATTCACACGTGTATTACGATTTCCGGATAGTACAATTATAGCATGAATAAAAGACAATCATCATGAACAAAGAAATATAATAATAACACTTTTGTTATTGCCTCTAGGGCATATTTCCAACAGTCTCCCACTTGCACTAGAGTCAATAATCTAGTTACATTGTGATGAATCGAACACCCATAGATTTCTGGTGTTGATCATGTTTTGCTCGCGAGAAAGGTTTAGTCAACGGATCTGCGACATTCAGATCCGTATGTACTTTGCAAATATCTATGTTTCCATCTTGAACATTTTCACGGATGGAGTTGAAACGACGCTTGATGTGCCTGGTCTTCTTGTGAAACCTGGGCTCCTTGGCAAGGGCAATAGCTCCAGTGTTGTCACAGAAGATTTTGATCGGCCCCGATGCATTGGGTATGACTCCTAGGTCGGTGATGAACTCCTTCACCCAAATAGCTTCACGCGCTGCCTCCGAGGCTGCCATGTACTCCGCTTCACATGTAGATCCCGCCACGACGCTTTGCTTGCAGCCGCACCAGCTTACTGCTCCACCATTCAACATATACACGTATCCGGTTTGTGACTTAGAGTCATCCAGATCTGTGTCGAAGCTTGCGTCGATGTAACCCTTTACGATGAGCTCTTTGTCACCTCCATAAACGAGAAACATGTCCTTTGTCCTTTTCAGATACTTTAGGATATTCTTGACCGCTGTCCAGTGTTCCTTGCCGGGATTACTTTGGTACCTTCCTACCAAACTTACGGCAAGGTTTACATCAGGTCTGGTACACAGCATGGCATACATAATAGATCCTATGGCTGAAGCATAGGGGATGACACTCATCTCTTCTTTATCTTTTGCCGTGGTCGGGCATTGAGCCGAGCTCAATCTCACACCTTGCAATACAGGCAAGAACCCCTTCTTGGACTGATCCATTTTGAACTTCTTCAAAATCTTATCAAGGTATGTGCTTTGTGAAAGACCTATGAGGCGTCTCGATCTATCTCTATAGATCTTGATGCCTAATATATAAGCAGCTTCTCCAAGGTCCTTCATTGAAAAACACTTATTCAAGTAGGCCTTAATGCTATCCAGAAGTTCTATATCATTTCCCATCAAGAGTATGTCATCTACATATAATATGAGAAATGCTACAGAGCTCCCACTCACTTTCTTGTAAACGCAGGCTTCTCCATAAGTCTGCATAAACCCAAACGCTTTGATCATCTCATCAAAATGAATATTCCAACTCCGAGATGCTTGCACCAGCCCATAAATGGATCGCTGGAGCTTGCTTACTTTGTTAGCGTTCTTAGGATCGACAAAACCTTCCGGCTGCATCATATACAGTTCTTCCTTAAGATGTCCGTTAAGGAATGCCGTTTTGACGTCCATCTGCCATATCTCATAATCATAGTATGCGGCAATTGCTAACATGATTCGGACGGACTTCAGCTTCGCTACGGGAGAGAATGTCTCGTCGTAGTCAATCCCTTGAACTTGTCGATAACCCTTAGCGACAAGTCAAGCTTTATAGACGGTAATATTACCATCCGCGTCCGTCTTCTTCTTAAAGATCCATTTGTTTTCTATCGCTCGCCGTTCATCGGGCAAGTCTGTCAAAGTCCATACTTTGTTTTCATACATGGATTCTATCTCGGATTTCATGGCTTCAAGCCATTTGTTGGAATCTGGGCCCGCCATCGCTTCTTCATAGTTCGAAGGTTCACCGTTGTCTAACAACATGATCTCCAGGACAGGGTTGCCGTACCACTCTGGTGCGGAACGTGTCCTTGTGGACCTACGAAGTTCAGTAGCAACTTGATTCGAAGTACCTTGATCATCATCATTATTTTCCTCTTCAGTTGGTGTAGGCATCACAGGAACATTTTCCTGAGCTGCACTACTTTCCCGTTCGAGAGGTAGTACTTCATCGAGCTCTACTTTCCTCCCACTTACTTCTTTCGAGAGAAACTCTTTTTCCAGAAAGCATCCGTTCTTGGCAACAAAGATCTTGCCCTCGGATCTTAAGTAGAAGGTATACCCAACGGTTTCCTTAGGGTATCCTATGAAGACGCATTTTTCCGACTTGGGTTCGAGCTTTTCAGGTTGAAGTTTCTTGACATAAGCATCGCATCCCCAAACTTTTAGAAACGACAACTTAGGTTTCTTCCCAAACCATAATTCATACGGTGTCGTCTCTACGGATTTAGACGGTGCCCTATTTAAAGTGAATGTAGCTGTCTCTAGAGCGTATCCCCAAAATGATAGCGGTAAATCGGTAAGAGACATCATAGACCGCACCATATCCAATAGAGTGCGATTACGACGTTCGGACACACCGTTACGCTGAGGTGTTCCAGGCGGCGTGAGTTGTGAAACGATTCCACATTTCCTTAAGTGCGTACCAAATTCGTGACTTAAGTATTCTCCTCCACGATCTGATCGTAGGAATTTTATCTTTCGGTCACGTTGATTCTCTACTTCATTCTGAAATTCCTTGAACTTTTCAAAGGTCTCAGACTTGTGTTTCATTAAGTAGAAATACCCATATCTACTCAAGTCATCAGTGAGAGTGAGAACATAACGATATCCTCCGCGAGCCTCAACGCTCATTGGACCGCATACATCGGTATGTATGATTTCCAACAAGTTGGTTGCTCGCTCCATTGTTCCGGAGAACGGAGTCTTGGTCATCTTGCCCATAAGGCATGGTTCGCATGTGTCAAATGATTCATAATCGAGAGACTCCAAAAGTCCATCAGCATGGAGCTTCTTCATGCGCTTGACACCAATGTGACCAAGGCGACAGTGCCACAAGTATGTGGGACTATCGTTATCAACTTTACATCTTTTGGTATTCACGCTATGAATATGTGTAACATTACGCTCGAGATTCATTAAGAATAAACCATTGACCATCGGGGCATGACCATAAAACATATCTCTCATATAAATAGAATAACCATTATTCTCGGATTTAAATGAGTAGCCATCTCGTATCAAACGAGATCCAGATACAATGTTCATGCTCAAACTTGGCACCAAATAACAATTATTAAGGTTTAAAACTAATCCCGTAGGTAAATGTAGAGGTAGCGTGCCGACGACGATCACATCGACCTTGGAACCATTCCCGACGCGCATCGTCACCTCGTCCTTCGCCAGTCTCCGCTTATTCCGCAGCTGCTGCTGTGAGTTACAAATATGAGCAACGGCACCGGTATCAAATACCCAGGAGTTACTACGAGTACTGGTAAGGTACACATCAATTACATGTATATCAAATATACCTTTGGTGTTGCTGGCCTTCTTATCCGCTAAGTATTTGGGGTAGTTCCGCTTCCAGTGACCCTTCCCCTTGCAATAAAAGCACTCAGTCTCAGGTTGGGTCCATTCCTTGACTTCTTCCCGGCAACTGGCTTACCGGGCGTGGCAACCTCCTTGCCGTCCTTCTTGAAGTTCTTCTTGCCCTTGCCCTTCTTGAACTTAGTGGTCTTATTGACCATCAACACTTGATGTTCTTTCTTGATTTCAACCTCTGCTGACTTCAGCATTGAAAATACTTCAGGAATGGTCTTCACCATCCCCTGCATATTGTAGTTCATCACAAAGCTCTTGTAGCTTGGTGGGAGCGACTGAAGGATTCTGTCAATGACCGCCTCATCAGGGAGGTTAATATTCAGCTGGGTCATGCGGTTGTGCAACCCAAACATTTTGAGTATGTGCTCACTGACAGAACTATTTTCCTCCATCTTACAACTATAGAACTTGTCGGAGACATCATATCTCTCGACCCGGGCGTGAGCTTGGAAAACTAGTTTCATCTCCTCGAACATCTCATATGCTCCGTGTTGCTCAAAACGCTTTTGGAGCCCCGGTTCTAAGCTGTAAAGCATGCCGCACTGAACGAGGGAGTAATCATCAGCACGAGTCTGCCAAGCATTCATAATGTCTTGGTTCTCTGGGACGGGAGCATCACCTAGCAGTCCTTCTAGGACATATTGTTTCCTGGCAGCTATGAGGATGATCCTCAGGTTCCGGACCCAGTCCGTATAGTTGCTGCCATCATCTTTCAGCTTGGTTTTCTCTAGGAACGCGTTGAAGTTCATGTTGACATGAGCGTTGGCCATTTGATCTACAAGACATATTTGCAAAGGTTTTTAGACTAAGTTCATGATAATTAAGTTCATCTAATCAAATTATTATAATGAACTCCCACTCGGATTAGACATCCCTCTAGTCATCTAAGTGTTACACGATCCGAGTCGCCTAGGCCATGTCCGATCATCACGTGAGACGAACTAGTCATCATCGGTGAACATTCTCATGTTGATCGTATCTTCCATATGACTCGTGTTCGACCTTTCGGTCTCCGTGTTCCGAGGCCATGTCTATACATGCTAGGCTCGTCAAGTTAACCCTAAGTGTTTTGCATGTGTAAAACTGTCTTACACCCGTTGTATGTGAACGTAAGGATCTATCACACCCGATCATCACGTGGTGCTTCAAAACGACGAACTTTAGCAACCGTGCACAGTTAGGGGAGAACACTTCTTGAAATTGTTGTAAGGGATCATCTTATTTACTACTGTCATTCTAAGTAAACAAGATGCATAAACATAATAAACATCACATTCAATTATATAGTAGTGACATGATATGGCCAATATCATATAGCTCCATTGATCTCCATCTTCGGGGCTCCATGATCATCTTGTCACCGGCATGACACCATGATCTCCATCATCATGATCTCCATCATCGTGTCTTCATGAAGTTGTCATGCCAACGACTACTTCTACTTCTATGGCTAACGCGTTTAGCAATAAAGTAAAGTAATTTACATGGCGTTCTTCAATGACACGCAGGTCATACAAAAATAAAGACAACTCCTATGGCTCCTGCCGGTTGTCATACTCATCAACATGCAAGTCGTGATTCCTATTACAAGAACATGATCTCATACATCACAATATGTCATTCATCATTCATCACAACTTCTGGCCATATCACATCACATGACAATTGCTGCAAAAACAAGTTAGACGTCCTCTAATTGTTGTTGCATCTTTTACGTGGCTGCAATTGGGTTCTAGCAAGAACGTTTTCTTACCTACGAATAACCACAGCGTGATTTTGTCAACTTCTATTTACCCTTCATAAGGACCCTTTTCATCGAATCCGCTCCAACTAAAGTGGGAGAGACAGACACCCGCCAGCCACCTTATGCAACTAGTGCATGTCAGTCGGTGGAACCGGTCTCACGTAAGCGTACGTGTAAGGTTGGTCCGGGCCGCTTCATCCCACAATACCGCTGAAGCAAGATAAGACTAGTAGCGGCAAGCAAGTTGACAAGATCTACGCCCACAACAAAATTGGGTTCTACTCGTGCAATGGAGAACTACGCATAGACCTAGCTCATGATGCCACTGTTGGGGAACGTTGCAGAAAATTAAAAAATTTCCTATGGTTTCACCAAGATCCATCTATGAGTTCATCTAAGCAACGAGTCATGGGAGAGTGATTGCATATACATACCACTTGTAGATCGCATGCGGAAGCGTTCAAGGGGATGGTGATGATGGAGTCGTACTCGCCGTGATTCAGATCACCGGTGACCAAGTGCTGAACGGACAGCACCTCCGCGTTCAACACATGTACAGTACGGACGACGTCTCCTCCGTCTTGATCCAGCAAGGAGGAAGGATAGGTTGAGGAAGATAGCTCCAACGGCAGCACGACGGCGTGGTGGTGTTGGTGCAGCAGTACTCCGACAGGGCTTCGCCAAGCACGTAACGGAGGAGGAGAGGTGTTGGGGAGGGGAGGGGCTGCGCCTTGGGTTGTGTACAGCAGCCCTCCCCTCACCCCTCTATTTATAGGGGAAGGGGCAAGGGGGGGCGGCCCCTCTAGATGGGATCTAGAGGGGGGCGGCGGCCAGGGAGGGGGGACTTGCCCCCCAAGCAAGGGGGCGCCCCCTCTAGGGTTTCCCCCCCAACCCTAGGCGCATGGGCCCAAGGTGGGGGGCGCGCCCAGCCCTCCAGGGGCTGGGACCCTGCCCCTTGCGGCCCATGTGGACCTCCGAGAGGGGTGGCCCCTCCCGGTGGACCCCCGGAACCCCTGCGATAGCCTAGGTACAATACCGATATGCCCCCGAAACTTTCCGGTGTCCGCATGACAACTTCCCATATATAAAACTTCACCTCCAGACCATTCTGGAACTCCTCGTGACGTCCGGGATCTCATCCGGGACTCCGAACAACATTCGGTAATCACATACAAGTCTTCCTAATAACCCTAGCGCCACCGAACCTTAAGTGTGTAGACCCTACGGGTTCGGGAGACATGTAGACATGACCGAGACGACTCTCCGGTCAATAACTAACAGCGGGATCTGGATACCCATGTTGGCTCCCACATGCTCCTCGATGATGTCATCGGATGAACCACGATGTCAAGGATTCGATCAAACCCCGTATTCAATTCCCTTTGTCAATCGGTACGTTACTTTCCCGAGACTCGATCGTTGGTATCCCAATACCTCGTTCAGTCTCGTTACCGGCAAGTCACTTTACTCGTACCGTAATGCATGATCCTGTCACCAACCACTTGGTCACTTTGAGCTCATTATGATGATGCATTACCGAGTGGGCCCAGAGATACCTCTCCATCATACGGAGTGACAAATCCCAGTCTCGATCCGTGTCAACCCAACAGACACTTTCGGAGAAACCTGTAGTGCACCTTTATAGTCACCCAGTCACTCTTACGGTATCCGTTGTGACGTTTGGTACACCAAATCACTCTTACGGTATCCGGGAGTTACACGATCTCATGGTCTAAAGAAGAGATACTTGACATTGAAAAAGCTCTAGCAAACGAACTACACGATCTTGTGCTATGCTTAGGATTGGGTCTTGTCCATCACATCATTCTCCTAATGATGTGATCCCGTTATCAACGACATCCAATGTCCATCGCCAGGAGACCATGACTATTAGTTGATCAACGAGCTAGTCAACTAGAGGCTTACTAGGGACATATTATGGTCTATGTATTCACACGTGTATTACGATTTCCGGATAATACAGTTATAGCATGAATAAAAGACAATCATCATGAACAAAGAAATATAATAATAACACTTTTATTATTGCCTCTAGGGCATATTTCCAACAATAGGAGGGCGCGCCCCCCTTACAGGGTGGCGCCCCCTGTCTTGTGGGCCCCTCGAGCACCTCCCGACCGACTACTTTCGCCTATATATGCCTGCGTACCCTAAAACCATCAGAAATCAAGATAGATCAGGAGTTCCGCCGCCGCAAGCCTCTGTAGACACCAAAAACCTCTCGGGAGCCCGTTCCGGCACCCTGCCGAAGGGGGAACCCATGACTAGTGGCCATCTTCATCATCCCGACACTCTCCATAACGAGGAGGGAGTAGTTCACCCTCGGGGCTGAGGGTATGTACCAGTAGCTATGTGTTTGATCTCTCTCTCTCTCTCTCTCTCTCTCTCTCTCTCGTGTTCCCTCTATGGCACGATTTTTATGTATCCCAAGCTTTGCTATTGTAGTTGGATCTTATGATGTTTCTCCCCCTCTACTCTCTTGTGATGAATTGAGTTTCCCCTTTGAAGTTATCTTATCGGATTGAGTCTTTTATTTGAGAACACTTGATGTATGTCTTGCCGTGTTTATCTGTGGTGACAATGGGATATCACGTGCCTCTTGATGTATGTTTTGGTGACCAACTTGCGGGTTCCGCCACGAACCTATGCATAGGGGTTGGCACACGTTCTTGACTCTCCGGTAGAAACTTTGGGGCACTCTTTGAAGTACTTTGTGTTGGTTGGATGAATCTGAGATTGTGTGATGCATATCGTATAATCATGCCCATGGATACTTGAAGTGACAATGGAGTATCTAGGTGACATTAAGGTTTTGGATGATTTGTGTCTTAAGGTGTTATTCTAATAGGAACTCTTTTATAGATCGATCCGAAAGAATAACTTTGAGGTGGTTTCGTACCCTACCATAATCTCTACGTTTGTTCTCCGCTATTAGTGGCTTTGGAGTGACTCTTTTTTGCATGTTGATGGATTGTTATATGATCTATCTATGTTATTATTGTTGAGAGAACTTGCACTAGTGAAAGTACGAACCCTAGGCCTTGTTTCCTATCATTGCAATACCGTTTAAGCTCACTTTTATCATTAGTTACCTCGCTGTTTTTATTATTTCAGATTACAAAACCTATATCTACTATCTATTTTGCACTTGTATCACCATCTCTTCGCCGAACTTGTGCACCTGTACAATTTACCATTGTATTGGGTGTGTCGGGGACACAAGAGACTCTTTGTTATTTGGTTGCAGAGTTGCTTGAGAGAGACCATCTTCATCCTATGCCTCCCACGGATTGATAAACCTTAGGTCATCCACTTGAGGGAAATTTGGTACTGCCCTACAAACCTGTGCACTTGCAGGCCCAACAACGTATACAAGAAGAAGGTTGTGTAGTAGACATCAAGCTTTTTTCTGGCGCCGTTGCCGGGGAGGCTAGGTAAAGGGCACTCACTCACACCCCGTCAACTAAGCTCTTTTCTGGCGCCGTTGCCGGGGAGGTGAGTGCTTGAAGGTATATCTTTAGATCTTGCAATCTAATCTTTTTGTTTCTTGTTTTTTCACTAGTTTAGTTTATAAAAGAAAACTACAAAAAAATGGAGTTAAGTTTGTCTCATACGCTTCGTCTTTTTAATATCTTTCGTGAGTTTGATGGAAAGGAAAATTGTGCTCAAGTTCTAGAAGGGCGTGCCCCCCTTACTGGGCGCGGCCCCTGTCTCGTGGGCCCCTCGAGCACCTCCTGACCGACTTATTTCGCCTATATAAGCCTACGTACCCTAAAAACATCGAATATCAAGATAGATCGGGAGTTCCACCGCCGCAAGCCTCTGTAGCCACCAAAAACCTCTCGGGAGTCCGTTACGGCACCCTGCCGGAGGGGGAATCCATCACCGGAGGCCATCTTCATCATCCCGGCGCTCTCCATGACGAGGAGGGAGTAGTTCACCCTCGGGGCTGAGGGTATGTACCAGTACCTATGTGTTTGATCTCTCTCTCTCTCTCTCTCTCGTGTTCTCTCCATGGCACGATCTTGATGTATCGCGAGCTTTGCTATTATAGTTGGATCTTATGATGTTTCTCCCCCTCTACTCTCTTGTGATGAATTGAGTTTCCCTCTTGAAAGTTATCTTATCGAATTGAGTCTTTGATTTGAGAACACTTGATGTATGTCTTGCCGTGTTTATCTATGGTGACAATGGGATATCACGTGCCTCTTGATGTATGTTTTGGTGACCAACTTGCGGGTTCCGCCCATGAACCTATGCATAGGGGTTGGCACATGTTTTCTTGACTCTCCGGTAGAAACTTTGGGGAACTCTTTGAAGTACATTGTGCTGGTTGGATGAATATGAGATTGTGTCATGCATCTCGTATAATCATGCCCACGGATACTTGAGGTGACAATGGAGTATCTAGGTGACATTAGGGTTTTGGTTGATTTGTGTCTTAAGGTGTTATTCTAGTACGGACTCTTGAATAGATCGATCCAAAAGAATAACTTTGAGGTGGTTTCGTACCCTACCATATTCTCTTCATTTGTTCTCCGCTATTAGTGGCTTTGGAGTGACTCTTTGTTGCATGTTGAGGGACTGTTATATGATCTATCTATGTTATTATTGTTGAGAGAACTTGCACTAGTGAAAGTATGAGCCCTTTGCCTTGTTTCCTATCATTGCAATACCGTTTACGCTCACTTTTATCATTAGTTACCTAGCTGTTTTTATATTTTCAGATTGCAAATACCTATATCTACCATCCATATTGCACTTGTATTACCATCTCTTCGCCGAACTAGTGCATCTATACAATTTAGCATTGTATTGGGTGTGTTGGGGACACAAGAGACTCTTTGTTATTTGGTTGCAGGGTTGCTTCAGAGACCATCTTCATCCTACGCCTCCCATGGATTGATAAACCTTAGGTCATCCACTTGAGGGAAATTTGCTACTATCCTACAAACCTATGCACTTGCAGGCCCAACAACGTCTACAAGAAGAAGGTTGTGTAGTAGACATCAAGCTCTTTTCTGGCGCCTTTGCCGGGGAGGCTAGGTAAGCGGTACTCACACCCCGTCAACTAAGCTCTTTTCTGGCACCGTTGCCAGGGAGGTGAGTGCTTGAAGGTATATCTTTAGATCTTGCAATCGAATCTTTTTGTTTCTTGTTTTATCACTAGTTTAGTTTATAAAAGAAAACTACAAAAAAATGGAATTGAGTTTGTCTCATACGCTTCATCTTTTTTATATCTTTCGTAAGTATGATGAAAAGGAAAATTGTGCTCAAGTGCTAGAAGAAGAATGCATTAAAATGCTTGGTACTAAATCTTTGTATGATGAGCATGATTGCAATGTTGTTAGTATGAATTCCTTGAATATCCATGATGCTAATGACATGCAAAGCCACAAGCTTGGGGATGCTATGTTTGATGAAGATGATATTTTTAGTCCCCCAAGTTTTGATGAGAAAATTTATTATGATGAAAGCATGCCTCCTATTTATGATGATTATATTGATGAAAGTGGGTTTGGAAGAGTGTCAACTTTATTTAGTAATGATTCCACTATTTCGGAAGAGGCTCCAATTGATTATGAGAACAAAGTTGCTATCTATGATGATTATTGTGATGACTTGTATGCTATTAAGAATAATGATAACCATGAAACTTGTCATCATGATTTTAGTTTTCAATTGGATTATGCCTCACATGATAATTGTTTTGTTGAGTTTGCTCCCACTACTATTCATGAGAAGAATTTTGCTTATGTGGAGAGTAGTAAATTTTCAATGCTTGTAGATCATGAAAGTAATGCTGTAGGTGCTGGTTATATTGTTGAATTCATTCATGATGCTACTGAAAATTATTATGAGGGAGGAATATATGCTTGTAGGAATTGCAATAATATCAAGTTTCCTATCTATATGTTGAAAATCTTGAAGCTATGCTTGTTTTACCTTCCTATGCTTGTTGATTATTGTTCCCATAAGTTGTTTGCTCACAAATCCCTATGCATATGAAGTGGGTTAGACTTAAATGTGCTAGTCATATGCTTGATGATGCTCCCGTTATGTTTCAATTCTTATCTTTTATGTGAGCATCATTGTCATCATCATGCCTAGCTAGAAAGGCATTAAAGAAAAGCGTTTGTTGGGAGACAACCCAATACTTATCCTTACTATTTTTGTGTGTCCACATGATTATGCTACTGTAGTAATCATGTTTTATAGCTTTTGTTTCAATAAGCTTGGGGATGCCCCGTTAGGCATCCCACCTTTCTTCTTCAACAACTATCGGTTAGTATCGGTTGAGCCTAAGTTTTTGCTTCTTCACATGAGTTGTGCTATCCTTGCAATGTCATTTTATTTTGTTTTGCTACAATACCAAGATATGAAATTCTTAAATGAGAGAGAGTCTTCACATAGTTACATAATTATTTAGCTACTCATTGATCTTCACTTATATCTTTTTTGAGTAGTTTGTCATTTACTCGTGTGCTTCACTTGTATCCTATGAGTAAATGGTTGAATGAGTTAATTGTCATAAATCTGAAATTATTTATGTCTCATTTGCTTATCCCATGGGTAGTAATGACTTCACATCTAAGAGGTAGAGGTTGTAAATTTATTGAAGGTTAACAAGCATTGTATTGGTCATTTGAACAATTCATGAAAGAATATTGAAGGAAGAGAGATTTCACATATAAATACACTATCCTAGACATCTTTTATAATTGTGAGCACTCATTAAGTATGACATGCTAAAGAGTTTATGTTGGACAAGGAAGACAATGTAATGGGTTATGTTTTCCGACATCTCAGTTAAAGTATATTGTCATGGATCATTCAAACATGTTGAGCTTGCCTTTCCCCCTCATGCTAGCCAAAATTCCTTGCACCAAGTAGAGATACTACTTGTGCTTTCAAATATCCTTAAACCCAGTTTTTCCATGAGAGTCCACCTTACCTACCTATGGATTGAGTAAGATCCTTCAAGTAAGTTGTCATCGGTGCAAGCAATAAAAATTGCTCTCTAAATATGTATGATATTTTGGTGTGAAGAAAATAGCTTTATACGATCTTGTTATGGAAGCAATAAAAGCGACGGACTACATAATAAAGGTCCATATACAAGTGGCAATATAAGATGACGTTCATTCGCATTAAGATTTTGTGCATCCAACCCTAAAAGCTCAAGACAACCTCTGCCTCCCTCTGCGAAGGGCCTATCTTTTACTTTATGTCTTTTACTTTTATGCAAGAGTCAAGGTGATCTTCACCTTTCCCTTTTTCATTTTATCCTTTGGCAAGCACCTCCTGTTGGGAAGATCCTGATATATATATCCAATTGGATGTAAGTTAGCATGAAATATTATTGTTGACATCACCCAAAGGTGAATATGTTGGGAGGCAACACTATATGGCCCTATCTTTCTTAGTGTCCGATTGAAACTCCACAACCATTAGTATTGCGTGAGTGTTAGCAATTGTAGAAGACTATATGATAGTTGAGTATGTGGTGTTTGTTATTCCTGAAAATAAGATGAATTGCAATTGTTTGATGACTGAGAATGAAGTTTGCTAGTTTTCAAGAAAGTTTATGGTCTATGCTTTGACATGTGAATTGCTTGTTACTTTATCGTGAGAAGTTTTATGAGATGAACTACTGTTATGACATATTATCATGCTAGAAAAGGTGATTGAAATTATCGTTGATCAAACTTGTGCACCTTCTAGCATTCACACTTCATAAATTCTTTCTTTTATCATTTACCTACTCGAGGACAAGTAGGAATTAAGCTTGGGGATGCTGATACGTCTCCAACGTATCTATAATTTATGAAGCATTCATGCTATTTTATTATCTATTTTGAATGATTATGGACCTTATTATACACTTTTATATTACTTTTGGGACTAACCTATTAACCCGAGGCCCAACCCATATTGTTGTTTTATTGCCTGTTTCAGTATTTCGAAGAAAAAGGAATATCAAACGGAGTCCAAACGGAATGAAACCTTCGGCAGCGTGATTTTTTGGAAGAATATGATCCTGGAGACTTGGAGTTCACGTCAGAAGATCTCCGAGGAGGCCAAGGGATAGGGGGCGCCCCCCTATTGGGAGCGCCCCCCCGTCTTGTGGGCCCCTCGAGCACCTCCCGACCGACTTCTTTCGCCTATATAAGCCTACGTACCCTAAAAACATTGAATATCAAGATAGATCGGGAGTTCCGCCGCCGCAAGCCTCCGTAGCCACCAAAATCCTCTCGGGAGTCCGTTCTGGCACCCTGCGGAGGGAGAATCCATCACCGGTGGCCATCTTCATCATCCCGGCGCTCTCTATGACGAGGAGGGAGTAGTTCACCCTCAGGGCTGAGGGTATGTACCAGTACCTATGTGTTTGATCTCTCTCTCTCTCTCTCTCTCTCGTGTTCTCTCTATGGCACGATCTTGATGTATCGCGAGCTTTGCTATTATAGTTGGATCTTATGATGTTTCTCCCCCTCTACTCTCTTGTGATGAATTGAGTTTCCCTCTTGAAGTTATCTTATCGGATTGAGTCTTTGATTTGAGAACACTTGATGTATGTCTTGCCGTGTTTATCTGTGGTGACAATGGGATATCACGTTCCACTTGATGTATGTTTTGGTGACCAACCTGCGGGTTCCGACCATGAACCTATGCATAGGGGTTGGCACACGTTTTCTTGACTCTCCGGTAGAAACTTTGAGGCACTCTTTGAAGTACTTTGTGTTGGTTGGATGAATCTGAGATTGTGTGATGCATATCGTATAATCATGCCCACGGATACTTGAGGTGACAATGGAGTATCTAGGTGACATTAGGGTTTTGGTTGATTTGTGTCTTAAGGTGTTATTCTAGTACGAACTCTTGAATAGATCGATCCGAAAGAATAACTTTGAGGTGGTTTCGTACCCTACCATAATCTCTTCGTTTGTTCTCCGCTATTAGTGGCTTTGGAGTGACTCTTTGTTGCATGTTGAGGGACTGTTATATGATCTATCTATATTATTATTGTTGAGAGAACTTGGACTACTGAAAGTATGAACCCTTTGCCTTGTTTCCTATCATTGCAATACCGTTTACGCTCACTTTTACCATTAGTTACCTTGCTGTTTTTATATTTTCAGATTACAAATACCTATAACTAGTGCATCTATACAATTAACCATTGTATTGGGTGTGTTGGGGACACAAGAGACTCTTCGTTATTTGGTTGCAGGGTTGCTTGAGAGAGACCATCTTCATCCTACGCCTCCCATGGATTGATAAACCTTAGGTCATCCACTTGAGGGAAATTTGCTACTGTCCTACAAACCTGTGCACTTGCAGGCCCAACAACGTCTACAAAAAGAAGGTCGTGTAGTAGACATCAATCAACATCTCCTTCCCGAGATGGCGATTCCGAGGAATGCAAAGACGCCCGACGGTCGATCCTCGCCGCCTCTTTCGGTTCTCGTCTTCGTGCTCCTTGACGGCAAAAGTCATCACCAATGTCTGCTGCCGAAAGTTTGAAAGCATCATCTCAACATCCGAGTTGTCCGAAGTGGACGAATCGGAGAGCAAAAACTTCTCGCACGGGCTCAATTCCATCTACATGAACGAGAAGCGCACGATGCGTCAACCAACTATGCGGAGCGCTGGACACGAAGCACAAACAAACACTAACCGGCGGCTCGTGGGGTGAGTGATCCCGGGCGGCGACGAGGGGCGGCTCGAGGGCGGTCAATCCCCGGCGGCGACAGCGACAAGTGGCGGCTCTTCTCGCCGGATCCGGGGGGGTGGGCTGGGGGGTGCAGCGTAGCGGTGGTGGAGGGTGAGGAACGCCCCCGCGGCGTGATTCCGCCCGCAGATTTGGCCGGAGTCGGCGGCGGCGGACGGGCGGAATCTATGGCGGGCGGCGGCGGAAAGAGATGGGGAAAGGGGCGCGGGCTGAAATGTCCCTCCCGCCAATCGCTTCACTGCGATACGGGGCACTGTAGGGACGAGGCGGAAACCCGTGAATACGCGGGTTCCGGCCGATGTTTTGCCGTGCCCCTTAAAAAAATTTCGGGCCAGCCGCGTTTGCGGGATCTGTTCGGGAGGGATTTTTCGCGCCGACCCGCATTTTGCCGGTTATTTTGCGGGTCGGGGCTTTTTGTGGGGTTTGCTAGAGTTGCTTTTAGAGCAGAATCCAGTTCTCGGCATGGAAAGAACTTTGGCACGGTTCAGTGCTTCCATGCCAGCCGAAGAGAGAAAAAACTTGATTAAACAAAAGGCCAAAAAAAGTATGTGAGAGAGAAAAATGCAATCACATCATGTCGGTGTGCATTTTATTTTATTTTCCTCTTTTCTTCTTCTTCTTCTTCTTCTTCTTCCACAAATACTTGTCATAACTTAACTTAAGATAGCTGACCACACATGTCATGTGGTGCTAGACATACCTGTGGAGCGGCTTATAAATTAGCCGGACTTCATCAAGCTAAGCAGTATGGTACTAATACAAAAGAACAGACTCTCTACATCTGCGTCACCGCGGCTCCAGCCGGACGCTACACGTTGGCCCATAGAGCTTTTTTTTCTTTGAGACAACGTTGGTTATAGAGCTGGAAGTACTTACGGCTGACGGGCCAGAAAGGCTGAATTAAGCCTCATTTTCATACAATCAAATATTATTGCTCATGCCTTTAGGTTCGCATATATGATGCTAGGATTCCCTAAAGAAAATCTGATGCTAGGAAAGATGTTTCTTCATTCTTTGTTCAAATAAAAATCAGAATACATTCTTAAGGAATATTACTAAAATTCTAAATATATAAGTTATTAGCAAAATTAAATAATAAAGTCAAAAGTTCAAAAGGAACATTTTATAAAGAAGTATTTAAAATCACAATTTCAAACAGTAACTTAAAACTGTAATTTTAAGTTAACAACATAAATAATAAAGACAAAAGGAAAAAAATTAAAACCGTACATGGATTTTTTAAAGGAAAAAACATCAACGGCCTCGGGCCCAACCGCGCTACACCCCAATGCCGACCCAGCAAGCGTGCCCGAGCGCCGATGCCTCGGGGGCTTACTGGGTCAGCCCAACGCACGTTGCCTTATCGTGTCCTGCAGATCCCCGAGGTTTAGTACCACCTCGCCGCCCCAAGGAGTGTGTCGACCGGCTTAAATAGTGATCAAGCCCCACCACTTCAATCTACTCTAAATGTTACGCCTCATGTTTTGACGTGGCCGTCTTGTGGGGCCCGACCATCGCTGTTGCTGATGCTGAAAGGCCTGTCCCGGGCGCTTTTTTGTGAACAACTAGAAATGTCTTCATAGACGAGGTGGGGCCGGCGGATCGGATGGGCAAACTTCTACATGTCCAAACCGCTCGTATGTCCCAGAAAAAGACCATACGGTAGTGGGTATACGTTCTTGTCGAAAGAACGTATTGCCCTTATATGAGGGGGGTGTACCGAAGTGAAGCTCTTGATCTAATAGAATGTACAAATGAGTCATATATATTGTCAAAATAACCAATCTTTTTAACCTAAAGACGATTAAAGATCATTTATGCACAATTATATTTAGTTACATAATATTGTAGTGGCTACGGAACCACACTATTATTACGCATATACTGCTAATATCAAAGAAATCATAAATTTAATTCTCATATATTTTTGAAACATTAAAGAAGATGCCCTCGCATAGTTGTAAGAAAAAGAAAAGGAAGATGGGAAATAGGGACCATCACTGCAGTTTTGGGTATGAACAAATAGGTCAGTTGGTCTCCTCCCTTTGTCCCTCCTCCAAGAAAAGGCGGCTAGGGTTTCTACCTCTCGTCGGCGGCGCCGCTGATCTCCCACGTCTCTTGTGGCCTTAGGGCCATGGGTGCGCGGTGGATCCCGGTCCTTGCTGGCGGGAGGGCTCCGTTTCCAGGTGCTTCTTCAAGTTTTGTTAGGGTTTGTGTCCAGCTCAAGAAGACGAGATGGTGGCGGCTTCTTGAAGATGGAATAAGATTCTCCCCGCCTAGTCCCAGTCCCAATGGTGTGTCTGTTGGAAATATGCCCTAGAGGCAATAATAAAAGGATTATTATTATATTTCCTTGTTCATGATAATTGTCTTTATTCATGCTATAATTGTATTATCCGGAAATCGTAATACATGTGTGAATACATAGACCGTAATATGTCCCTAGTAAGCCTCTAGTTGACTAGCTCGTTGATCAACAGATAGTCATGGTTTCCTGACTATGGACATTAGATGTCGTTGATAACGGGGTCACATCGTTAGGAGAATGATGTGATGGACAAGACCCAATCCTAAGCATAGCACAAGATCGTGTAGTTCGTTTTGCTAGAGCTTTTCCAATGTCAAGTATCTCTTCCTTAGACCATGAGATCGTGTAACTCCCGGATACCGTAGGAGTGCTTTGGGTGTACCAAACGTCACAACGTAACTGGGTGACTATAAAGGTGCACTACTGGTATCTCCGAAAGTGTCTGTTGGGTTGACACGGATCGAGACTGGGATTTGTCACTCCGTATAACGGAGAGGTATCACTGGGCCCACTCGGTAGTGCATCATCATAATGAGCTCAAAGTGACCAAGTGTCTGGTCACGGGATCATGCATTACGGTACGAGTAAAGTGACTTACCGATAACGAGACTGAACGAGGTATTGGGATACCGACGATCGAGTCTCGAGCAAGTAACATACCGTCTAACAAAGGGAATAGTATACGGGGTTGCCTGAATCCTCGACATCGTGGTTCATCCGATGAGATCATCGAGGAGTATGTGGGAGACAACATTGGTATCCAGATCCCGCTGTTGGTTATTGACCGGAGAGCCGTCTCGGTCATGTCTACATGTCTCCCGAACCCGTAGGGTCTACACACTTAAGGTTCGGTGACGCTAGGGTTGTATGAATATGAGTATGCAGCAAACCGAATGTTGTTCGGAGTCCCGGATGAGATCCTGGACGTCACGAGGAGTTCCGGAATGGTCCGGAGGTAAAGAATTATATATAGGAAGTGCTGTTTCGGCCATCGGGAAAGTTTCGGGGTCACCCGGTATTGTAGCGGGACCACCGAAAGGGTCCCGGGGGTCCATCGGGTGGGGCCACCTATCCCGGAGGGCCCCGTGGGCTGAAGTGGGAGGGGAACCAGCCCCTAGTGGGCTGGTGCACCCCCCTGGGCCCCCCTTGCGCCTAGGGTTGGAAACCCTAGGGGGGTGAGGGCGCACCACTTGCCTTGGGGGGCACTCCACCCCCCTGGCCGCCGCCCCCCTTGGGAGATTGCATCTCCCAGGGCCGGCGCCCCCCCTGGGGGCCTATATAAAGGAGGGCAGGGGGAGGGCAGCCGTATCCTGTGTCTTGGCGCCTCCCTCCCCCTGCTAAACCTCGTCCTCCTCCCGCAGCAGCTTGGCGAAGCCCTGCCGGAGTCCTGCTGTATCCACCACCACGTCGTCGTGCTGCTGGATCTTCATCAACCTCTCCTTCCTCCTTGCTGGATCAAGAAGGAGGAGACGTCATCCGCTCCGTACGTGTGTTGAACACGGAGGTGCTGTCCGTTCGGCACTTGGTCATCGGTGATTTGGATCACGACGAGTACGACTCCATCATCCCCTTTCTCTTGAAAGCTTCCGCTCGCGATTTACAAAGGTATGTAGATGCACTCCTATCACTCGTTGCTTAGATGAACTCATAGATGGATCTTGGTGAAACCGTAGGAAATTTTTTATTTTCTGCAACGTTCCCCAACAGTGGCATCATGAGCTAGGTCTATGCGTAGTTCTCTATTGCACGAGTAGAACACAAATCTGTTGTGGGCGTGGATCTTGTCAACTTGCTTGCCACTACTAGTCTTTTCTTGCTTCAGCGGTATTGTGGGATGAAGCGGCCCGGACCGACCTTACACGTACGCTTACGTGAGACAGGTTCCACCGACTGACATGCACTAGTTGCATAAGGTGGCTAGCGGGTGTCTGTCTCTCCTACTTTAGTTGGAGCGGATTCGATGAAAAGGCTCCTTATGAAGGGTAAATAGAAGTTGACAAAATCACGTTGTGGTTTTTCGTAGGTAAGAAAACGTTCTTGCTAGAACCCAATTGTAGCCACGTAAAAGATGGAACAACAATTTGAGGACGTCTAACTTGTTTTTGCAGCAATTGTCATGTGATGTGATATGACCAGAAGTTGTGAAGAATGATGAATGATATATTGTGATGTATGAGATCATGTTCTTGTAATAGGAATCACGACTTGCATGTCGATGAGTATGACAACTGGCAGGAGCCATAGGAGTTGTCTTTATTTTTGTATGACCTGCGTGTCATTGAAGAACGCCATGTAAATTACTTTACTTTATTGCTAAACGCATTAGCCATAGAAGTAGAAGTAGTCGTTGGCGTGACAACTTCATGAAGACACAATGATGGAGATCATGATGATGGAGATCATGGTTTCATGCCGGTGACGAAGATGATCATGGAGCCCCGAAGATGGAGATCGAAGGAGCTATATGATATTGGCCATATCATGTCACTACTATATAATTGCATGTGATGTTTATTATGTTTTATGCATCTTGTTTACTTAGAACGGCGGTAGTAAATAAGATGATCCCTTATAATAATTTCAAGAAAGTGTTCCCCCTAACTGTGCACCGTTGCTAAAGTTCGTCGTTTCGAAGCACCACGTGATGATCGGGTGTGATAGATCCTTACGTTCACATACAATGGGTGTAAGACAGATTTACACATGCAGAACACTTAGGGTTAACTTGACGAGCCTAGCATGTACAGACATGACCTCGGAACACAAGAGACCGAAAGGTCGAACATGAGTCGTATGGAAGATACGATCAACATGGAGATGTTCACCGATGATGACTAGTCCGTCTCACGTGATGATCGGACACGGCCTAGTCGACTCGGATCGTGTAACACTTAGATGACTAGAGGGATGTCAATCTGAGTGGGAGTTCATTAAATAATTTGATTAGATGAACTTAATTATCATGAACTTAGTCTAAAACTTCTGCAAAATATGTCTTGTAGATCAAATGGCCAACGCTCATGTCAACATGAACTTCAACGCGTTCCTAGAGAAAACCAAGCTGAAAGATGATGGCAGCAACTATTCGGACTGGGTCCGGAACCTGAGGATCATCCTCATAGCAGCCAAGAAAGCATATGTCCTAGATGAACCGCCAGGTGAAGTACCAATCCCAGAGAACCAAGATGTTATGAATGTTTGGCAGTCACGTGTTGATGATTACTCCCTCGTTCAGTGCGGCATGCTTTACAGCTTAGAACCGGGGCTCCAAAAGCGTTTTGAGAAACATGGAGCATATGAGATGTTCGAGGAGCTGAAAATGGTTTTTCAAGCTCATGCCCGGGTCGAGAGATATGAAGTCTCTGACAAGTTCTATAGTTGTAAGATGGAGGAAAACAGTTCTATCAGTGAGCACATACTCAAAATGTCTGGGTTGCACAACCACCTGTCCCAGCTGGAGATCAACCTCCCGGATGAGGCGGTCATTGACAGAATCCTTCAGTCGCTCCCACTGAGCTACAAGAGCTTTGTGTTGAACTACAATATGCAGGGGATGGTGAAGACCATTCCTGAAGTATTTTCAATGCTGAAGTCAGCAGAGGTTGAAATCAAGAAAGAACATCAAGTGTTGATG
This sequence comes from Triticum dicoccoides, assembly GCF_002162155.2. NCBI lineage: Eukaryota > Viridiplantae > Streptophyta > Magnoliopsida > Poales > Poaceae > Triticum > Triticum dicoccoides. The sequence continues at coordinate 723,047,584 of NC_041383.1, forward strand.
GTCAATAAGACCACTAAGTTCAAGAAGGGCAAGGGTAAGAAGAACTTCAAGAAGGACGGCAAGGATGTTGCCGCGCCCAGTAAACCAGTTGCCGGGAAGAAGTCAAAGAATGGACCCAAGCCTGAGACTGAGTGCTTTTATTGCAAAGGGAAGGGTCACTAGAAGCGGAACTGTCCCAAACACTTAGCGGATAAGAAGGCCAGCAACACCAAAGGTATATTTGATATACATGTAATTGATGTGTACCTTACCAGTACTCGTAGTAACTCCTGGGTATTTGATACCGGTGCCGTTGCTCATATTTGTAACTCACAGCAGGAGCTGCGGAATAAGCGGAGACTGGCGAAGGACGAGGTGACGATGCGCGTAGGGAATGGTTCCAAGGTCGATGTGATCGCCGTCGGCACGCTACCTCTACATTTACCCACTGGATTAGTTATGAACCTCAATAATTGTTATTTAGTGCCAATTTTGAGCATGAACATTGTATCTGGATCTCGTTTAATACGAGATGGCTACTCATTTAAATCCGAGAATAATGGTTGTTCTATTTATATGAGAGATATGTTTTATGGTCATGCCCCGATGGTCAATGGTTTATTCTTAATGAATCTCGAACGTAATGTTACACATATTCATAGTGTGAATACCAAAAGATGTAAAGTTGATAACGATAGTCCCACATACTTGTGGCACTGCCGCCTTGGTCACATTGGTGTCAAGCGCATGAAGAAGCTCCATGCTGATGGACTTTTGGAGTCTCTCGATTATGAATCATTTGACACATGCGAACCATGCCTCATGGGCAAAATGACCAAGACTCCGTTCTCCGGAACAATGGAGCGAGCAACCAACTTATTGGAAATCATACATACCGATGTGTGCGGTCCAATGAGCGTTGAGGCTCACGGAGGATATCGTTATGTTCTCACTCTCACTGATGACTTGAGTAGATATGGGTATGTCTACTTGATGAAACACAAGTCTGAGACCTTTGAAAAGTTCAAGGAATTTCAGAATGAGGTAGAGAATCAACGTGACCGAAAGATAAAGTTCCTACGATCAAATCGTGGAGGAGAATACTTAAGTCACGAATTTGGTGCACACTTAAGGAAATGTGGAATCATTTCACAACTCACGCCACCTGGAACACCTCAGCGTAACAGTGTGTCCGAACGTCGTAATCGCACTCTATTGGATATGGTGCGATCTATGTTGTCTCTTACCGATTTACCGCTATCATTTTGGGGATACGCTCTAGAGATAGCTACATTCACTTTAAATAGGGCACCATCTAAATCCGTTGAGACGACACCGTATGAATTATGGTTTGGGAAGAAACCTAAGCTGTCGTTTCTAAACGTTTGGGGATGCGATGCTTATGTCAAGAAACTACAACCTGAAAAGCTCGAACCCAAGTCGGAAAAATGCGTCTTAATAGGATACCCTAAGGAAACCATTGGGTATACCTTCTACTTAAGATCTGAGGGCAAGACCTTTGTTGCCAAGAACGGATCCTTTCTGGAAAAAGAGTTTCTCTCGAAAGAAGTAAGTGGGAGGAAAGTAGAACTCGATGAAGTACTACCTCTTGAACCGGAAAGTAGTACAGCTCAGGAAAATGTTCCTGTGGTGCCTACACCAACTGGAGAGGAAATTAATGATGATGATCAAGGTACTTCGGATCAAGTTTCTACAGAACCTCGTAGGTCCACAAGGACACGTTCCACACCAGAGTGGTATGGCAACCCTATCCTGGAAATCATGTTGTTAGACAACGGTGAACCTTCGAACTATGAAGAAGCGATGGCGGGCCCAGATTCCAACAAATGGCTTGAAGCCATGCAATCCGAGATAGAATCCATGTATGAAAACAAAGTATGGACTTTGACTGACTTGCCCGATGATCGGCGAGCGATAGAAAACAAATGGATCTTTAAGAAGAAGACGGACGCAGATGGTAATATTACCGTCTATAAAGCTCGACTTGTCGCTAAGGGTTATCAACAAGTTCAAGGGGTTGACTACGATGAGACATTCTCTCCCGTAGCGAAGCTGAAGTCTGTCCAAATCATGTTAGCAATTGCCGCATACTATGATTATGAGATATGGCAGATGGACGTCAAAACGGCATTCCTTAACAGGCATCTTAAGGAAGAACTGTATATGATGCAGCTGGAGGGTTTTTTCGATCCTAAGAATGCTAACAAAGTATGCAAGCTCCAACGATCCATTTATGGGCTGGTGCAAGCATCTCGGAGTTGGAACATTCGCTTTGATGAGATGATCAAAGTGTTTGGGTTTATGCAGACTTATGGAGAAGCCCGCATTTACAAGAAAGTGAGTGGGAGCTCTGTAGCATTTCTCATATTATATGTAGATGACATACTTTTGATGGGAAATGATATAGAACTTTTGGACAACATTAAGGCCTACTTGAATAAGTGTTTTTCAATGAAGGACCTTGGAGAAGCTGCTTACATATTAGGCATCAAGATCTATAGGGATAGATCGAGACGCCTCATAGGTCTTTCACAAAGCACATACGTTGATAAGATTTTGAAGAAGTTCAAAATGGATCAGTCCAAGAAAGGGTTCTTGCCTGTACTGCAAGGTGTGAGATTGAGCTCGGCTCAATGCCCGACCACGGCAAAAGATAAAGAAGAGATGAGTGTCATCCCCTATGCTTCAGCCATAGGATCTATTATGTATGCCATGCTGTGTACCAGACCTGATGTAAACCTTGCCGTAAGTTTGGTAGGAAGGTACCAAAGTAATCCCGGCAAGGAACACTGGACAGCGGTCAAGAATATCCTGAAGTACCTGAAAAGGACAAAGGACATGTTTCTCGTTTATGGAGGTGACGAAGAGTTCACCGTAAAGGGTTACGTCGACGCTAGCTTCAACACAGATCTGGATGACTCTAGGTCACAAACCGGATACGTGTATATGTTGAATGGTGGAGCAGTAAGCTGGTGCAGCTGCAAGCAGAGCGTCGTGGCGGGAACTACATGTGAAGCGGAGTACATGGCAGCCTTGGAGGCAGCGCATGAAGCAATTTGGGTGAAGGAGTTCATCACCGACCTAGGAGTCATACCCAATGCGTCGGGGCCGATCAAACTCTTCTGTGACACCACTAGAGATATTGCCCTTGCCAAGGATCCCAGGTTTCACAAGAAGACCAGGCACATCAAGCGTCGCTTCAACTCCATCCGTGAAAATGTTCAAGATGGAGACATAAATATTTGCAAAGTACATACGGATCTGAATGTGGCAGATCCATTGACTAAACCTCTCTCGCGAGCAAAACATGATCAACACCAGAACTCTATGGGTGTTCGATTCACCACAATGTAACTAGATTATTGACTCTAGTGCAAGTGGGAGACTGTTGGAAATATGCCCTAGAGGCAATAATAAAAGGATTATTATTATATTTCCTTGTTCATGATAATTGTCTTTATTCATGCTATAATTGTATTATCCGGAAATCGTAATACACGTGTGAATGCATGGACCGTAATATGTCCCTAGTAAGCCTCTAGTTGACTAGCTCGTTGATCAACAGATAGTCATGGTTTCCTGACTATGGACATTAGATGTCGTTGATAACGGGGTCACATCGTTAGGAGAATGATGTGATGGACAAGACCCAATCCTAAGCATAGCCCAAGATCGTGTAGTTCGTTTTGCTAGAGCTTTTCCAATGTCAAGTATCTCTTCCTTAGACCATGAGATCGTGTAACTCCCGGATACCGTAGGAGTGCTTTGGGTGTACCAAACGTCACAACATAACTGGGTGACTATAAAGGTGCACTACAGGTATCTCCGAAAGTGTCTGTTGGGTTGACACGGATCGAGACTTGAATTTGTCACTCCGTATAACGGAGAGGTATCACTGGGCCCACTCGGTAGTGCATCATCATAATGAGCTCAAAGTGACCAAGTGTCTGGTCACGGGATCATGCATTATGGTACGAGACTGAACGAGGTATTGGGATACCGACGATCGAGTCTCGGGCAAGTAACATACCGTCTGACAAAGGGAATAGTATACGGGGTTGCTTGAATCCTCGACATCGTGGTTCATCCGATGAGATCATCGAGGAGTATGTGGGAGCCAACATGGGTATCCAGATCCCGCTGTTGGTTATTGACCGGAGAGCCGTCTCGGTCATGTCTACATGTCTCCCGAACCCATAGGGTCTACACACTTAAGGTTCGGTGACGCTACGGTTGTATGAATATGAGTATGCAGCAAACTTAATGTTGTTCGGAGTCCCGGATGAGATCTCGGACGTCACGAGGAGTTCCGGAATGGTCCGGAGGTAAAGAATTATATATAGGAAGTGCTGTTTCGGCCATCGGGAAAGTTTCGGGGTCACCCGGTATTGTACCGGGACCACCGGAAGGGTCCCGGGGCTCCACCGGATGGGGCCACCTATCCCGGAGGGCCCCGTGGGCTGAAGTGGGAGGGGAACCAGCCCCTAGTGGGCTGGTGCGCCCCTCCTTGGGCCCCCCTGCGACTAGGGTTGGAAACCCTAGGAGGGGGGGGCGCACCATTTGCCTTGGGGGGCACTCCACCCCCTGGCCGCCGCCCCCCTTGGGAGATTGCATCTCCCAGGGCCGGCCCCCCTGGGGGCCTATATAAAGGAGGGCAGGGGGGAGGGTAGCCGTACCCTGTGTCTTGGCGCCTCCCTCCCCCTGCTACACCTCGTCCTCCTCCCGCAGCAGCTTGGCGAAGCCCTGCCGGAGTCCTGCTGCATCCACCACCACGCCGTCGTGCTGCTGGATCTTCATCAACCTCTCCTTCCCCCTTGCTGGATCAAGAAGGAGGAGACATCATCCGCTCCGTACGTGTGTTGAACGCGGAGGTGTTGTCCGTTCGGCACTTGGTCATCGGTGATTTGGATCATGGCGAGTACGACTCCATCATCCCCTTTCTCTTGAAAGCTTCCGCTCGCGATCTACAAAGGTATGTAGATGCACTCCTATCACTCGTTGCTTAGATGAACTCATAGATGGATCTTGGTGAAACCGTAGGAAATTTTTTATTTTCTGCAACGTTCCCCAACAGTGTCTAGCATCGTCCGAGGGCGTGCGGAAGTGTGTCTCCGGAGGATCTCGCGAGATTTGGTCGGTGGTTGTCTTTGGTGGATCTGCTCGGATCCAGTCTTTGTCCGTCTTTGTTCGTGTGTCTTCAGGTTGGATCCTTTCGATCTAAAATTCTCTTCATCAGCGGCGGTTGCTGTTCTGGGGCGTTGGTCCTATGGGACCTTAGCACAACGACTTCCCGACTGTCTACTACAACAAGTTGTGCCCGGCTCCGACGAGGGAGGGGCGATGACGGCGGCGCGCCTTCGGCTCGCATCAGTGCTTGTTATCGTCGCTAGGTGGTCTATGAATCTTGATGTAATTTTTATTATTTCTGGTGTTCATTGTACTGCCATGATTGAAGATGAATACATCGATACTTTCCCGAAAAAAACAACAACAAATAGGTCAGCCACGTATAGAGTTTTTGGGTCTGAACAAGTAGGTCAGTCACATATAGCTTTCCGGGGCTTTGAAAATAGGAGATATTTCTCCAGTTTAACTGGTGAGCTTGGTGTACCACACAGACCCTTTTTTGCATGAATAACACTTGTATTATTCAATCATAATGTTCTTACAATCATCAAGCACCACTTCTAGGACCTTTGGGGGACCCGAGCCGATCCATGTAACAGTTTTATCTTCAACTCTAGTGAAACTAGCAAGGCAATCACTAGCCTTATCCTGACTACGATTTACATGAGTAATACATGTTTCTTGAAAACTCCCCAGATGCTTGATTTCCTTCAAAGGGAAGCGTAGACTGATCGATCTATCCCAATATCTTGGATCATGGCAACCGCCGTAAGCAAATCCATCTCGATGGCAATGGGAGAGTTACTCCGTTGAATTGCAAATGACAAACCTTCGATACATGCACACAACTCCGCCTCCAATGCATCCCGGCATTTGAATAATTGTCTGCAAGCAGAGAAAATAATACCTGCTACTGTTGTTGGAAGTGCGAAAGACAATGGTGACTTATTCTACAACGTGTGCATACGGGTGTGCCACAGAGGATCTTCTAGACCGTATGGTTGTCTCAACTTGTCAGGGACGGCTTGATGAGGCCACAAATTAAATAATGTGTGTTGATGCGATGTTAGACACATCATCATCATCAAACTTATAGATATGGTGATTGTGGTTGTCAGCAAGCTGATTTTGGGTTGATGCATGTACTCCGTCCATTCCTAAATATAAGTCTTTTTAGAGATTTCAATATAAACTACATACGGAGTAAAATTAGTGAATCTATACATTAAAATATGTCTATATACATCTGTATGTATTTCATATTGAAATCTCTAAAAAGACATATATTTAGGAACGGAGGGAGTATTTGTTTTATCTAATTTTATTTTATGTATAATAAAAATGATTGTGCACCACTCGCTTAATGCAGAGGCCGGGTTATCCTGCTTAGGGAAAAAAGGAGACCTTTTATAGTGCATCTAGTCGATATGGGCCATCCATTAGGGTTCGACCGACGATGTGAATTTTGTTAGGTAAAAATAATCTTCTTCTAAATCTACATAATTTTCGTCAATTTTATTTTCATCACACCAAAATTTGAACAGTTGTTTTCCGGTGTCAAGTTTGCCGCAACTGTTATGTATACAATCTACGCCATCTGTTCCTAAATGTAAGACGTTTATGTAGTTCATTAAAACAGAGGTAGTAGCTATTTTGATAGTGTATTGAGTCCTGCCTTGTTACAACTCTAATTTGCTCTGGATTAAAAGCTGCAGCGAGCCATTTCCAGGACAACCGTAGAACTCCAGCAGCTGGGTCTAGGGTGATGAACTGATGATCCCGATTTGGAGAGAGGAACCTTCACGAAGACCTTTGCGTGGTCACTGCACTCTAGAGTGAGTCCGTCGCCGCATGTCGAGGTGGTCAGCACAAGGACCAACACGGACGGCGAAGCACACCACCACCGACTACCACCTCGCCGAAAAGAACCCTTGCCATGCCCGTTGACCCAGGAGGCGACGTAGCCTGAACTGAAGCACACAAGGGTATCACCATCGCCGGCCCGTGAGGTACCTACATGGCCAACGCAATCCGCAGCTTGATGATAGATCCACTAATGCTGACACAGTCACGCCAGCTCAAGGCAAGGGGCAAGCACGTCCAAGTGCCTGGCTCTGTGGCTCCGCGAGAAGTAAATTTGTGCCTATCACGAAAGGAGGAAAGTAAAACATGCTTTCCGTGCAAAAAGAAAATTGATTTTTTTAGGGTCCAGAGCCTAAGATAAGACCGGGAAAAACCAAAAAGCAGAAAATACAAAAAGAAGAATCTAAAAGCGGAAAACACGTACAAAAAAATAATAAATAAATAAAATTCGAAAGGAACGCCAAGAGCGCAACGTGCGATGGCGGCTGAGAGCGCTCCCAACCCACGAAAAATGGCCCTTGTGAGGGCTCGTGGAGGAGTACTCGCTAATTATTTGATCTCGATCGAGGCAGGATGGGTGTGCAGGACCATAGCAAGGTCGTTGCCCCAGGCCCGAAGCGGGACCCTAGCTCAAGCAAGCAATGCGTATGATGGACTGCGGGCTGATTTTCTGAAAGGTACGGTAATTTTCTGTAAAACTATGTGACAAACCAAGAATATCAATTTTTAAATAGTATAAAAATTTAAAATTACAAATTTGTATAGATACAAATATAGATTTTTTAGCAGATTTTATAGAACTGAGCGTAGCTCAGTTGGCAAGGCGCGGGAGTTTGCAACCAGCCCACCAGGGTTCAACTCTTGGCTTGAGCATTTGATGTTCATGGAGTTTTTTTCTATAAAAAAAATGCCAACAGGCTAGTCTAGCACGGGTTGGTCTTGTTTTTTTTTTCTAGACCATATAGGTATGCCTGTTCGGGAGTCAGAGTTCTTACAGACTTTCACATCGGTGGGCGGTAGGCGGTAGCCCATAAAAGGGAATCAGCTACGCTTACGGGCAAATCTCCACGGAAACCACTTAGAGCAACTCTAGCAGATCCCGCATCCCGTCCTGACCCGCAAAATAACTGCAAAAGTGCGGGTCGGGGCGGGAAAACCTACCCGACCAGACCCTGCATCCCGTCCCGACCCGCAAATATTTTTGCGGGGTCCGGTAAAACTTCTCCCCAAGCTCTAGTTTCACGGGCTGGGAGGCCGACCCGACCGCAGCCCCCATCCGCAGCAAGATTTGGCGGGAGGGACATTTACCCACGCCCTTTCCCTCTCCCCCACCCTCCACCACCATTGCCTTGTCGCTGCATGCTCCGGTGCATCCTCCGCTGCCGTCCCTCGCCGCCATGGACGACTCCCAGCTGCCCCCCGTCATCGTCGAGGTCGCGCATGCCCCTTCCCCTCGGGCGGATCTCGTCGCCGGCCATGTTGGCCCAGCCGTCGCTCAAGCTAGTGTCGCGCATGCCCGCAGGCGGCAGGGCAACATGGTCGTGTAGGGCGGGAATCCAGCAGCCCCCGCCGCTAAGGCTCGCGCTCCCGGCGCCAACGCTGTTGCGCGACCTCGGCTGGCGGTGGAGAAAGTGACCAAGGCCGCGACCGGCAAGAGGAAGAGGAATCCGGCTACAAACAAGGCGCCTCCTTCATCCCCGAACTCCATCTCGGAAAGAAGTGCCCCGCCGATGCCGTCCAATGGTGTTGCTCCCCCCGCATGCGAGGTGTTCAACGAAATGGCCGGAAGGTATGCGTCTTTGGTCATCGTGCTTTCCTTTCGTTTTCTCCATTTGTTGCTAGCTCGTGACTTGTTATTGTTCAATATAGCGGTGGTTCAAACAATGGAACTGCCGAGTTTGTGAACTTGTTGAACACCAATGCCGTTGACATTGATCAAGCCCCGTTCGCATTTGAGTACAATGAAACGGAGGGCGGCGTGGATGATCATGGTCGTGAGGACGAATTGGCCGAGATCGAAGCAGAAGCGTTTGAGCAATCGCAATCAAAATCTGGGAAAAGCCAAAGATCGAAGAACTACACGATCTTGGAAGATCAAGCTATGATCCAAGCATGGAGTGCGGTGTCTCTTGATGCATGCACGGGTACTTCTCAAACCGCCAAGAGATGTTGGCAAAGGATCAAAGATCAGTACTTCCACACCATGGCAAAGTATCCCAATAGGACTTCACGCACATTTCGGTCGCTTCAAGGCCGTTGGCAGAACATCAAGCCTATGTGCAGCCGTTGGGATGCTTGCTTGGAGCAAGTACGCAATGCACCTCCAAGTGGTACCATGGAATCCGACTATGTGAGTTTGTTTTGCCTTTGTTCAAGTTGTGCATAATCATATTTGCATCATGAGAATTGATTACATCACTTTGTTCTTCACATTGTGTAGGACAAGATTGCCCAACATAGATACAAAGACATGGAAGCTTCGGAAGGCAAATTCTTCAAACTAGAGCATTGTTGGGACTTGCTCCAACAGTGTGAGAAGTGGAAGTTGATCAACAAAGAATCTCCACCGAAGAGAGGCTTGCTACCTCTTGAGCACTGCGTTGGTTTTCCCTTGAAGAGGAAAGGGTGATGCAGCAAAGTAGCGTAAGTATTTCCCTCAGTTTTTGAGAACCAAAGTATCAATCCAGTAGGAGGTTCCACGCAAGTCCCTCGTACCTACACAAACAAACAAGAACCTCGCAACCAACGCAATAAAGGGGTTGTCAATCCCTTCACGGTAACTTGCGAAAGTGAGACCTGATAGAGATAATAAGATAAGATAAATATTTTGGTATTTTTATGATATAGATTGAAAAGTAAAGATGCAAAATAAAGTAGATCGGAAACTTATATGATAAAAGATAGACCCGGGGGCCATAGGTTTCACTAGTGGCTTCTCTCAAGATAGCATAAGTATTACGGTGGGTGAACAAATTACTGTCGAGCAATTGATATAAAAGTGCATAGTTATGAGAATATCTAGGCATGATCATGTATATAGGCATCACGTCCGCGACAAGTAGATCGAAACGATTCTGCATCTACTACTATTACTCCATACATCGACCGCTATCCAGCATGCATATAGAGTATTAAGTTCATAAGAATAGAGTAACGCATTAAGAAAGATGACATGATGTAGAGGGATAAACTCAAGCAATATGATATAAACCCCATCTTTTTATTCTCGATGGCAACAATACAATACGTGCCTTGCTGCCCCTGCTGTCACTGGGAAAGGACACCGCAAGATTGAACCCAAAGCTAAGCACTTCTTCCATTGCAAGAAAGATCAATCTAGTAGGCCAAACCAAACTGATAATTCGAAGAGACTTGCAAAGATAACCAATCATACATAAAAGAATTCAGAGGAGATTCAAATATTTCTCATAGATAAACTTGATCATAAACCCACAATTCATCGGATCTCGACAAACACACTGCAAAAAGAGTTACATCGAATAGATCTCCAAGAAGATCAAGGAGAACTTTGTATTGAGAATCAAAGAGAGAGAAGAAGCCATCTAGCTACTAACTATGGACTCGAAGGTCTGTGGTAAACTACTCACAACTCATCGGAGAGGCTATGGTGTTGATGTAGAAGCCCTCTGTGATCGATTCCCCCTCCGGCGGAGCGCCGATGAAGGCTCCAAGATGGGATCTCGCGGATACAGAAGGTTGTGGCGGTGGAAATAGGGTTTCGTGGTGCTCCTGGATGTTTTCAGGGTATGGTGGTATATATAGGCGAAGGAGGTCGGTCAGGGGAGCCACGAGGGGCCCACGAGGGTGGGGGCACTCCTGGCACCCTCGTGCCCTACTCGGCTGCTTCTTGACGTCCACTCCAAGTCTCCTGGGTTGCGTTTGTTCCAAAAGGATCGCTCCCGAAGGTTTCATTCCGTTTGGACTCCGTTTGTTATTCCTTTTCTTCGAAACACTGAAATAGGCAAAAAACAGCAATTCGGGCTCGGCCTCCGGTTAGTAGGTTAGTCCCAAAAATGATATAAAAGTGTAAAGTAAAGACCATAAACATCCAAAACGGGTAATATAATAGCATGGAACAATCAAAAATTATAGATATGCTGGAGACGTATCAAGCATCCCCAAGCTTAATTCCTACTCGTCCTCGAGTAGGTAAATGATAAAAATAGAATTTTTGATGTGGAATGCTACCTAGCATATTTCTCAATGTAATTTTCTTTATTGTGGCATGAATGTTCAGATCCAAATGATTCAAGACAACAGTTCATATTGACATAAAAAATAATAATACTTCAAGCATACCAACAAGGTAATCATGTCTTCTCAAAATAACATGGCAAAAGAAAGTTATCCCTACAAAATCATATAGTCTGGTTATGCTCTATCTTCATCACACAAAATATTTAAATCATGCACAACCCCAGTTTTAGCCAAGCAATTGTTTCATACTTTAGTATTTTCAAACTTTTTCAATCTTCACGCAATACATGAGCGTGAGCCATGGACATAGAACTTTATGTGAAATAGAAGGGTGGTTGTGGAAAAGACAAAAAGGAGAAGATAGTCTCACATCAACTAGGCGTATCAACGGGCTATGGAGATGCCCATTAATAAATATCAATGTGAGTGAGTAGGGATTGCCATGCAACGGATGCACTAGAGCTATAAGTGTATGAAAGCTCAAAAAGAAACTAAGTGGGTGTGAATCCAACTCGCTTGCTCACGAAGACCTAGGGCAATTTGATGAAGCCTGTCATTGGAATATACAAGCCAAGTTCTATAATGAATAATTCCCACTAGTATATGAAAGTGACAACATAGGAGACTCTCTATCATGAAGATCATGGTGCTACTTTGAAGCACAAGTGTGGTAAAAGGATAGTAATATTATCCCTTCTCTCTTTTTCTCGTTTTTTATTTGGCCTTTCTTTTTTTTTGGCCTTTCTTTTTTTTAAGTCCGGAGTCTCTTCCCGACTTGTGGGGGAATCATAGCCTCCATCATCCTTTCCTCACTTGGGACAATGCTCTAATATTGAAGATCATCACACTTTTATTTACTTACGACTCAAGAATTACAACTCAATACTTAGAACAAAATATGACTCTATGTAGATGCCTCCGGCGGTATACCGGGATATGCAATGAATCAAGAGTGACATGTATGAAAGAATTATCAAGGTATCTTTCCCACAAATACGATGTCAACTACATAATCATGCAAAAACAATATGACAATGATGGAGCATGTCATAATAAACGGAACGGTGGAAAGTTGCATGGCAATATATCTCGGAATGGCTATGGAAATGCCATAATAGATAGGTATGATGGCTGTTTTGAGAAAGGTATATGGTGGGTTTATGGTACCGGCGAAAGTTGTGCGGCACAACAGAGGCTAGCAATGGTGGAAGGATGAGAGTGCGTATAATCCATGGACTCAACATTAGTCATAAAGAGCTCATATACTTATTGCAAAAATCTACAAGTAATCAAAATAAAGTACTACATGCATGCTCCTAGGGGAAGGGTTGGTAGGAGTTAAACATCGCGCGATCCCGACCTCCACACATAAGGAAGACAATCAATAAATAAATCATGCTCCAACTTCATCACATAACGGTTCACCATACGTGCATGCTACGGGAGTCACAAATTTTAACACAAGTATTCCTTAAATTACAATTACCCAACTAGCATGACTCTAATATTACCATCCTCCTATCTCAAAACAATTATCAAGCATCAAATTGGTCATAGCATCCATTTCTTTTTCTATGATAGTTTTTATTATACCTAACTTGGATGTCCATCATTCTAGGACTAATTTTATAACCATAGCAAATACCATGCTGTTCTAAAAGACTCTCAAAATAATATAAGTGAAGCATGAGAGATCAATAATTTCTACAAAATAAAGCCACCGCCGTGCTCTAAAAAGATATAAGTGAAGCACTAGAGCAAACTTGTCTAGCTCAAAATATATAAGTGAAGCACATAGAGTATTCTAATAAATTTCAAATCATGTGTGTGCCTCCCAAAAGATGTGTACAGCAAAGATGGTTGTGGTAAACTAAAAAGCAAAGACTCATATCATACAAGACGCTCCAAGCAAAACACATATCATGTGGTGAATAAAAATATAGCTCCAAGTAAAGTTACCGATAGACGAAGACGAAAGAGGGGATGCCTTCCGGGGCATTCCCAAGCTTAGACTTTTGGTTGTCCTTGAATTATCTTGGGGTGCCATGGGCGTCCTCAAGCTTAGCCTCTTGCCACTCCTTATTCCATAGTCCATCAAATCTTTACCCAAACCCGATGATAAGCAGTGGACGCGGTTGCACCACATATGGGACAACATGATCATTGCAACCTTGCCGTTCGCAGGCCGCTTCTACTGCGTCACAGAGAAGGCGATCATGGCACTGGACACCAGCCAGCGGCAGCCGCGGCTGGTGGTGGCCGCCGGACTGGGCTATTTGGGTTCCACTAATGTGCAGTACGATCGGACCATGAAACTAGTGGATAATGATGGGGAACTGGTTTTGGCGCGTCGGATCCCGTTTGACAGTAAAAACCCTCTTCGGGGTGGCTACAAGGCACACCGGGTGGATTTGAAAGCGGGAATCACCTTGCCCATGCAACAAGGGTTCGGTGGATGTGATCTCAAAAAAAAAAAAGGGTTCGGTGGATGTGCGTTGTTTGCCGGCACGCCATGCTACCTGGGGCCAGGGCGTGCTCTTTTGTTGCCCGTCGGGCTGTTCTCTCATGTCCGTGTTGACACCGTTTACTTATGCAACGCCACCATCGCTGACCCGCCGAGAATTGAGGCCTGCTGCCTCCTTTACGGCGATGCCCGGTCATGGAGCGCCATTGGGGCCACTGGTCTCTCATATGGCCACCACAACAGAGTTTACATTGGCGATGCCCGGCCATGCAGCATCATCGACTACGTGTCTCGCTACGTGTGTGGTTCAAAGATCATTGTAAAGCAGCGACGTCGCAGTGAACGACAGGCGCGCCACGGCCCGACTAGTGTGCACATCAAATCTGTGTAATATATGGGTTGCCAAAGCCAATAGTTCTGCTCGATTTCTTATGAAGCTGATTAATTATACTATAATTGCTATTCTATCGTTGATGATCAGTTTCTTATGTTGCTTCTTAAACTATAGTACCAGAATTGCTACTTTGCAGTAGATTGCAAACACGCTAAATCATGGTCCGCACAATCGATCTTACGGTTGGGGCTGGCCAGCAATTGTGGCTTCATTGTCGATGCCCAAGGTGAAGATGCACATAAATGCAAGAGCGGTGCCCGAGGCAGCACATCGACGAAATAGTGTGGGAGAGAGCTAGGGTTGGAGGAGTGACCCGTCACACTCCTGACTACTACTACCTCCGTCCTGGTTTATAGGTCCCCTTTGTAGTTTGTGCCAAATTTTGACTAAATATTTAACTAACAAAATGTTAATGCACGTCAAGAAAAATTATCTCATTGGATTCGTATTTGAATATAGTTTTCAAAAATATAATGTTTGGTGACATGCGTGAACATTTTGTTAGTTTAATCTATGATCAAAATTTGGCGCAAAATACAATGGGGACCAATACCGTTGATAACAAAATACAATGGCGCAAAATTTGGCACAAAATACAATGGCACAAAATACCGTTGATGGTCAGTTTCTTATGTTGCTTAAAATATACCAGAATTGCTACTTTACTATTGATTGCAAACACGCTAAATCATGGTCTGCACAATCGATTACGGTTGAGGCTGGCAGCAATTGTGGCTTCATTGTCGAGGATCGAAGGTGAAGATGCACGTAATGCAAGACCGGTGCCGGAGGCAGCACATCGACAAACAATAGTGTGAGAGAGAGCTAGGGTTGGAGGAGTGACCCCTCGCACTCCTGACTACTAGTACAATGTTTACCTCTCAGATTAGGCCTACGCTAGCAATCGTACTATAATTGACATAGCGGTCGTGCGGATTGCGCATTATATTGCTTGGTGTCTTTGCCGCTCTGTGGCCTTATAATAAGGCTACTGAGAAAAAGAAATCAGTATCATAAGGTTTTTCTTTAAAACCTGTTTTGTAAAGAAAATAAAATAGCAACATAACCACATTGTTTAGCTGGAAAAAGCGATAAATCAAACTACCAAGTTCATAGGAATTCGTATAAACATGACATGACCAAATTTTGGTGCACATCAAAAAACAAAACTTTGCCAGCCACACTGAGAAATGAGCATATCTAGTAAAAAAAATCAGTAAGGAACGGAAAGTGCATGGATGAACCTGCACGGGTACATCTCCAAATGCTAAAAAATCAAAAAAAAAACTTGCACGGGTACATCTCCATGTTCTATGTGCATGCATAAAGTTTCACGGAAAAATAACTTTTTTGTGGCATGTGGAAAAAAGGCAAAAAATTATGTCGAGGAACACTATTTAGAAGCACTAAAATTTGTCTTTTTTGTAGAGACAAAACAAAAAGACATTTTTTCACAAAACTTTGTGTCACGTACACCCATTTGCGAATATGTCTGCGTGATATTTTCTTTCTAATTTTTGACATTTTAAAACATGCTGAAAATGCATTTTTTGAAAAGTGGGTGCATATGCCCATGGGTTCACGGGGAGCCTTCTTGGTAAGGAACTCGATATTTAACCTGAGGATACTTGTAGCATTTTTTGAGAACTCCAGTGTTGCATTTTTTGAGAAATCCAGTATTGTTACACTTTGAGAGCACTTGTGTAGTTGCGGTACTTAACATGAGTCATCCACAAAATTGTATTATACTCCTATTTAAAGTGGCAGCAAAGAAAATGCAAGGGAGGTAACACATACTTTCTGACCTAGACAAATAGACTAATACACATAGCAGGACATCATATTTGGCAATATCGCCAACTAATCCCATAACCATGTCCTGCCGAGGCCGCGACTGGCTATCCCATCCAAGGGCTGGATGGTGGTGTATCCGGCCGGTTCACAATCTATTTCCTTAAAATTGTTTTCGCCTCCTTGTTGCCTATGACTCGTGCTTAGGTGAGGTCGTGGCATTTCGGTCTTTTTCTGCCCAGCAAGACAAAACGGTCTATCGCGATGACGCTAATGGCGTTGGAGCAAGCACCAGGCCCACCACGATGCACACCGGTGCCCTCTGGAACCTTCTGGACTTAAAACTTCACGTGGTTACTTTTCTCTTTTTTTTGGACTTTGAAAAATTAAATTCTCTGAAAAGTCCAAAAACAACAACTAACTATGTGCACTTAATTAATAGTTTAGTCTAAAAGATAATAAAATCAACACCAAAAGTTGCAATAATGGTATGCTAATAGCATGAAACAAGCAAAAACTATAGATACACTTCACACGTATCAAACAACTATGTTAGAGTTGCTCTACGAGAATGAGGTGTGACTATTTAATAGTTGAACCAACCATCTCTTCTAACCGGAAGAGAAGACGAGCTAGCTCAGTAGGTGATACATTAGGTATTGAACGTAAGATTACACATTCGATTCCTTACATTAACGATATTTCCCTCTCAAGCAACAACCCTGCAATAATATAGAAAAGAGCACCCCTACAATAAGATACGAGAAGTCTCTTGTATCACCAACACACATAATACGGTTGTCAATTGTATAGGTGCCCTAGTTCGCCAAAGAGATTGATAAATTGGATGATAGATAGATAATCTAGCTAGTGCAAAACAATTTGTTTCTTCTGAATAAATAAAAACAACAAAGCATCCTTGTTAGCCTAGCAATTGACAACTGTATTGTTAAGAAAAAATTGGTCATCAACAACAATTCTCGAATCATACTCGCCTTTAACCAAGGCAGAGTGCCCTACAAGCTCAGCTTGAATGGCTTCAGCCCTACAGTGCAAAGTGCACATTAAAAAAATGATGTCGTCCGTACTCACGGTTGTTCCAGGGAGGTCAATGAGACGTACTAGTGGTTCACATAGGGCGTGATCGTCATCGGCGACCTCCCCGCAAACGTTGACAATGTGGCTCATGTTGGGAATTCGCCGTGATCGCGATGATCGAAGGGTTAATGCCATAAGACAAGTAATATTAAAGCCTTTGATATCGTCCGCAATTTCGGAGTAATGCATGAGAAGAACAATCAGTGCCAGGGCTATCAAACTGGGCGTGACTTCGATGGCAATTATTTATATCTCATGGTTTCCACCGATGGATACGGGCGGGTTCCTTCTAACAATATGATCACCTTGAAGGCAGTTTTAGCCTAGACAATCACCATGGTGGCGGAGCCATGGGGGCCATTGCCCCCCCCCCCCCAACATGGATTTTCTCAGAATAAGCACATGAAGACCCCCTCACATCTTATTTAAGTAATCCGGTGACGAGTGGACTAGATCGTGCAATAACAACATCGACCACAATGACACTGTAGTGGTCTACTAGCAGACTGCTACTTGATAAATAATTTGTATGGCCCTAATAGTACATGGCACAGGCAATACCAACTTACATTTTGAGCGTGTTTAAGTTGCCGAGCGCCATTTCTGATAATCTTACTCGCATGATTCGGAGTTATTGGTGGGAAGTGGAAAATGGGAAGCACAAGACGCACTGGATTGCCTGGGAAAAAATGGTTCGCTCAAAGAATCAAGGTGGTCTTGGCTTTTGTGACATGAGAGTGTTCAAACAAGCTCTATTAGCAAGGCAGGCATGGAGACTCGGCAATGCTCTTCATGCTGAAGCTCGAGCTCTTCTCCAAGCGGTGAAAATCACCTCATCAATGGGGTGTAATCAGGTGATTCTAGAAATAGATTCGACTGTACTGAAGAATGCTATTACATCAAGCGATTATGATCTAGCGCCCCTAGGTGTTCTATTTAGAGAAATAAAAGCCATGTTATGTGTTAGTTTTGAAAACTTTAGAATATCTATTGTACCAAGATCATGTATTGTTGTAGCTCATGAACTAGCTGCGCGTGGCGCTTGATAATCCCCAAGTGCAGGGAATCATCGTAGCAATTCCCAAAGGTGGAAGTGATAAGTATGGAGTGTCGAACTCACAAGGAGCTAAAGATAAGATCAATATTCTCTCAAGTCCTATCTGCCACTGATACGACTCCACGTACACCGAACGCTTGCTTCCAACTAGATATGAGAAATAAGTATGAAGAGGATAACATTGCATGATATCGGAGACCTAAAATATAAAAATGGGTGTTGTTATCATAAAGTTAGAATATATTACTAAATATTATAAATAGCGAGTGTGGAGTAATGATGGATCGGTGTGCGAAATTATCCTAGGCAATTCTTAACAAGACCGGTAGTCGTCATTGCAATTTCATATGAGGGAGAGGCATAAGGTAACATACTTTCTCTTCTTAGATCATATGCACTTATGATTGGAACTCTAGCAAGCATCCGCAACTACTAAAGATCATTAAGGTAAAACCCAACCATAGCAATAAAGCATCAAGTCCCCTTTATTCCCATACACCATGTCCCACTTATTCATGTGTGTGTTCCAGTCACTCACGCAACGCCGACAATAAGTACCATGGACATATTGCAACACCCTACAGCGGGAATCCCTCACGCTTGCGCGACACGGAGGGCACCATATGACAGCACCAAAGTAAAACATGCAACTCGTACCAATCTAGATCATCAATCAACCCAAAGACAAAAGATATATACTCAAAACATCATAGGATGGCAACACATCATTGGATCATAATATGTGGCATAAAGCACCATATCCAAGTAGGGATTACAGCGGGGTGCAGGAGAGTGGAGCGTGTAAAATAGATGAGGATGGTGATGATGATGGTGATGTTGATGACGATCACCGTGGCGATGATTTCCCTCCCAATGGCACTCCGGCGCCACCGAGAGAGAGGAGGAGAGGTCCTCCCCCTTGTGCTTCCTCCTCCATGGCCTTCCCCCTGGATGGGAAGAGGTTTTCCCTCTGGTCCTTGGCCTTCATGATGATGATGGCCCCTCCGGATCCTTCTCCATGGCCTCCGGTGATGATGGCCCCCTCCGGCAGGGTGCCAGATAGGGCCTAGATTGATTTCTCGTGGCTACAGAGACTTGCGGCGGTGGAACTTCTGATCTAGGTTATTTCCCGAAGGTTTCTGCATTTATAGAAGAGGTTGGTATTGATTTCAAGTCAGGAGGGTCTCCGCGCTGTCCACGAGGCAGGGGGGCACGCCCCCCACCCTCGTGGGCAGCCCGGGACCCTTCTGGCCCAACTCTTGCACTCCAGGGGCTTTTTTTGGTCCATAAAAATTCATCAAAAATTGGGACGTCAATTGGACTCCGTTTGGTATTCCTTTTCTGTAAAACTCAAAAACAAGGAGAAAACAGAAACTGGCACTGGGCTCTAGGTTAATAGGTTAGTCCCAAAACTCATATAAAATAGCATATAAATGCATATAAAACATCCTAGATGGATAATATAATAGCATGAATACTTCATAAATTATAGATACGTTGGAGACGTATCAGCGCTCAGTTAGGGGATGGCGATCGTGAGGTCTGGATTGGCCATCTACCACAGTTTGTACTAAACCTGCCCAACACACCAGTTTAATGGAATACATTTGTGTTCCTTTCAAAAAAAAAAAGACCAGATAGTTTGTGTGCAAGATTACTGAACGCAAAATATTATCGGCATGGAAATCTACTCTAGGTGTGATACCTTTAGTTTCGAAGAGTGACTTCAAAGAGGAGAAAAGGAGCCAGCTGGTGGGTGGTACTCCGATAGCCAGTTCAACCCCTGGGGCAACTTGGTGATCCAGCGCAATAGAGACGGCGGTCACATCCACCTAATGCCGAGATGGCGCCCCAACAAGGGTCACCCGGGGCCATGCGCATCGAGGAGCAGGATGCTGCAAGGGGTTTCGATCTGGACGGTGCGGTGGATTAGAAGAAACGGGCACCATGGTTGATGGCGAGCTGATTGAAGGTATGTAGTCTAGTCTTTGGGATTATGGCAGATGAAACAGGTGAGAGACAAAGGGATATGCGAAACGGGCGTGCGTGAGATTCTCAGTCGACTTATAGTCAAATGACATAACATGTAAGTAAGAAAGAAAAAATCTGAAAAATATTTGTAAGTCTTAGTCGACCACTACCTCCGCTCCTGGTTTATTAGCCCTTTTTGTATTTTATGTCAAATTTTAATCATAAATTTAACTATCAAAATGTTAATACATGCCACACAAAAATATATCTTTAGACTCGTATTTGAACATAGTTTCTGATGATATTGATTTTTACTATGTATAACTTATATTTTATTAGATAAAATCATGATCAAAATATGACTCTAAATACGAGGGGACTGATAAGCCAAGACGGAGGATATTAGCAAATCCGATTAGCAACCTACGGCAGAAAGGGATTAGATTAGAGTTTGAAACTCTTTTTTTTATTGGCATGGAGTTTGAAACTTTGAATCAACGGAGACCGAACTACCTAAACAGCCCTGATCGGTATGGCAGTCGTCCCCTCTGCTGCCGACGGCCGCGACGGCACGGCGGTGACGGGCTCGGTGAGCGATGTGCCAAGGTGACTGGCACGCACGAGTTCATACAGCCGTACCAAGGGCATGGGCGTCGGCAAGTCGATCCCGTCGCATCACTTCTCCTTCGATGGCCGGCGGTGGCACATCCGCTTCTACCCGGACGGCTACAGCACGGCGGACGGCGCGTGGACGACGCGTAGTAATTGTCCAGAGCAACGTGCGATCGGGCTTTAGATGGTGAGCATGGCATGTGTACGTACTTACCGGGTTGTGCAAGATTGCTTGTAAACTACAAGTTGCTTTGATTCTATCAAAAGTTCTGTTTTTTATGAAGGGTGGATTATATTCACTTAGAATGAAGCATCAAGAGAATATAAACACAGTGGCTAATTTTTTTTAAATAATACATTTTTTTTATTAATTTTCATAAATATTACGCTGGGTAATTTTTTTTCAAAAATAATACACCGTCGATAAGTAAGAGTGTCGAACCCAACGAGGAGCTAAAGGTAGAACAAATATTCTCTCAAGTCCTATCTACCACCGATACGACTCTACGCACGCTTGATGTTCGCTTTAAATAGAACAAGTATGAAACTAGAAGTACTTTGTAGGTGTGAAATGATAGGTTTGCAAGATAATACAGAACACGTAAATAAAAAGTATGGGCTGTTTAGATAAAGAAGCAATAAAGTAAATATAGCGAGTGTAGAAAAGTGATGGTAGGAGTTGTGAAATTGTCCCTAAACAATTGACTACTTTACTATACCGATAGCAAGTTTTATGTGGGAGAGGCATAAGCTAACATACTTTCTCTTCTTGGATCATATGCACTTATGATTGGAATGTTGGGGAACGTAGCAGAAATTCAAAATTTTCTACGCAACACCAAGATCAATCTATGGAGTAATCTAGCAACGAGGGGAAGGGAAGTGTATCTACATATCCTTGTAGATCGCTAAGCAGAAGCGTTCAAGTGAACGGGGTTGATGGAGTCGTACTCGTCGTGATCCAAATCACCGATGATCCTAGCGTCGAACGGACGGCACCTCCGCGTTCAACACACATACGGTTGGGAGAGACATCTCCTCCTTCTTGATCCAGCAAGGGGAGGAGAGGTTGATGGAGATCCAGCAGCACGACGGCGTAGTGGTGGAAGTAGCGGGATCCCGGCAGGGCTTCGCCAAGCGCAAGCGGGGAGGAAGAGGAGTCACGGGAGGGAGGGAGGCGCCAGTGACTCAGGTGCGGCTGCCCTCCCTCCCCTCCACTATATATAGGGGCCTAGGGGGGGCGCCGGCCCCTTGTAGATCCCATCTAGGGAGGGGGGTGGCTGCCCTAGGGGTGGCTTGGCCTCCAAGCCAAGTGGAGGCGCCCCCACCCCTTAGGGTTTCTAACCCTAGGCGCATGGGAGGCCCAAGGGGGGGGGGCGCACCAGCCCACCAGGGGCTGGTTCCCTACCCCTTCAGCCCATGGGGCCCTCCGGGATAGGTGGCCCCACCCGGTGGACCCTCAGGACCCTTCCGGTGGTCCTGGTACAATACTGATGACCCCCGAAACTTTCCCGGTGGCCGAAACTGGACTTCCTATATATAAATCTTTACCTCCGGACTATTCCGGAACTCCTCGTGACATCCGGGATCTCATCCGGGACTCCGAACAACTTTCGGGTTACCGCATACTAATATCTCCACAACCCTAGCGTCACCGAACCTTAAGTGTGTGGACCCTACGGGTTGGGGAACCATGCAGACATGACCGAGACAACTCTCCGGCCAATAACCAACAACGGGATGTGGATACCCATGTTGGCTCCCACATGTTCCACGATGATCTCATCGGATGAACCACGATGTCGAGGATTCAATCAATCTCGTATTTAATTCCCTTTGTCTATCGGTATAGTACTTGCCTGAGATTCGATCGTCGGTATCCTGATACCTTGTTCAATCTCGTTACCGGAAAGTCTCTTTACTCGTTCCGTAACACATCATCCATTGATCAACTCCTTGGTCACATTGTGCACATTATGACGATGTCCTACCGAGTGGGCGCAGAGATACCTCTCCGTCACACGGAGTGACAAATCCCAGTCTTGATTCGTGCCAACCCAACAGATACTTTCGGAGATACCCGTAGTGCACCTTTATAGCCACCCAGTTACATTGTGACATTTGGTACGCCCAAAGCATTCCTATGGTATCCAGGAGTTGCACAATCTCATGGTCTAAGGAAATGATACTTGACATTAGAAAAGCGTTAGCCTACGAACTACACGATCTTTGTGCTAGGCTTAGGATTGGGTCTTGTCCATCACATCATTCTCCTAATGATGTGATCCCGTTATCAACGACATCCAATGTCCATGGTCAGGACACCGTAACCATCTATTGATCAATGAGCTAGTCAACTAGAGGCTTACTAGGGACATGGTGTTGTCTATGTACCCACACATGTATCTGAGTTTCCTATCAATACAATTATAGCATGGATAATAAACGATTATCATGAACAAGGAAATATAATAATAATAACTAATTTATTATTGCCTCTAGAGCATATTTCCAACAGTCTCCCATTTGCACTGGAGTCAATAATCTAGTTCACATCGCCATGTGATTAACACTCACAGGTCACATCGCCATGTGACCAACATCCAAAGAGTTTACTAGTGTCAATAAACTAGTTCACATCATCATGTGGTTAAGACTCAATGAGTTCTGGGGTTTGATCATGTTTTGCTTGTGAGAGAGGTTTTAGTCAATGGGTCTGCAACATTCAGATCTGTATGTACTTTGCAAATCTTTAGGTCATATTGTAAATGCTGCTTCCACGCTCCACTTGGAGCTATTCCAAATGGTTGCTCCACTATACGTATCCGGTTTGCCACTCAGAGTCATTCGGATAGGTGTTAAAGCTTGCATCGATGTAACCCTTTACGCCAAACTCTTTATCACCTCCATAATCGAGAAACATGTCCTTATTACTCCAAGGACAATTTTGGCCGTTGTCCAATGATCCATTCCTGGATCACTCTACCCCCTTGCCAGACACGTGGCAAGGCACATATCAGGTGCGGTACAAAGCATGACATAATGTATAGAGCCTATGGCTAAGGCATAGGGGACGACATTTGTCCTTTCTCTTTCTTCTGCCGTGGTCGATCTTTAAGTCTTAACTTCATACCTTACAACTCAGGCAAGAACTCCTTCTTTGACTGATCCATCTTGAACACCTTCAAGATCATGTCAAGGTATGTGCTCATTTGAAAGTACCATAAGCATTTTTTATCTATCCTTATAGATCTTGATGCTCAATGTTCAAGCAGCTTAATCCAGGTTTTCTATTGAAAAACACTTTCAAATAACCCTATATGCTTTCCAGAAACTCTACATCATTTCTGATCAACAATATGTCAACAACATATACTCATCAGAAATTCTATAGTGCTCCCATATTTGGAAATACAAGTTTCTCATAAACTTTGTATAAACCCAAAATCTTTGATCATCTCATCAAAGCGTATATTCCATCTCCGAGATGCTTACTCCAGTCCTTAGAAGGATTACTGGAGCTTTGCATACTTGTTAGCATTTTTCAGGATTGACAAAACCTTATGGTTGTATCACATACAAGCTTTCCTCAAGAAAATCGTCGAGGAAACAATGTTTTGACATCCTATCTGCAAGATTTCATAAATAATGGAGTAACTGCTAATATAATTCCAACAGACTCTTAGCATCGCTACGAGTGAGAAAGTCTCATCGTAGTCAACTCCTTGAACTTGTCGGAAAACATCTTAGCGACAAGTCGAGCTTTCTTAATGGTGACACTTACCATCATTGTCCGTCTTCCTTTTAAAATCCATCTGTACTCAACAGCCTTATGACCATCAAGTAGTTCTTCCAAAGTCTATACTTTGTTTTCATACATGGATCCTCTCTCGGATTTTATGGCCTCGAGCCATTCGTCGGAATCCGGGCCCACCATCGCTTCTCCATAGCTCGTAGGTTCATTGTTGTCTAGCAACATGACCTCTAAGACAGGATTACGTACCACTCTAAAGTAGTACACATCCTTGTCGACCTACGAGGTTTGGTAGTAACTTGATCTGAAGTTTCATGATCACTATCATTAGCTTCCACTTCAATTGGTGTAGGCGCCATAGGAACAACTTCATGTGCCCTGCTACACACTAGTTGAAGTGATGGTGCAATAACATCATCAAGTCTCCACCATCCTCCCACTCAATTCTTTCAAGAAAAACTTTTTCTCGAGAAAGGACCCGATTCTAGAAACAATCCCTTTTGCTTCCGGAACTGAGACAGGAGGTATACCCAACTGTTTTGGGTGTCCTATGAAGATGCATTTATCCGCTTTAGGTTCGAGCTTATCAGGCTAAAACTTTTCACATAAGCGTCGCAGCCCCAAACTTTTAAGAAACGACAGCTTAGGTTTCTCTAAACCATAGTTCATACGGTGTCATCTCAACGGAATTATGTGGTGCCCTATTTAATGTGAATGTGGTTGTCTCTAATGCCTAACCCATAAACGATAGTGGTAGTTCGATAAGAGACATCATGGTATGCACCATATCCAATAGGGTGCAGTTATGATGTTCGGACACACCATCACACTATGGTGTTCCAGGCGGTATTGGTTGTGAAACAATTTCCACAGTGTCTTAATTGTGTGCCAAACTTGTAACTTAGATATTCATCTCTATGATCATATCATAGACATCTTATCCTCTTGTCACGACGATCTTCAACTTCACTCTGAAATTACTTGAACCTTTCAATAATTCAGACGTGTGTTTCATCAAGTAAATATACTTAGCATCTACTCAAATCATCTGTGAAGCAAGAACATAACGATATCCACTGCGTGCCTCAGCACTTATTGGACTGCACACATCAAAATGTATTACTTCCAACAAGTTGCTTTCTTGTTCCATCTCACTGAAAACGAGGCCTTTCAGTCATCTTGCCCGTGTGGTATGATTTGCATGTCTCAAGTGATTCAAAATCAAGTGAGTCCAAACGATCCATCTGCATGGAGTTTCTTCATGCGTATACACCAATAGACATGGTTCGCATGTCTCAAACTTTTCAAAAACGAGTGAGTCCAAAGATCCATCAACATGGAGCTTCTTCATGCGTTTTATACCAATGTGACTCAAATTGCAGTGCCACAAGTATGTGGTACTATTATCTTATATCTTTTGGCATGAACACGTGTATCACTACGATCGGGATTCAATAAACCATTCACTTTAGGTGCAAGACCATTGAAGGTATTATTCAAATAAACAGAGTGACCATTATTCTTCTTAAATGAATAACCGTATTGCGATAAACATAATCCAATCATGTCTATGCTCAACGCAAACACCAAATAACAATTATTTAGGTTTAACACCAATCCTGATGGTAGACGGAGCGTGCGATGTTTGATCACATCAACCTTGGAAACTCTTCCAACACATATCGTCGTCTCACCTTTGGCTAGTCTCCGTTTATTCTGTAGCCTTTTATTTCGAGTTACTAACACTTAGCAACCGAACCGGTATCTAATACCCTGCTGCTACTAGGATTACTAGTAAAGTACACATTTAATATAATGTATGTCCAATACATACTTCTGTCAACCTTGCCAGCCTTCTCATCTACCAAGTATCTAGTGTGGTTCTGCTTCAGTGACCGTTCCTCTTATTACAGAAGCACTTAGTCTCGGGCTTGGGTTCAACTTTGGGTTTCTTCACTCGAGTAGCAACTGATTTGTCGTTTCATGAAGTATCCCTTTCTTACCCTTGCCCTTCTTGAAACTAGTGGTTTTAACTAACCATCAACAATTGATGCTCCTACTTGACTTCTACTTTCGCGGTGTCAAACATCGCGAATAGCTCAAGGATCATCATATCTATCCCTGATATGTTATAGTTCATCACGAAGCTCTAGTAGCTTGGTGGAAATGACTTTGGAGAAACATCACTATCTCATTTGGAAGATTAACTCCCACTCGATTCAAGTGATTGTTGTACTTAGACAATCTGAGCACAAGCTCAACGATTGAGCTTTTCTTTCTTAGTTTGCAGGCTAAGAAACTCGTCGGAGGTCTTATACCTCTTGACGTGGGCACGAGCCTGAAATCCCAATTTCAGCTCTTGAAACATCTCATATGTTTCGCGACGTTTCGAAATCGTCTTCAGTGCCTGAACTCTAAACCGTTTAACATTACTGAACTATCACGTAGTTATCAAAACGTGTATGTCAGATGTTCGCAACATCCAAAGACGACGTTCTAGGTTCAGCACACCGAGCGGTGCATTAAGGACATCAGCCTTCTATGAAGCAACGAGGACAATCCTCAGTTTACGGACCTAGTCCGCATAATTGCTACTATCAACTTTCAACTGAATTTTCTCTAGGAACATACCTAAAACAGTAGAACTAAAGCGCGAGCTACGACATAATTTGCAAAAACCTTTTGACTATGTTCAGGATAATTAAGTTCATCTTATGAACTCCCACTTAGATAGACATCCCTCTAGTCATCTAAGTGATTACATGATCCGAGTCAACTAGGCCGTATCCGATCATCACGTGAGACGGACTAGTCATCATCGGTGAACATCTTCATGTTGATCGTATCTACCATACGACTCATGCTCGACCTTTTGGTCTCTTGTGTTCCGAGGCCATGTCTGTACATGCTAGGCTCGTCAAGTCAACCTAAGTGTTTCGTGTGTGTAAATCTGGCTTACACCCGTTGTATATAAACGTTAGAATCTATCACATCCGATCATCACGTGGTGCTTCAAAACAACGAACTTTCGCAACGGTGCACAGTTAGGGGGAACACTTTCTTGAAATTTTAATGAGGGATCATCTTATTTACTACCGTCGTTCTAAGCAAATAATATGCATAAACATGATAAACATCACATGCAATCAAAAGTGACATGATATGGCCAATATCATTTTGCTCCTTTTGATCTCCATCTTCGGGGCTCCATGATCATCATCGTCACCGGCATGACACCATGATCTCCATCATCATGATCTCCATCATCGTGTCTCCACGAAGTTGTCTCGCCAACTATTACTTCTACTACTATGGCTAACGGTTTAGCAATAAAGTAAAGTAATTACATGGCGTTGTTCATTGACACGCAGGTCATACAATAAATTAAGACAACTCCTATGGCTCCTGCCGGTTGTCATACTCATCGACATGCAAGTCGTGATTTCTATTACAAGAACATGATCAATCTCATACATCACATATATTATTCATCACATTCTTTTGAACATATCACATCATATAGCATACCCTGCAAAAACAAGTTAGACGTCCTCTAATTGTTGTTTGCATGTTTTACGTGGCTGCTATGGGTTTCTAGCAAGAACGTTTCTTACCTACGCAAAACCACAACGTGATATGTCAATTGCTATTTACCCTTCATAAGGATCCTTTTCATCGAATCTGATCCGTCTAAAGTGGGAGAGACTGGCACCCACTAGGCACCTTATGCAACAGGTGCATGTCAGTCGGTGGAACCTGTCTCACGTAAGCGTGCGTGTAAGGTCGGTCCGGGTCGCTTCATCCCACAATGCCGCCGAATCAAGATAAGACTAGTAACGGCAAGTAAATTGACAATATCGACGCCCACAACTGCTTTGTGTTCTACTCGTGCATAGAAACTACGCGTAGACTTGGCTCTGATACCACTATTGGGGAACGTAGCAGAAATTCAAAATTTTCTACGCAACACCAAGATCAATCTATGGAGTAATCTTGAAACGAGGGGAAGGGGAGTGTATCTACATACCCTTGTAGATCACTAAGCGGAAGCGTTCAACTGAACGGCGTTGATGGAGTTGTACTCGTCGTGATCAAAATCACCGATGATCCTAGCGCCGAACGGACGGCACCTTCGCATTCAACACACATACGGTTGGGAGAGACATCTCCTCCTTCTTGATCCAGCAAGGGGGGGAGAGGTTGATGGAGATCCAGCAGTACGACGACGTGGTGGTGGAAGTAGCGGGATCCCGGCAGGGCTTCGCCAAGCGCAAGCGGGGAGGAAGAGGTGTCACGGGAGGGACGGAGGCGCCAAGGACTCAGGTGCGGCTGCCCTCCCTCCCCTCCACTATATATAGGGGCCTAGGGAGGGCACCGGCCCCTTGTAGATCCCATCTAGGGAGGGGGGCGGCTGCCCTAGGTGTGGCTTGGCCTCCAAGCCAAGTGGAGGCGCCCCCACCCCTTAGGGTTTCTAACCCTAGGTGCATGGGAGGCCCAAGGGGGGCGCACCAGCCCACCAGGGGCGGGTTCCCACGCCCCTTCAGCCCATGGGGCCCTCCGGGATAGGTGGCCCCACCCGGTGGACCCCCGGGACCCTTCCGGTGGTCCCGGTACAATACCGATGACCCTCGAAACTTTCCCGGTGGCCGAAACTGGACTTCCTATATATAAATCTTTACCTCTGGACTATTTCGGAACTCCTCATGACATCCAGGATCTTATCTGGGACTCCGAACAACTTTCGGGTTACCGCATACTAATATCTCTACAACTCTAGCGTCACCGAACCTTAAGTGTGTAGACCCTATGGGTTCGGGAACCATGCAGACATGACCGAGACAACTCTCCGGCCAATAACCAACAGCGGGATCTGGATACCCATGTTGGCTCAGTTCCACGATGATCTCATCGGATGAACCACGATGTCGAGGATTCAATCAATCCCGTATTCAATTCCCTTTGTCTACCGGTATAGTACTTGCCCGAGATTCGATCGTCGGTATCCCGATACCTTGTTCAATCTTGTTACCGACAAGTCTCTTTACTCGTTCCGTAACACATCATCCCTTGATCAACTCCTTGGTCACATTGTGCATAATATGACGATGTCCTACCGAGTGGGCCCAGAGATACCTCTCCGTCACACGGAGTGACAAATCCCAGTCTTGATTCGTGCCAACCCAACAGACACTTTCGGAGATACCCATAGTGCACCTTTATAGCCACCCAGTTACGTTGTGACATTTGGTACACCCAAAGCATTCCTACGGTATCCGGGAGTTGCACAATCTCATGGTCTAAGGAAATGATACTTGACATTAGAAAAGCTTTAGCATACGAACTACACGATCTTTGTGCTAGGCTTAGGATTGGGTCTTGTCCATCACATCATTCTCCTAATGATGTGATCCCGTTATCAACGACATCCAATGGCCATGGTCAGGAAACCGGAACCATCTATTGATCAACGAGCTAGTCAACTAGAGGCTTACTAGGGACATGGTGTTGTCTATGTACCCACACATGTATCTGAGTTTCCTATCAATACAATTATAGCATGGATAATAAACGATTATCATGGACAAGGAAATATAATAATAATAACTAAATTATTATTGCCTCTAGAGCATATTTCCAACATGGAACTCTAGCAAGCATCCGCAACTACTAAAGATTATTAAGGTAAAACCCAACCATATCATTAAAGCATCAAGTCCCCATTATCCCATACGCAACAATCCCCTTACTCGGGTTTAAGCTTCTGTCACTCTAGCAACTCACTATAAGCGAATCATGAACGTATTGCAACACCCTACAGCGGGAATCCCTCACGCTTGCGCAACATGGAGGGCACAATAGGACAGCAACATAACCACAAGCAAATTAAACCAATCATAGCAATTCATCAATCATCGGTAGGACAACGAAAATCTACTCAGACATCCACTACTAGGGAAAAGCCTATACACAGAATCTTACCAGCAGCGCTCCTCAAAATACCACGCTACTGCTATTTAGCAACAGCGCGTTTAACCAAAACGCGCTGCTGACAGGAAAATAGCAGTAGCGCGTCCACCAAAACCGCGCTACTGCTATAATTGCCAT